>NC_082664.1:152915992-153232956 GCF_025265405.1 Mesoplodon densirostris
TGGTTAGTATTTTAACACTTTTGGCATGTATTTTAATCTAATGAAAATATTTTCTTAGATGAAAGTCTCCTGAGACAGAGAAGATTTATCAAACTGAGCCGTGAATTCATTATCAGAGGCACAGAAAGCAAACTTAATTTCATAGGCTGTGACAATTACTGTACTATTATATGAAATATTTTTTTTATCACTTACCAAATAGAAGATAAAATGGCCTAAGAAAGAAAAGGCTTAAAATCCACAATCAAACTTCTTGTAAAACTTGGCCTTTGGCATGATATGTTGAGGATGTGACCATGCTTAATAAATGTTGAACATTTTTATTTTAGTTTCTAAGATGAAAAATATGAGGGAAAACTCCTTCACAGAAATATAGACTCTCAGAGCTGACCAGGGCATTGGAGAGAATCTGGTTACACTCCTGACTTGACAGATGAGAAAATGAAGGTTGACAGAGGTTAACTGACTTTTCTAAGGTCCCCGTGTAGACAACACGCTTGATCAGGATTCCAGCAATTCTAGGCTTACTGCCTCCCACTGGAAACTCAAAGAAGACAAAGACTGTACCTACCCAACATCCAAAATAACCCACCTTCGATCAAAATGTTCAGTAATTAATCAACTCAGTTCCAAAAAATGTAGTCAGCTAGTTGACTGAATTTAAAGTTTAAATACCTCAAAATGCTTAGTGGGATGGCTCATATCTTTAAATATATGAAATAAAATTTCCTGAGCAGTCAGTCGACTGTGGTGTGGTTTTGCAAGAAAGCAGTGGGTAGCAATTTCAATACACTTAATTCTTAATTATTTATATGAGTAAAATGTCCTTGAATGTTGGTAAGCCACACTGATAGATAAACCAAAAGACAGGTCATTCAGAGTCAGTACTAACTCGTGGAATGACCCCAAAAGGCCATTTCATTGCATATTTTCAATTCAATGTGAGTAATTCTGATTGCCCTAGGAAATCACAATTAAAAGTAATACAGGGCTTCCCTGGTGGCGCAGTGGTTGAGAGTCCGCCTGCCGATGCAGGGGACACGGGTTCGTGCCCCTGTCCGGGAGGATCCCACATGCCGCGGAGCGGCTGGGCCCGTGAGCCATGGCCGCTGAGCCTGCGCGTCCGGAGCCTGTGCCCCGCAACGGGAGAGGCCACAACAGTGAGAGGCCCGCGTACCGCAAAAAAAAAAAAAAAAAAAAAAAAAAAAGTAATACAACTAACTAAACATGTATTCTTTTTAAAGCAATACCTTCTTTGAAGTAAAGTCAATATCCAACCAAGTGTGGAAATTCCAGCGTTATCAGCTGATTATGACATTTCATGACCGGCCAGTCTTGCCTCCACCAATGATCATTTTAAGCCACGTCTATATAATCATTATGCGTCTCAGCCGCCACTGCAGGAAGAAAAGAGAAGGGGACCAAGACGAACAGGATCGTGGATTGAGTATGTGCAGGACTCTTTCATTTCTATCTTGGGCCAATCTAGAAAGACTATCCTAATTGGATACCTACATGGAAATCTCCTTAAACTACTTAAATGTGTGAAAACACAGCACTCTATCCAAATGCTATTCTTTGCAGAATGCTTCTCATTTTATGCTGATTTTATTCTAGTTTTGTTCATTTATTAGTAATTAATATCACGGAAAGTCCACTCATGAAGAGATGAGAAATTGAGACAGTTCTTGAAAATAACTTTTCTCTATAAAGCCAATGTTCCTTTCAAAATGTTTTTATACATATAAATTTATTTATTTTTGGCTGTGTTGGGTTCTTGTTGCTGCGCGAGGGCTTTCTCTAGTTGTGGCGGGTGGTGGTACTCTTCTTTGTGCCGCGTGGGCCTCTCATTGTGGTGCGTGGGCTTCTCATTGCGGTGGCTTCTCTTGTTGTGGAGCACGGGCTCTAGAGCACAGGCTCAGTAGTTGTGGCGCACGAGCTTAGTTGCTCCGCGGCATGTGGGATCTTCCCGGACTAGGGCTCGAACCCGTGTCCCCTGAGTTGGCAGCCGGATTATTAACCACTGCAGCACCAGCGACGTCCTCAAAATGTTTTAGTGTGTTGCATCTAAATAGAACGGGAAAATACTCCCGTCCACTTGACTCTATCCATAAAATACATGCAAAACGTTTTCCGGAAAATCATACTTGGTTTCGCTTTCCGAATAGCTGTAATTTGGACTTTTGTGTTAAAAAGTGAGCCGTTTTGCTCCAGAGGAAATATCAATATGATCGCCGCATATTACAAGGAGTCTTTGTGTGATGACCAGTGGCGGGAGCTGGGAGCGGCCTGCAAGGGATGGGGAAGGGAGCTTGGTTAAAGGCGGGCTGTGAAATTCGGAAGGGTGCATCTACCTGGCTGGTTTCTCACGTGGCAACCACTTCTGCCTTTGCACAGAGCTGTTTCTCAGCGACGAGGAGCTGAAGAGGCTGCACGAGTTTGAAGAGCAGTGTGTCCGGGAGCATTTCCAGGAGAAGGAGGACGAGCAGCAGTCGTCCAGCGAGGAGCGCATTCGCGTCACCTGTGAGAGGTGCGCCTGGGGCGTGGCCACCGCGGGGCGCGGGGCCAAAGGGTGCGGCTCCTCCGTCCCGTCTAAGGGGAATGCCAAGTCCATTTACACATTCTCTCCCAGTTCTCCTGTTGACTCAACTTTGGCTTTTAAACGTGTTCCCCACCCCCCAAAGTAGTGTGAAAGTTCCAAACGATGGTTATATATTGTGTATAGAAATGAATGATGACATTTATCACAAATATTCCAGGCCAAAACCAAACCAAAACAAACAAAACCCTGATGGTTCTTGCCCACCCCCAAAGTGGGCACTTTTACAATACAATACATGGAGAGAACCGTCAGGTGCAGGGCTGTGTAACTGCTGGGGACGTTTCTCCACGCCCTTGACATATGTTGTTGCCTTAGCCAAGTGTGGTCGGCCCCGGCTTGACCTCCTGAGCCTGACTTGTGCTCTCCTTGCACCTTCCCAACACCTTTCCAACCTCACGGAGCAGAGGTATAGGAAGGGCAGAGGCGTCTGTCTTGGGTACCCAGCAAGATCAGCATCATCAAGATGTCAGTGCTTACTACGTGGGGAATGGCCTGCTTGCCTGTATGGGGCAGTGAGTAAATGAGCAGAGGAGGGCAGGTCAAGGAGGAACAGAAAGGGTGATGTGTTCCATACTTTACAGTATTGCTTTTCCTGCCGCTGCAAACTGCAGAGCAACCAGCAAAGGTAGACGGGAACGATCAACCCTCACTAGAGACATTTTTTGAATCATAATTTTTGAGAGCATTGATCACTTCATAAAAGCAACTGAAGCTTGTTAAAGGGCATGAGAATTGACAAAACATTGTTCCAAAGAGTTTAATCAACAATGCATGTAGAAGAATGAGCGTGGCGAGGGAGACATGCCTAAGGGGATTCCAGAGCATCATTCTATCCTGGAGTCTTCAGCATTAAAGTTTTCTGATACCGTGTATATCGTCTGATATATGTGTGTATATCGAAAAACATAAAAACATGGTAGGACTTCAAGAGAATATTTCAGCACATACTTCCCAATCAGGGGCCCCAGTAATTATAGCAGAATTCACAATACACCGTGAAATCTTCGTGGTGGGTGTTCAGGCCAGTGCCTCCACCTCAGCCCACAGGAGGGATGATGCCCCCGGCAGCTGCAGAGCTCTACCCCTCCCACCCTCCTAGACCTAGTCAACTTGCAATCCTACCAGCCAAGCTCAAAGGTTATCTGCCAACCTTCGGCCTTAATAAAGTATATTTTCAATAAAACTTTGGAACACTTCTTTGCTATTTTACTGGTAATTACTAACCTTTCAAGATATAATCATGATTTCATTATGAGAAAGATAAGGTGCCCCCATCTTGATAACCTAACTTCCACTTTCTAGGTAGACATTAACTTGAATGGAATCACAGGCATAATTTACCATGGATGGAAATGGTGTTCTCTTTCAACCTGCCTCCTCCCCACCTCCCTTCCCAGAGCAGTGTTTGGACTTTTACCCTTTTTGGACCAAGCCTCCAGGAATGTGGTTATCAGGTCGCTACCAAATTGCATTTTCCCCTTGGGGCTCCGAGCACACGTAAGAGGAATGAAAGTGCACGGGGCAGTAAAAACAGGCTACTTCCCGTTTGCCTTGGCTGAGCTCCCTGGGGGTGACGGGAGCACATTCCTGCCCCTCCGGTTCCCTTTGTTGACTCTTTCTTGGCTGAATCTTAGGTGAACGCCAGAGACAGAAAGAGGAGGTCCGGAAAAGGGAGCTTTCCTTCACCCTTAACCAGGACCTCTGGGGAACAAGAGATGGTGGAAGAATGGGAAAAATTAGTTATTTCTACCTAACTGTTGGCACCAGTGATGCCTTTTTTTCCCCTTTTCTTTTATTGTAGTATAGTTGATTTACAGTGTTGTGTTAGTTTCAGGTGTACAGCAAAGTGATTCAGTTATACATATACATATATCCACTCTTTTTCGGATTCTTTTCCCATATAGGTTATCACAGAATATTGAGTAGAGTATAAAGTAGTCCTATAAAGTAGGTCCTTGTCGGTTATCTGTTTTATATACAGTAATGTGTATATGTTAATCCCAAATTCCTAATTTATCTACTTTTTCGGTAGTTGCTTTTTTTTTTAATTGAAGTATAGTTGATCTACAATGTTTCGGGTGTACAGCAAATTGGTTCTGTTATAGTGGTCCCATTATATATATATATATATATATATATATATATATATATATATATTCTTTTTCAGATTCTTTTTCCTCATAGGTTATTACAAGATGTTGAATATAGTTCCCTGTGCTATACAGTAGGTGCTTGTCATTTATCTATTCTGTACATAATAATGTGTATCTGTTAATCCCAAATACTTAATTTATCCCTCCCATCAGTGATTACTTTTAAAATCAAATTTTTGAGTACTCAGATGTTTCTGCCACTTCTTTAATCTTCCTGATAGATTTGGTTGCTTTCATTTTCTGCGTCACCATTTGCCATTTGATGATTTTCCTGTTCTTCTCTCAGTGGGACCAGCCCCAGCACCATGCGGACGGCAGGGTCTGGTTAGGGGTTAGCATCTGTGATCAACACCGTTGGTGTCTGTCCTTTCCTGACCTCCCTGTGGTCCGGGCACCTTGCAAAACCTGGGCCAGTGATTTGCAAATGTGTTCACACCGGAAGTTTACACACTGTCGTGCTCCTCCATGCAGGGTGCTTTGAGGGCTTAGGTTCAGGAACCAAATTCATGGCTTTCCCCTATTGCTTGGAAAGGTATATATAAAATTCTACCAAATTAACCATTTATTTTTATTATAGAATTTCAACATTTTGTAAATTCCAACATTCAGTCCCTCAAGAAGAGATGTACCATGTGACTCAGCTTTTAGCTAACACAGCGCTGGTTGCAGCCGGCATTTAACCCAAAGCCCCAGCCACCTGCCCACTCAGCTGTCTCAGGGCACCGCCCTCAGGCTTTTCCTCCCAAAACGTCCCCGCTGTGCTCCATGAATAGCACCACTGCCATCTCATTCAGCAAGACAGTCACTGGCAAAGCATTTGGAGTCCTCTCTCTTTTGCACTAACAGTCCCCAAGTCGGATAACTTCCCCTCACGTATAAATCATGGTCTACCCACGTCTTTCCTTCTCTACCCCCAGCACCTGAGTACAAGCCAGCATCATTTTTCACTTGGGTTCCTGCAGCTGTCCCCTCAGAAATCAGTCCTCGGAATTCAGTCCTGCTCTTTCAGTCCATTTTACACCAGAGAGACTCTAACCAGCCCCCGCAGCCCCCGTCGCCAGCTCGCCTGAAAAGCCCCCTCAGTGGCTCCCACTGCTCCTGGGCCCATGAGGCCCTGCCATCTGTCTAGCCACAACTACTGAGCCCGCATTGCCACAACTACTGAAGCCCGCACGCCTAGAGCCCGTGCTCCCCGACAAGAGAAGCCACCGCAATGAGAAGCCCTGTGCACCGCAACAAACAGTAGCCCCCACTCACCGCAACTAAGACCCAACACAGCCAAAAATAAATAGATGGCATTATTTCATTCTTTTTATGGCTGAGTAATATTCCATTGTATATATGTACCACATCTTCTTTATCCATTCATCTGTCGATGGACAGTTAGGCTGCTTCCATGTCTTGGCTATTGTGAATAGTGCTGCTATGAACACGGGGGTATGTGTATATTTTTGAATTATATTTTTCTCCAGATATATGCTTAGGAGTGGGATGCTGGGTCACATGGTAGTTCTATTTTTAATTTTTTGAGGAACCTCCATACTGTTCTCCATAGTGGCTGCACCAGCTTACATTCCCACCAACAGTGTAGGAGGGCTCCCTTTTCTCCACACCCTCTCCAGCATTTATTTGGCAGTTTCTTATAAAGTTAAACACACACTCATCATATGAACCACTCCTAGGTATTTATCCCAGAGAAATGAAAACTTATTGGTTCAACCACTCTGGGAATCAGTATGGAGTTTCCTCAAAAAATTAAAGATAGAGCTACCCTACAATCTAGCAATCCCACTTCTGGGTATTTATCCAAAGGAAATGAAAACAGGTTACCAAAGAGACATGCACCCCATGTTTATTGCAGCATTATTCACAAGAGCCAAGATATAGAAACAACCTAAGTGTTCGTCCATATCATGTAATACTACTCAGCAATGAAAAGGAACAAACGACACATGCAACAACTTGCATGACTGTCAAAGACATTATGCAGAAAGAAGCCAGTCTCCAAAAGTTACCTACTGTATGATTCTCTTTATTTGACATTCTCAGAAATATAAAACTATAGGGATGAAGAACTGATCAGTGGTTGCTAGGATTAAGGGTAGGGGAGGGTGTGACAACAAAGATTTAGCACAAGGGAGTTTTGGGGGGTGGTAGAATTACTCTGGATACTGATCATGACATTGGTTATAGAAATTTACATGTGTTAATATCCATAGAACTGTACACCAAAAGAAAAAATAGTCAATTTACTGTATGACAGTTTTTAAAAGAAAACATGATGTTAGAAATATGACATATTAGAAATATATCGTTTAGAGGAAATCAACTTTATTTAATGGGAAAGCCAAACAAATCACTTTGGACCTAGAACAGTTTTTTGTTCTGTGTTGAAAAATTATTTCATTCTGTGCCTAAAGGAAAGCAGAATTAAGATGTCACAAGTTAGGGACTTCCCTGGTGGCACAGTGGTTAAGTATCCACATGCCAATGCAGGGGACAGGGGTTTGAGCCCTGGTCTGGGAAGATCCCACATGCCGTGCAGCAACTAAGCCCATGCGCCACAACTACTGAGCCTGTGCTCTAGAGCCCGCGAGCCACAACTACTGAAGCCCGTGAGCCACAACTACTGAAGCCTACGCACCTAGAGCCCACGCTCCGCAACAAGAGGAGCCACTGCAATGAGAAGCCCGCACACCATAACAAAGAGTAGCCCGCACCCACCGCAACTACAGAAAGCCCATGAGCAGCAGCAACGACCCAATGCAGCCAAAAATAAAAAATAAATTTATATATTAAAAAAGATGTCACAAGTTAGGAAAGCTTGTATCTCACTATGAGCTCTGTCGTAAATGATAAATTTCTCTTATATGTTTTCCTGCCATTCACTGTGTCACTAGATATGGGGCTCTTGTCAGATTGTTTCCTACAGAGCCTCTCTTTCCCCATCTGAAAAGGAAATCTCTCCTTGGATTTCCATCTACGGATGTCATGTCAAGGTTTGTGAAACATGTCTAAGTCATTGTGGGAAGTCACAGAACAAGGCTGACATGGGAGATAGTTCCTCATGCACCCTTTTTGTTAAGCATTCCAGATCGAAGTGAACTTCACCTCAGTTTTTTTTTCTTTCTTCTTTCACACATACTCTAGAAACTCAATACGACTTCCCTTGATTTGGCATAGCCGTCTAAAATGTGCTGTCTCCACCTGGTTGCCGTTTATGATGAGCTTGAAATAGCATCTGACAATTTTTCTTAACCTAAACCACATCGTGAAGCTTTGTTTCTTCCACAGCTTCAAACTAAGGGGGTGGCAGTAGGGATGGGACATTTACGGGACAACTAAAGAGGGGTCCTATACGGAGCTTGAAAACCTATTCAACGCAGTGGGGAGGGAGGTTAGGGAGGTGTAAAGGAGACAGAATCAGATAAGTTTGAGGTTTCCTTTTTCTGTGTGTGTGGCCGGCACTGCTGTTATCTGGATTAGGTCACACAGGGAAAAAAATAGGCAGAGAATTATAAAGGATTTGAGAGGAAAGATACGTATCTATATTTTACCAGCTTATTTATTTTTAAAAGTTTGCACAGCTGCTTTAATCTCTAAATGTTGTGTTTGTTAAAGGATTTCAAGTTTGTTCCAGAGGCAATGTGGTTTTTAACACAAAAGGAATGAATCCTTGGGGCAGTAGATTTGAAGTGAGCAAGGAGACATGACATTTAACAGAGAAAACCAAGTTGGACTTGAAGTCATGGAAAATTAAGAGTGCAAAGTTCTTCTGATGGTCCCTGAAATACAGGAGGACAGGGAACACTTAGAACCTGTTGTCGGGTTCCCTATGGTAGGGAAGCTTTTCTTTTTTTTAATTTATTAAAGTATAGTTAATTTACAAACTAACACAATGTTGTGTTGGTTTCAGGTTTCAGGTGTATAGCAAAGCGATTCAGTTATACATACACATATATATGTTTTCCCTTATAGCTATTACAAAATATTGAGTAGTGTTCCCTGTGCTATACAGTAGGTCCATGTTGATTATCTATTTTAAATACAGTCATGCGTACCTGTTAATCCCAGTAGGGAAGCTTTTAAAGAAGGAAGTCACGTCTCCTCATACATGGTGAATTTGGCGAAGTTGGTCCTCCTGGTGGCAAACTTCCAGGAAGCCAGACCCTTCCTGATCAGATGATGTGGCTTCCTAAGGGACATAAAAATAGTCCTCTCCCCATGAAAAGGGTTAAGAATGGAAACCAAGGACCCTCCCACACAACGGAGAGCAGCTGTCAATGTGGCCAACAGAAGTCGAACATGTGCAAAAGCAGTTCTGGGAGAATGTAGGACAAGGTAGCTGCGGAAGAAGCAGAGTGGGGAGAGCACAGGAGATGCAGTCGGGCGGAGGGCGGAAACGGTGCAAGAAGAGAAGCAGGTAATCAGGAAGTAGAGGAGAGAAAAGCAAGCGAAGGTGAGGGAATTTAGAAGGATATGCAGAGAGGGTAGCAAAGCCATATTAGACACAGACTCGAAGCAAACTGGGTGACCCTAAAGTCTGCCTATACATTTCCACAGAAAGATAAAAGGTGGGCAAGAATCAACAGATAACAAAAGTACAAAGTGTTTGCCTTCACCCATGGATGAACTTGTGAACAGACCACCGTACTGCCAGGTGCAGAGGGTCCAGCGGCTCTCAGTGGGAGCCAGGATCCCCTCTGCCTGGCTACACCAGGACAAATTCAACTTTTAGAAGGTAGTCCCAGGTCCTGGGCATAACTTGCTGCCTTTTAGAGTTAAATTTCATAAGCCGATGGAAAGAATTCATACTGCATGTATTCCAGCAGGTTTTAGTTCGGGCAACATTATGGTTTCATAGGCTATTGCCTGATCTTCTAGGAGTTAAAAAAATCTAACAGCAGATATTTATAATCTGCCATGATCTTTCTTTCTTACAACCCCATAAGGGAATACCAATTATTAAATATAGCAAACAATTTAAAGTTACTGGTATCTTCAGATGATTTAATGACCTCTTGTCCCTGAAGTAAACCATCTGATAATCTGAACTTAATTTTTTGTCTTTTTAAAAATTTATTTCATTGAAGTATAGTTCATTTACAATGTTGTGTTAATTTCTTCTTACAGCAAATTGATTCAGTTATATACATATATATTCTTTTCCATTATGGTTTATCCACGATATTGGATGTAGTTCCCTGTGCTATACAGTAGGACCTTGTTGTTTATCTATCCTATATATAATAGTTTGCATCTGCTAATCCCAAACTCCCAATCCATCCCTCCCCCACCCTCCCTCCCCCTTGGCAACCACAAGTCTGTTCCCTATGTCTGTTGGTCGGCTTCTCTTTCATAGATAAGTTCATTTGTGTCATAATTAGATTCCACATATAAGTGGTATCATATGGTATTTGTCTTTCTCAGTCTGATTTACTTAACTTAGTTATGATATTCTGTAGATCCATCCATGTTGCTGTAAATGGCCTTATTTCATTCTTTTCATGGCTGAGTAATATTCCATTGTATATATATATACACCACCTCTTCTTTATCCATTCCTCTCTTGATGGACATTTAGGTTGCTTCCATGTCTTGGCTATTGTGAATAGTGCTGCTGTGAACATAGGGGTCTTTCAAATTACAGTTTTCTCTGGATATATGCCCAGGAGTGGGATTGCTGGATCATATGGCAACTCTACTTTTAGTTTTTTGAGGACCCTCCATACTGTTCTCCATAGTGGCTGCACCAATTTACATTCCCACCAAGAGTGTAGGAGGGTTCCCTTTTCTCCACAACCTCTCCAACATTTACTGTTTGTAGATTTTTTTTTTTTTTTTTGCGGTACGCGGGCCTCTCACTGCTGTGGCCTCTCCCGTTGCGGAGCACAGGCTCCGGACGCACAGGCTCAGTGGCCATGGTTAACGGGCCCAGCCGCTCCGTTACATGTGGGATCTTCCCGGACCGGGGCACGCACCCATGTCCCCTGCATCGGCAGGCGGACTCTCAACCACTGCGCCACCAGGGAAGCCCATGTTTGTGGATTTTTTGATGACAGGCATTCTGACTGGCATGAGATGCTATCTCATTATAGTTTTGGTTTTGCATTTCTCTAATAATTAGCGATGAATCTGAACTTAATTATTAACAATTCATTTTCCGAATTCCCTGAACTTCAAATAAGGATGTTATTGTATTTATTTTGTCGTAATAACCATTCATTGCTGACAGCTAT
Organism: Mesoplodon densirostris; assembly: GCF_025265405.1. NCBI lineage: Eukaryota > Metazoa > Chordata > Mammalia > Artiodactyla > Ziphiidae > Mesoplodon > Mesoplodon densirostris. The sequence continues at coordinate 152,926,987 of NC_082664.1, forward strand.
ACTCAGAACTCAGAAACCTAACTGCTAGTGTCCCCCTTTATCATCAGAGGCAACGTGATGTACCAGATGAGAAACCAGAGCTGGTGCCCATGCTGGTGCCACGCTCTTTGCCAGCTGTGCGTCCGTAGGCAAATTACTTACCCCTCTCCGTGACTTGATTTCCTCATCTGTAAAATGGGGATGGTGATAATAGTGCCTTCTTCATAGGTCTGTTGTGAGGGTTAAACAAGCCTAGAATAGGACCTCGGTGAGTACGTATTAATGAATACATAAGGCATTTAGAGCAATGAATGGTAAATAGCACCATATGCCTTAACCATATTTCTATTATTTTCTGATGCCCCTCACTGTAATTTTCAGTAGTTATATTAGGAGAGTGTGAAGTTTAAAAATATGCCCCAACCAGCCCATGATTCCCAAAAACCTGCAAAATCATACAGCAACAATAACATTATATTTTTGGTTTTAATCCTTAGTTCATCTCAGTGTAATAAACCTATCCCTTTGTATCCGCCAGAGTTGAAAATATGTCCATGAGGTTGGAAGAAATCAACGAAAGAGAAAACTTTATGAAAACTTCCCTACAGACTGTTGACCTTCGCCTTTCCCAACTGGAAGAACTATCTAGCAGAATGGTGAATGCGCTGGAAAACCTCGCAGGAATCGACAAGTCCGACCTGATGCAGACCCGGTCCCGGGCTTCTTCTGAATGCGATGCAACGTACCTTCTAAGGCAAAGCAGCATCAACAGTGCCGATGGCTACAGCATGTACAGGTGTCTTTTCAACGGGGAGGAGTTGTTGTATGAGGATACTTCCCTCTGCATGCCACCAGGGACGGGATTCAGGAAGAAAGTTGGTTCCTTCCGTGTGAAGGAAGAGAAGGACCAAAGAACACACCTGGTCCCAGAGCGTCAGGGCAGCCTTCGTCTGCCACCCAGCACGAGCACGCCAGCATCCCCGGACGGCGATCAACTTGCATCAGACAACGTGAAGAGCACCTCAGAGCCGAAATTAGGTCCAGATGTTGGGATTTCAGCTGAAGATGATGAAAGGCAGGCAGACTCTAAGAGAGGAGAAACGAGCTCCCCAAGTTTCAGTCAAACAGATGTTATGCACGGAGAGAACAAGTCGGATTTTCAAAGCACTCAGCTAACAGTGGAAACAGCGAAGATAGAAGGCACCATTTCTTATCCCCCGGAAGAAACAAAAGTGACCCGTTATTACCCAGATGAGACGTTCAGTACTTGTAAAGCAATGAAGTCCAGAAGCTTTGTATATTCCCGGGGAAGAAAGCTGGTCGGCGGGGTTAACAAGTGGAGTGCAGTTGGGGACCAAACATGGTCCTCCACAGTTCAGCAATGGACCACAGAGTGTAGGTATCAAGTTCAAAAGATTATGCGTTCTCGGAGCACGGATATCCCTTCCTTTGGGTCTGAAACGGCAGTGCAGGCCGAGCATCAAGGGCATTTCACAGACACCGAAGATGGAAACTGTGTTTCTGAAACAGGCCCTCAGATCTCCTGTTTGTCACTAGCTGTTACTGACAGAACTGACAAGGAAAACTTACTGTCTGTGAAAACACACCAAACTTTGGGATTCCCATCTTTAAGGTCAAAAAGTTTACACGGCCATCCTAGGAACGCTAAAGCCATTCAGGGCACCTTAGACGGATCTGGACATGCCAGCAGTGTAAGTAACTTAGCAGTTGTGTCTGGAATTACAACGGAGGACCTGAAAGTGAAGCGAGAGAAAAATTCCTCAGAAACTGAATGCTAATGAGTTTTGTTTCTTTGATTTTTCAATCAGGACAACTGATGAGTCCCATCTTGGTCATCTAAACATCATCCATTTCTGAAATCATTTTCATTAGAAATGTTTGACAATTTGGACTTATTTAAAATTTAGAGTTTAATTTTAGTGCATTACAATTTAAAATGTAATGCACTAAACTTAAAGTAATGTTTTGTTAGTATATGTTAGTAAACTTAGCTTTTTTAGTTGGAGTAGGACCAATGAAAGTGATAATGCTCCAGTCACGATAAATTGCTTCATCAGTATACAGGATCCTACGATCTCTTTATTTCTGAGGGCAACCGAATAGCCAAAGAAATGCCTTTGGGTGACACCAGTAGGTTACTTAAGGGAGTAAGCAGCTATGTAATAAAGGGAAATGAAAGACAAAGCAAACATGAAAAAAAAAAAAAAGGAGGGGTGGGAGAAAAAAACAGTAAAACTATGAGGTGCAAAAAGTGAGAATTGGAAAGGGGAAGTAAACATCATATGTTCTTTAAGGGTTTCTGTTTATTTTATGTTTTAATGCTTTATGTTTTAAAATTACACGATGGAAAAAAAAGGCCACGATTATATCAAAGGTCACACTGTAATAGGGTAGGGTGACCAAGAGTTTTGTTAATGTGTAAAAATAAAGTATCCCACATGAATTTTCCTGTTGTCATCTAGTCCTTGATGGCAAACACAAATTAATTGTACTTCTGTCTACACAATGGTTTGTGTAAAGCTGGGGCTAGAACCTAAAGGATACATACGTGTTCAAGGTGGGAATTCTCAAGAACTACAAAGACGATTCATGGCTAAAAACACAAGGTGTGCTTCAACTTGTAAGTTCAAAGACACAGCATCGCCATAAACTGGCAAGGGGCAGGGGGAGGAGAGAGAGAGAGAGAGATGAATTCACTGCAGTTATGCCAAAGGTACTAATCAGAGACCTCAGGAGACTTGAGAGTTTAATAGCCAGATGAGAATCCCTGAACTGAGCTGGATTTGAGACTATTTAATCAACCCTGCTACCTGTGTTATTTGACCCAAGGATAAACCCATTCCATTTGACCTCATTCCTAAATCTCTGCTTTGGGTGCCAAGAAAACTTGCAGCCCTTTGCCACAACCTAAAAAAAGGTTTCTCAGAACAAGCTGGAGAACCTCTGACAGCTCGAGAGAGCAGGTCTGAAGAAGGCAAAGCTCTTGTTTGGAATTCTCCACCTGTCCGCTCATTACACAGGCCCCTTTTCTAGGTCACTCCCACCTTGCCTCAGGTGTGGGGGCTGAGTTTATTCCCAGAAGTCTCACTGAGTCTCCTGTAGAAGTGTTGGTTGAAAGGGATGTGGTTTTTTTTCTTAAGGTATTTATCTTACAGACCCAGAATGTGTACATTCTAATGGTGGAATTTCAGAACCTATGGCAGGGACTTTTCTTGCACACCCTGAACCATGCAGTATAGCTATTTATGTGCTCTACCAACTCTGTTCGACTCAAATATTAAGGGCCTATTATGCAGGGCACTAAGCCAGACTGCTTGTTATTATATTGCTATTATTCCAATATCATTCTAATTTTGCTAAATATGGAAAACTGAATATTAAGAACTAATATCCGATCTGATCAAATCTAGCAGTATCTAATACATTAAAATAGAAACACTGCACATGTTCAAAGCACTTAGCATAGACTGTTGGTGGGAATATAAAATGGCACAGCCACTATGGAGAACAGTATGGAGATTCCTTCCTGGGCATATACCCAGAGAAAACCATAATTTGAAAAGATACATGCACCCCAGTGTTCATAACAGCACTATTTACAATAGCCAAGACATGGATGTAACCTAAGTGTCCATCGATAGACGAATGGATAAAGAAGATGTGGTATATTTATACAATGGAATATTACTCAGCCATAAAAAATAATGAAATAATGCCATTTTCAGCAACATGGATAGAACTAGAGATTATCATACTAAGTGAAGTAAGTTAGACAGGCAAAGACAAATACCATATGATATCACTTATATGTAGAATCTAAAAAATGATACAAATGAACTTATTTACAAAACAGAAATAGACTCACAGACATTAAAAACAAACTTACGGAAGCCAAAGGGGCTGGAGGGATAAATTTGGAATTTGGGATTAAGAGATACACACTACTATATATAAAATAGATAAACAACAAGGACTTACTGTATAGCACAGGGAACTATACTTAATATCTTGTAATAACCTATAATGGAAAAGAATCTGAAAAAAATAGATGTATATATATATAACTGAATCACCTTGCTGTTCATCTGAAACATCGTAAGCCAACTATACTTCAACAAAAAAGTAAAAATTATTAAAAAATCATTTCGCATAAAACTGTCTTAGTAAATTAGAATTATATTTCTGTTCTATGTAAAACCTAATAAGAAACATAATGAGGACTTTTATTCTTATATCCCATAAACTCTGTCACACTCATAAATGAGTTATGATGTGATATTTGATATAAAGTTTAAAAACTCATTTTTAAATTTCTATCAAGGGGAATTAAGAATTGAACTATCAAAAGACCTCATTATAAGTGACTCTCTCCTTTGAGACTGTATGATTGTCTACTTTCTGTACATACAACTGCATCACCACAAGGCTTTTACAGGTTTCCATAATTTAGGTTTCAAAATTTTAAAGTTAAACTGTTAATGTTGTCATATAGTTATTCCATATCAAAAATGCATTTTACTGGATATAAATTGGAAATAAAGAGAAATGAAATTATTGTCTTACTATCTCCTACATAAAAAAGCAGACAACTTTAAAGATAATTTTTATTATAAAAGATACAGAAAATCACACAAAGCAAATATATATCTTAATTATTGTCAGATGGACATCCTTTATAACCACTACCCATTTTCATAGAATTTGCCAGCCACCCCAGAAGTTCCAAAAGTTCCTGTGTCAACCAACTTCCTCCCCACAAAAATAACCACTCTCCTTTTATAGTAACCACTTCCTTGCTGTAAAACAATGACTCCAAAACTGGGTGGCTTGAAACACCTATTTTATTATGCTCATGGATCCTGTGGGTCAGGAATTCAGACAAGGCACAGCAGGAATCTCCCTGATTTGTAGTGTTTGCTGATTTCCAACGTGTAATTATTCCTACCCTGGCCAACATCAAGCTACTCGTGTGACGTCACTGAATGTGGATTTGGGGGAAAATGCTAACAATTTGCTGCTGGGAGCCAGTACAAACTGGCACATCAGTGTCTCTGCTCCACAGTGTTTGAGCTGGGAAGACTCAGTGTCTGGAGGCTGGAATCATCCAGAAGCACCTTCCCTCACAGGTCTAGGAGTTGATCCTGGCTGTCAGCGGGGATCTAAATCTCAGCTAGAGTCCATCCACCAGAGCACCTGTGCATCGCCTTTCCGTGTGCCCTGGGCTTCCTCACAGTATGGCAGCCTCATAGGAATCAGTTCAGGGTTCTAAAAGTGAATGTCCCAGTGAGCAAGGCGGAGATATTGTTTTTTATGACCTCGCTTCCACTGCATTCTCTTGGTCACAGGTGAGTCAGTAAGGCCAGCCCAGACTCAAGAAAGCGGGTCATATTTGGGAGGCGTGTTGAAAATTTTGCAGACATGTTTTAAAATCCCCACACTTGCATTTCATTATAGCTTTATCACCTGAATGTTCCTTAGCACTATAGTTAAGCATCCCTCTTTTTTGTTTTTTAATTTGCTGATTCCCTTTCTATCCCTTTCTCCTCCTTATAGTTCATCTGTTGAAGAACGTGGGTCACTTGACTTGCAAAGTTTCCCACAGCCTAAATTTTACTGGTTGAACAGTCATATGCAGTTAGGTGTGTTCCACTCTGCCTGAAAGTTGGCAGGAGAATTCAGAGGCTTGTTCAGGCTTAGGTTCGATCCTGATGGCAAGGCTACTTGGGTGTTGTTTCTTCTTTCTTCATGAGGCACATCTATGTCTACTTGCCTCTCTTTTTGTGATGTCAGTAGCTGTTCATACTCAATATCTGGATCCCTTCATTCATAGGAGGTTGAAAATTGTAATACTCGAATCCTATTATTTCTTTTTCTTTTATTATTTAGAATACTTTATAAAGAGATGATTCCTTTCACCTACTATTTGATTACACAATGGTATAGTTCATACTGTACAGCAGGAATAATGATTAACTTTTCCCATTTATTTGCCAGTTTTCAAGATAATGAATTGGCTTTTATCATCTTCCAAAGGTGACTGATAGATTTTTAAATATATATATATATATATATATACACCATTATGATCGCACGAATTGAAACATGTGATATGTTTCAATCCATTGCAATTATTATCCTTTTACATTTTCTTTCCTCGAGTACCTTAAATATGTTACTCCATTTTCTTTTTTTTTTTTTTTTTTCTGGCCACGCTGCACGGCTTGTGGGATCTTAGCTCCCCAACTAGGGATCGAACCCAGGCCCCTGGCAGTGAGAATGCCGAGCCCTTACCACTGGACCGCCAGGGAATTCCTGTTACTCCATTTTCTTCTGACATAAAGGATTGTTTCCAAAAGGTCTGATGATAATCTAATTTTTTTTCACCTAGAAGTCATTTGTTTTTTTTGTCTAGATACCCAAAGAAATTTTCATTATTTTTTCTTTAAATTCCAATAGTTTTACAAGAGTATGTCTTAGTGTTGGTAATTCTGGATTGACGTTCTCACCTGCAGTGTGTTCTCTCAATGCATACTTTCGAAGCTTTTTTTTTTTTAATTTCAAGGAAGTTCTCTTGAATATAGTTTGCAGTATCTCTTCTGTCTCCTTATCTCCTCCCCTGCTTTTTCCACAAAGGCTCTTATTATTTCTTCAAGGGCTGGATCTCCTTCGCTTATCCTCAATATTTGCAACTTTCTCACTAATCTTTTTCAATCTCTCTTTATTGATTTTTGAAAATTTTTTCTCCTTTTTATCTTCTGCTTCTCTTAAGGCATAACAAATTGTGTTTACTCACCCTTGGGTTTCTTTTGGTTTAGTCTTCATTTCTGAAATAATTCTTTCTCTTATTTCTGATTCTCTTCTGAATTTGTTCATTTAATTCCAAATATTCCTAATTCTTTTTTTTTTTTTTTTTTTTTTTTTTTTTTTTTTTTTGCTGTATGCGGGTCTCTCACTGTTGTGGCCTCTCCCGTTGCGGAGCACAGGCTCCGGATGCGCAGGCCCAGCGGCCATGGCTCACGGGCCCAGCCGCTCCGCGGCATATGGGATCCTCCCAGACCGGGGCACGAACCCGTATCCCCTGCATCGGCAGGCGGACTCTCAACCACTGCGCCACCAGGGAGGCCCCCTAATTCTGATTTACATAATTCATTCACGTCTCCTATCATTTTCTTTGTGTCTTTTAGCTCTTTGAAATGCTGGGCGTTGGTTCTCATCTGCATTGAGAGCATGTTTTTCTGATGTTCTTTTACTGTCTACAGGAGTGCTATTCAGTTCTTCTCTTTTTCATTACAATAGTTTTCTATGGGATTTGACTTCCATACTTTCCCTTGGTTATTTGTATGTGAAATTGGTTTTCTCAAACTTTTTGAAGGAGGCAGTTGTCAGGAGAGTTTTTCTAACTTTGCAGAGAACTTTTTTTTTTTTTTGGCTGCACCATGCGGCATGCAGGATCTTAGTTCCCCAACCAGGGATCGAACCTGTGCCCCCTACATTGGGAGCTTGGAGTCTTAACCACTGGACCACCAGGGAAGTCCCAAGAGAACCTTTTTTATTTTTACAGTCTAGCATTAAATTTTTGTAAAGTCAGCTTACTTTCAGAGATTTCCTGGTCCTCCATCTTTACCTGGACCCTCTCTTTCCTTTGTCTCTCATTGGCTCAGTTTTGTTCCCATGCCAAGCAGTTTGTCCTCAGTGTGGGTCCCTTTCCTTGAAGGAAGCCGTGGTAGGTCAGTTTCAAGAGTTCCTACAGCAATATTGTTCCACCCCTCAGACCTCACCAGGAGCCCTTGCACTCTCAAACACCACTTTCTACTTCACCTGCTCTTCTCAACTTGACTGGCTGGGCCAGTAAATACCTTCTGGCTATTTGGGGATTCTTCAGATGCCTCATTGATTCCCTTTGCTGATATAACAAAGGTCTTGTAAGTACTATGGTTTGCTCCTACTTGCCTATATTTTGGAAATCGTAGGGATACCATTCCATTTAGATTTGTGGTTAATGTTGTCCATGGGCCTCTGGTTTTGCTTTATAGTTCCTTTCTCTATTTTCATGGGGAGACTGAATAATTATGCTGCTGTTGTCATCTTCCCAGAATTCCCCCTCAAGAAACAGATTTTTTAAATGACTTAATAGTCATCTTCCAGGACCATATACTCAGGCAATGGTATAGTTTTGTAGACATGATACTTAACCACTGTACACTACCTCTCCCACTGCTACCACCATCACCTTCTTTTATCTGGACTCTTCTGATAGCCCCCAACTAGTCTTTTTACTGAAAGTAGGGTCTGGCTGCTCATTGCTCTAAAGCTAATAAGGGGGCAAGTTGGTGGAAAGTTTGCTTGATTTCAGAGGCCAGCAACCAGGGGTTGGGGGAGAGGGCAGACTCCTGTTCAAAGGCCGACCCCCCCACTGCGGGGGTGAGAGCTATAAAAGCCGAAGGAGGGGACTACATGCAGAAACAGCACAGGCAGCTCTGACAGTCATCTTGAAATTGGTCATGGGGTGGTCTGATCAGCGTCATCTTGATGGCTTTCAGTACAGTTATTCTTTAGTTCCAGGGTCGGTTTGTTCCCATTTCTCTGAGGGCAGCTCTCAGAATTGTGGCAGCTTATGTCATGGCTACAGCCTGGTCATCATGTAGTTAACTTCTTCCACCTGGTGTGGGTTTCAGTAGCTATAAGACAGCTCACAGGATATGGCTCAGAATATTATCCATAGCCCTTGAGGAGGAACTAAAGGTCCTTGACTTTGCTTAATGACTAAACTATTACTATTTTGTCCTGTTTGATTGTTTTCCTCTGCTTCTGCATTTTCTCACTTCTCTGATTGAATTTATTTTTTGACTGAAGTTTTCCTGCAGACAAAAGGCGGGCTGAGGGCATGGGGGGCATAGACCATAGGGTCCTGCTCCATTTCAGTCTCACTGCTTCTACCACGCTGTACCTCTACAGCAGGGGGAGTGATTATTTTTAAATGTCAGATCACGTCATTCTCAGCTCAAAATGTTGCAGAAGCTTCTCAATTTTTCAGGCCCTATGTGATCTGGCTTCTTTTTCTCTGACCTCTTCTTCCACTAGATTAGGCTGCTCTGAACACACCAGGCAGGTTCGCACCTCAGGGCATTTGCACCGCTAACCCCTCTTCCTCCTGATCTCCACCTGGCTTGCTCCCTCACTCCCTTCCGTCTCTGCTCAAATGTCATCTTAGGGGCTTCCCTGGTGGCGCAGTGGTTGAGAGTCTGCCTGCTAATGCAGGGGACACGGGTTCGAGCCGTGGTCTGGGAGGATCCCACATGCCGCGGCGCAACTAGGCCCGTGAGCCACAACTACTGAGCCTGCGCGTCTGGAGCCTGTGCTCCGCAACAAGAGAGGCCACGATAGTGAGAGGCCCGCGCACCGCGATGAAGAGTGGCCCCCGCTTGCCACAACTAGAGAAAGCCCTCGCACAGAAACGAAGACCCAACACAGCAAAAATAAATAAATAAATAAGCCAAGCATTTGAAGCCCTTTAAAAAAAAATTTTTAAAAAGTCATCTTATCAGAAAGGCCTTCCCTGACCACACCCCATCTCCCATCGAAAAACAAAACCCTCGTCTTCTTCCCATTTGTTTTTCCTCATGGCACTTGTTATATATTAATTTTTTATATCCTTCCACCTGGAGTGAAAGTGCCAGGAAAGTAGAAACTTTGTCTTCTTAGTGACCCAAGTCGTTTTTAGCACAGAGTTAGCAATCAATACAAATTTAGTAACTGACTGAATGAATATATTAATTACCTAGCACCTAATAGATATTCAAGAAATGTTAGCTCTTTTTTTCCTCTTCACAGGTAAAAGGAAATGATCTGTACAGAATGCCAGTATCCCCCATGATAGAAGAGCCAATACTGGAAACAGAGTCAGAAAAATAGGGGACATCAGAACCAAAGAAGGAGACAGTCAGCTATTTCGAATGCACAGAGTATCAAGGAGATCAGGACTAGTGCTAGGAACTGCATGTATTCTCCCAAAAGTCAGACGTTGAAGCCCTGACCCCCAATGTGACTGTATTTGGAGGTAGGGCTTTTAGGAGGTAATTAATTAAATGAGGTCATAGTGGTGGGGTCCTAATCCAACAGGATTAATGCCTCTATAAGAAGAAACACCAGAGTGCGCTCTCTCTAATACCCTGCACCCGTCCACCACCAACCCCCCACTCTCAGCTCTCTCCACTGTCTGCAAGCCAGACAGAGAGCTCGCACCAGAATTCCATCTTGCCTATACTTGACCTTGGACTTCCCAGCCTCCAGAACTGTGAGAAATAAATTTCCGTTATTTAAGCCACCTAGTTTGTGGTATTTTCTTATGGCAACCCAAGCAGACTGATACAATTACATAACTGAAAAGGCCTTAAAACTCAGGGTAAGTCTGGACAAATCTGGAAATCAGAGTTTTTCCACTTTTCGACTGTATGGTCACTTATTAGAGTTGTAGATCCTAAGAAAACCTGTAGGGCAAAAGCCAAATTATAGTAAGTCATTTCAGTATAAAGATCCACATATTCCTTGAAGAGTATTTGTGGGGAAAAAAATACATTTTGTCTAGTTTTATTGAGATGTAATTGACATACATCACCGTATAAATACAGCTTAGGGTATATAGCCTAATGGTTTGACTTGCATATATTGTGGAATGATTACCGCAATAAGTTTAGCTGGCATTCATCAGCTCATGCAAATACAATAAAAAGAGAAAGAAGAAAAAAAAAACGCTTAGGATTTACTCTCTTAACTTTCCTATATAACAGACAGCAATGTTAATCATATTTATCATGTTGTACATTACATTCCTAGTACTTACTTCTCACCTAACTGGAAATTTGCACCTTTTGACCACCTTCTTCCAATTCCCCCTCCTCCCACGCCCTGCCTCTGGTAACCACAAATCTGATCTTTTTCTATGAGTTTGTTTTTTTTTAATCCATTTAATGTAGAGAAAACACGGACTATTCATAAAAAGGTGTTAAATGTATGTGCACAACACTATCTTTAGCATCTATAACTCAATGGGCTTAACATTTTAAAGTATGATTGTGGTTCCCGGTCAAAATGGAATCATATGGCACTCAAACAAGTTAACCAGAAAGATCAGTGGGGTTCTGGATCCAGGATAAATTATTTTCCAAAAAAACGTAACTTTTGAATCTTTGTTTAAATTTTTTAGTGTTTCCATTAGCAACACTTGTCAGTATGGTTGTGATTCATATGGGCACATTGGAGCTTCCCTGTGACATTAATTATAATATGCTGGATTAGGGATTTATTCTTTAAAGCATAAGAAAAATCTAGTCTCAACTAATAGATTTACCAAAATGAAACATCACTAGCCCCCTTACCAAAGGCTGCTCCAGTTCGGAAACAAGCTAAAGAGTTCAGAAATGCCCTGCGCTTGATATGCTGAAATTCGCCGGTTCTTTGCAATTAACGGGTAGATTATTCGGTCCATAGCCTATTCGGTCCACACCGCTAAGGCCTGACTCTTGCTGGGCTTTTGATCATTTATTTGCTCATTGGTATTTTTACACGTGAGAATAGGCACGAAGAGAAAGGAAGGTAACTTGCTTAATATCTTTATCCACATTAAAGTTTAATAAAGAGGGTAGAAGTTAAAGTAAATGAAGGAGTCCGGGTTGCCTGGCAACGTCCTCCGTCAATAGCCTCAGCACCCCGTGGAATTGAGCAGCAGGACACCCCAGTCTCAAAGCTTCCCGCACAGACAACCGTGTGATGGGAGAAAAATCTCCCCCAGTGTCGACCTTGAAGGCACCGCGCTGACCGTCTGATCCCAGTCACTGCCGGCTGTCCCGGGCCGCCTTCCCGGTGCCCGTCCCTCACACGCTGGCCGCAGACAGCGTGACCGGCTGAGCCCAGGGCTCCAGAGTCCCCTCCCCCCGCCCCGGGCTCCTCCCGAAGAAGGAAAACAACACTGGTCGCGCGAGCTGGAGGACTAGCGAGCAGCGTCCAGGGGGGTGTCCCGGGGACAGGGGGACCGCGGGGCAGTCGGCACGGAAGCTTGAACGAAAGCCGGGGCCGCCTCCCGAGACCCCTATGACCCCCGCCGGCCGCCGTAGGTCCCTGCTGGCCGCTGTGATCCCCTCGGGCCGCCCTCCGCGGCTCCTGTGACCCCCGCGGGCCGCCGTACGTCCCCGCGGGCCGCTGTGGACCGTGCCGGCCGCCATAGCAGTGCTCCCACCCCCGCCCGGACCGGCCTTTCAAGATGGCTCCCGCGCCCCGCTCCCCCCCGGCGCTCTCGCTGAGGGCCGAGCAGCGGCGCAAGGCGCCAGCCTCGCGTTCCGACTCCCGCGCGGCCTAGAGGCCAGCAGCGGCCGGCCGCCGGCCTGCGCGCGCCGTCTCTCGGGGCGGGGCGGCACGCCGGGCCCCTTCCGGGGATGGGCCCGGGCTCCTCCCCGCTCGGGCGGGCGCTCAGCCGTGTCCACGCCCGTCAGCCCGACCGGCCCGGCTGGCCGCAGACCGAGCCCGGGCGGCCGCACGGGGAACTCTCAGCCAGCGGGCGTCGAGAGGCGGATCCCGGGCCCCGACCGGGACGGGCCGAGCCGAGCAGGCGGCGGCACCATGTTCTCGCTCAAGCCGCCCAGACCCACGTTCAGGTCCTACCTCCTGCCGCCGCCCCAGGTAAACAGCCGTCTCCCCGCGGCGCCCTCTCCTCGCGTTTCCGGGGAGCCGAATGCGGGCAGGCCCAGGAGACTGCCCCGTCCCCCGTCCCCCGGACCCCGGCGCGGGGAAGCCGCCTTCCCGGGAGCCCCGCTGGCTCGGTGGAAACTTGCAAAACTCCGCCGCAGCCGTTCTCGGCTCCGAGACGGGACTCCAGGGAGCGATCGGAGTTGGGATTTATTTAGCCCTTCGCCTGGCGACGGTCCCCGCCGTGACCGCCGGCAGGATCGCATCGCCTGTGGGCACCTAGTGGAAGGGGTTACCTACCTGTCGTAAATGTGAACATCTGGAAGCGGCACTGGCGGTTGTAGTATTTTTATGGCCAGACTCTCAATTCCATCACGAGCAGATCCTTACAAGAGTTCGGTAAAAATGTGTAAGAATTTAAGTGGGGGGATACGTGTCTGTTGCCTGTGTCATCACCTAGAAGATAAAATTTGCTTTCATCGCTCAGCCGGGAAAAAAGTTTTGATTTTGATTTGTTGTGCTAATGTATTTCAGACTGACGATAATATTAATTCAGAACCGAAGATTAAAAAACTGGAGCCCGTTCTTTTGCCAGGTAAACATGAGTGTTCTAACAGATACTTTAGTAATGTGTTTTGGCCTAAGATTATTCTACCAGCTAGTACCATGTGGTTAACTTTCCTCATTTACTTTAAACTTTAGCCACTTAAAAATCTAACGACTGAGGATGGAAAAAAAAAAAAACGGATTGGTTAGAACTAAAGGACAGCAACAAAAAGTAATGATTAATTGGTGTTTGTCCTTGAAAACTGAAGCATCGTAGAAAACTGTCAAGAATACCACTACCTTATTTCCTTTTCGTCTCCTGAAATGTTCTTTTTTAAAGCGATCATGAATTGCTTAGGTGGTGAAAGGACTTTTTGCCCTTCTTGTCCATCTGCAATTTCATGCATTCATGGTTAATAATCAAATCACATTTCAGTAGTATACAAAGCAACTTTTATTATGTCTGGGTCTCTATACCAATAACAAAGCTTAGTGAACTTTGAATTACTTACTCGGCAATTGTTTTTTGAAGGTGTCAGCTGTGTTTGCAAATCTTGTTTCAATTTAGAATAGGGTTTCCCGACAGAGACACTATAGACATTTTGGGCCTGATAATTCTTTGTTGTAGGGTTGTCCTGTGCATTGCAGGATGTTTAGCAGCATCCCTGGCCTCTACCCCCTAGATGCCAGGAGCATCACCTCCTCTACCGCCTACTTGTGGGAACCAGAATGTCTCCAGACATTGCCAAACCCTTTTGTTAGGGGGTGGGGGGAACCCTAGGGGCAAAATTTTCCCCCTGTGGAGAAGCACTGGTTTAGAACAAAATTGACATTCGAAGACCTTAGAGGTACAGGTAAGAATTGATGGTAAATCGGAGATTAGTTTTAAAGCATATAATGCATTTATTTGATTGGTATTTTGAGGTGTATAATAATTATATAACAGCTAGGAAGTCAGTTGTTTAATCTGATTATTGGGGAAAGTAGCCAGGAAAGCCTCTTGTAAACATGAAATATAATCAAATACCAGTTTGTGTGGCTACTATCAACATTTTAAAATCTCAGTTGTTACTTAATGCTAAATCTGATAAAATGATTAGAACTCTATAGGTAGTAATTGAACAAATAGGGTAACTTAAAATTTTGTGCTTTAAAATTTTAAATATTAAGTAGGAACAAACAAATTTAAAACATAAACCTATGGTTCCCTATTATAGATGTTAACTCTTAAAATTGTTTTAAACTGTATTTGGGAGTTAGTTATAAATATTTTCCCTTTATTTTTAGCCAAATGCTTTTTAGCCAAACAGTGTGTACTAAATAATCCTTTGTACTTGTCCTCAAAGTGAACAATAGAATTAATAAGTAACCTTTGCTCCCTGTGCCTGCTCTGTTTTGGTCTTAGTCACTCCAGGCATTTAAACAACCCTGTGGCAAACAGTGCTCTTCCTGAATGAGTGCCTGTGAGCTATTGAACTTTGGGTCCTTTTACCCTGAGCAGGCCCTGTTCTTTGATTCCCCCCTTCTGATATTTGATTTGATTTGACACTAATAAACCACATGGTCTTAGCTACAAATGATAGTGCTTGGTTTTCTTTAGTTAATTTCTATATTTAAGCTTTGCTTGTGAAATTGTTACTAAATATCAGTAAGCTCAAAGAACTTTACATTGAGGGATTATCTGTTCTATAGAATTAACTAAAAACTTACCTTTCTGTTAAAAAGTCAGCGTTTTCTGGGGAAGTTGTAAACCCATTTCCTGACTGTCAGTGGTTTACTTGTCTTAGAAATCATAGCTAAGTCTGGATCCCCTGACCCGTGGTAGCTTTTCTTCACCGGCTCCGTGTGTGCATACGTGATGGCTTTGGCACCCAGCATTCTGCTTGCACCTAACCTATTCCTCACAGAACATTTAGTCAATGCTAAATTAGTGTGTCTTTGCCCTCCTTCCCCACCCCTTCTGTTCTTACCTTCCCATCCTGGTCTTCCCACGCTCTTCCCGTTCTTTCTGTCTGACCCCCCCATCATGGTCTCTGTGCCCTGCTTCACCTCTAACCTCACCAACTCCTGCTAGAACCTCTGTTGCTCCCTTTTCAGCCTGTGAAATCTGGAAGACAAGTGGAGAGTAACTGAAGCATTGGTGATCTATAAGACCTGGGCTGCGCTAGGGCTTTGCCTAAGAGGGCTTCATATTATAGTTCTGGCCTTCATTATAGTCAGAAACCAAGAGAAAACTTGGCCAAGTCACCTGCGGCTTTGCACAGACACGCGAAACAAGGAAGTAATTGTTCAGAGGTATAGTGTTGGACGTTATGCTTTGGCAAAATGCCTTGGGTTCAAGGATATCCTACTTCAGTTGCCCAAAGTTTGAACTTTTAATTCAATAAGCAGATGAAAATTGAAACAAAATCAATTGTTTATTTGCAGTTACCAAGTGCTCTGTTGAACTTAACGAGGCTGAATTTAAAATGATCTTCAGCTTTTATTAAACAAAGAAAACAGAAGAAATTGACTAGGAATTTAATTTAGATTGTGGTTTATGTTAGTAATATTCAGCTTGCCTGGTTCATGAAACTCCTTGAGATGGAGATTGTATCTAATTTAGTTTTGTGGTACCCAGTGTCCAGCATAGTGCATCGAGATGCTGGTTGAGTGAATGACAGTGAAAGGACCCCTCAGACCACTTGCTTACTTTTAATTTTATTTATTATTATTATTTTTTTTTGCGGTACGCGGGCCTCTCACTGTTGTGGCCTCTCCCGTGGCGGAGCACAGGCTTCGGACGCGCAGGCTCAGCGGCCATGGCTCACGGGCCCAGCCGCTCCGCAGCATGTGGGATCTTCCCGGACCGGGGCACGAACCCGTGTCCCCTGCATCGGCAGGCGGACTCTCAACCACTGCGCCACCAGGGAAGCCCAGACCACCTGCTTAAATTGTTCCCGTAGCCATGCGTGCGTGTGCACATACACAGACAAACAGACCAACTCTCAGGTTTAGGAGGAAGGGGGAGACTCTTACTTTATGCCCTGTGTCTTGCTCTCTCCCAAAGCCACACTTCTCAAGAAAATTGTTCCTGAGCCTAGAACTGAAATACAGCGCTCTGTCAAAGCACCTGGCCTTTGCCTAGGCTTTCTCTTCACCTTCCCGTCATTACCTGAATCTCATTCTTTAACTATTGTGTTGTGTGTGTAAAATCACCCCAATCCTTTTGAAAAGAGGGAGAGTATGAATTTTAACCTGTGTATGTGTGTGTGTGTGTTCCAGCATATATTTGTGAGAGCAGGTGTTGCCACACTAAGCTTGTGTCTGTTTGGGTAGCTGCTGGGCTGGTGGATCCATTCACTGAGCCTGTGAGTACCTCCTGGGTTCCTGGCTTCATGCTAGCTGGAAGGTGCTGGAGGAGGAGTGGGCTTGAATCGCAGCAGGGCTGGGGCAAGCTCCATGCTGCCTGTGGACAAGGCAGAAGACTGTGACCTGGACCAGTGGTTCCCAGATTCTAGTCATGGCCTGGCTGGCATCAGATCTGGATGAAGTTTTTATCAGCCCTTGGTCAAATTGAGAAAATAAGAAAAATGCAGCTTTTTTCCATAAAGCTAAATTGATTTGCTTTAAATTCCGAGATTATGTCCTTCCAGCTTCTTTGGTGTAGATATGTTCTTCTTTTTGTAGCTGTGACTTTAAAAAAGTTTTTAAGTTAGCCCTTGTGTAGGTTCCCCGAATTATTTTTGTAGTATACCTGATTTGTGGAATCTGAACTGGAAGTCACTCCGTGAAATTATTGTAACATTATAGGTACAATTTAATGAACACTCACACAGAGAACATCAGTTGTTTTATCTGCCTGGAGTCTTTCCACCATCTTCTGAAAAATGCACCCTCTCTCTTCTGACAAATTCTCCTTCCCCTTCTCCACCCAGCCCGGGGTTCTCGTGTGGCCAGCAAAGATGATAACCCACCCCCAGACTGCTAGCGTGAGCACAGGTTTGCCTCTGGATGTTTTCAGATTGGTACTGAGGAAAGAGATCCTTTTCTATAGCGCCATCCGTGGCTGAAGCACCAGCAAACTTGTCCAAAAGAATGATGTCACGTGTTGAGAGCGGCAGAGGCAGAACCCCGAGGGAGAGTTCTGATGGTCCCATTTTCCTTGAAGTCCAGCTGACACCAGAGCCACAGAATTTTTCTTTTTGCCAAGCTAGTTCCGGGCATGTTTCTGACACTTTCAACTAAGATCCTTAACTAATATATGATATAGCTTACAGGTCACTCCTCATGACAGCCCTGTCAGGAAGGTACCAGTTGAGAAAACTATACAAGTCAGAGGTTAAGTAACTTGCCCAGTGTTGCCCAGCCAGCAAGGGCAGAGCCAGGATTAGGAGCCTGACTCCCAGGCTGTGCCTTTAACCACTGAGCAGCAGGGCCCGCCTGACTCTGCTGACACCAGGGTCCAGATTGATGCTGTGGGATTGGATAGCGGGTGGGTTGGATGTCGTCCTAGAGGGCGTGCTCTGTCCCCGGCTCTGCCCTTTCCACAGCAGACAGATCTGACCCAGCTTGACAGGCAACTTTCAAACGATTTCAGCTGCCAGAAAATGGAATGTCTCAGGAGTCAGTGGACTTCCTGTCTCTGGCCGAGCTGAGCAGAGGCTGGTGGAATGCCAACGGCTTTGTCGTAAGGGGATGAGATTTGCAGCGAGTGGGGCTCGGTGGGCTTTCTCTCTCCTCTCTCTCTCTCTGGGACATGATTTTTTTTAAAAATATTTATTTATTTATTTTGGCTGCACCGGGTCTCAGTTGCAGCACACAGTATCTTCATTGCGACATGTACACGGGATCTAGTTCACCGACCAGGGACTGAACCCGGGTCCCCTGCATTGGGAGCGTGGAGTCTTACCCAGTGGACCACCAGGGAGGTCCCAGGGACGTGATCTTTTTAGAGATCTGTGGGGTGGGAGGGGGACGGCCTGAAGTGCTGTGGCCACGGCCTGAGTTGATGGTTGAGTGGGTACTGACTGCTCATTCCGTACTGCTTGGTAGAGGGGGAGCAGCCGAAGAAGAGGGCTCCTGCCCTGAGTCTCAGTTCACTGGCAAGTGCTTCAGTGGAGGAGAGCTGAGGTTGTGCAGGCTCGGAGGAAGGGCACCTGAGCCGCATTTGGGGAGGGCCTGGCTGTCGGGAGAGGACTCGTGCTCTGCCCAGTGGTGCCCGCTAAGACTCAGCCTCTGTGCACAGGCGGGGGTCGGCTCGGCCCTCCCTCTTCCATCTGCAGTGCCAGCAGCACTTCCATTAGGAGATTAGCTAGTAGATCGATAATGAATGCGCTGATTGTCCGAGTCTTTTGTAATCAGATCAGAAAAGGATACGACCTAGGGCCATCCAGAAAATGAAAATAGCCATTGTTGGGCAGCTGTCTTGTTTATTGCTTTTTTTTTTTTTTTTTTTTTTTTTACATGTTCACTGTTTGGACCATTTATGTACTACTGTCCTCTACCTCACTGTACATCTTATTTCCTCAACTAGATTGTGAATCCCTTAAAGCAGACTGTCTCTTTCAGGTGTTTTTTGTTTTGATTTGGTTTTTTGTAGATAGGCTTTAGAGATCCTTGTAGACTGAATTTCATAGTATTTTAATTCTTAGATATCCTGCTTTTGAAAGACAGAAGGCCTTGTAACTGCTCCTTGGAACCGTGAATGGTTTAACCAACTGCGGTGTCTTAGCATTGGGTCTGTGCCTCACCTGGACAACCTTCTTCTGAGGGTTTGGAGCCGTTCATTCCTCCAGTGCCTGTTACAGGACCTCCGGTCACCTCCTTACTCCTGACCTTGCAGCTCCTGCTCAGAAACTCTTCGTGAACCCCCTTAAGGAAAATCCTGCTTAAACCAAAAATAAAATCCAAAGTCTGTAACCTCTGTAGTTTGCTGACACTCACCTTGCTGACCTCTGCGCTGTTTCCCAATGTTGATATCTGCTTCACTCAGACCCAGATGCCTTTTTCCTTATTCAGGCCTTTGTTTTTGTGATCATGTGTTCTCTCTGTCTTAACCCTCATCTGCCTTCAAGATTTTCCTCTGGTCTCTTCCTGAGGTCTGCACTGCTGACCTTCCTCCAGCCCCCATCGTGGGTAGCTCTTACTGGACGTGGTACTTGATTCCGTGCTTTTTTGTATCGTGCGTGACCCTGTGAGTACCAGGAGTGGCCTCCGATGTCTTGTGCTCATCTTGTACAGAGTTTCAGCTTCCCTTAGTAACTGTTAGGCCACTTTAATTCCTGAAGTTCACTGCAGCTCAGGTGGCACTTGGACTACCGTGGCTTTAATGTTGGAAGTCCTGCACGCCAGGAATCCCCAGTCCCAGGCTGTCTGGGATGGTCACTCACTGAATGTAAAGCCACAGACTGAGCTATGCCTTGGGCCTGTGCACATTCCATAGGTTAATTAGTTACTGTGTACAGTGAGGCTTTGTCTTAAACTATTTTTCAAGCTAAAATTTATGGGAAAAATTATTTTAATTCATCAAACATGTATTGACTTTCTAAATGTGTAAGGTATTATGAAAGATAATGTGACATAGTTTTTAGTTCTCAGGGAGTAAAAAACTTCCCTACCTATACCATTTGGAGACTTATTAATTTTAATTATATTTCCTTTCTTATTTATCTTTACAGATGAAAGGGTCTCGAGAAAACAAACTTTGATGATTTGTTGATTCCTTCCCAGGTTATAGTAGAACATCTTGGCCCATCATCTTCTAGTTTAGACAGTTTTTTCTTTGGTGCTTTTTGCATACCCTGCACTGAAGCTCGCTTCCTGCTTTTTCTTTCGTGCGGCCCCCGTTGCTTCCTGCCCGTGGTGTGCTGGCAAGTGCCTGGTGCTGAGGGTCCTCCCACATGGCTGGCAGCACACCGCCCTCCTGCCGGAAAAGCCCAGGAGGACGGTCTCTGGGAGCTTTGAAGCTTCAGTTCCAAGTTTCCTCCTCAAGGTCACTAATTTAAAATGTAGCAAGAACCGTCTGGTTGCTCTTCTGTTTCTGCATCTGTCCCCTCTGGGAAGAGGCACTGTGAATCCCCTGTTTCTCTCCCGCCTGTGAGCTGGTTTCCTGGCCCACAGGACTGCAGTTCATGCCTGGCAGTAGCTGAGGACAGTTCCTACCCAGGGTTCCCGCTTTTTTTATAAAGTGTGAGCAGAGAGCCGTGCTGCATGATCCATGTATTTTATTTTATTTTTTATTTATTTATTTATTTATTTTTGCAGTACGCGGGCCTCTCACTGCTGTGGCCTCTCCCGTTGCGGAGCACAGGCTCCGGACGCGCAGGCTCAGCGGCCATGGCTCACGGGCCCAGCCGTTCCATGGCATGTGGGATCCTCCCGGACCGGGGCACGAACCCGTGTCCCCTGCATCGGCAGGCGGACTCCCAACCACTGTGCCACCAGGGAAGCCCGATCCATGTATCTTAGAGAGTGCTTCCATGTGAACAAAATTTAGTGTCATCAACTAAAACTCAAGTCAGGTTAACTTGGCGCTTATTTTATTACATGCTTATGATAATAAGAAGTCCCAGTTCAGCATCTCCCCGGAAGTGCCCTCCTTTTCTTCTTTCCCTCCATCCCACCCTACTTCTTTCTATCCCACAGGCCCATTTCCACTCTCCACTTAGAAAGCTACGTAACAGTTTTCCTTCAAAGACCATAGCCCAGTGGGTCCCTATTTTACTGTTGTTGCTGTTGTTTCGTATATTTCTTGTCCATCTTCTTTTCTTTAGTAGTTTTATTTTTAAATAAACTTGGATTTGTAAAAGGGTACAGATAGTTAACACATACTCTTCACCCAGCTTCCCCTAATGTTAATATCTTATAACCTCGATAAATTTAGCTGAACTAAGAAACTAACAGTACTATTAACTAATCTGCAAGTTTTATTGACATTTCCCTAGTTTTTTCACTAATGGCCATTATTTTAGCGCCCCTGCCAGGACACCATGTCTCCCTAGTCTCCAGCCTGTGACAGTTTCTCCATCTTTACTGATGGCTGATGAATTCTTTCATCTTGGCTCCTCTATCCTTTTGAAATGTTCTCCTCTCAGAGTCTCTCTCTCTGTCTCTCTCTCTCTCTCTTTCTGTCTCTCTCTCTCTCTCTCCCACCCCCATTCCCCCTCTCTTTTTCCCTTCCCTACTTTCTGGCATTCTGGAACTATCAGAAGCTCCAGATTCAGTATGTCTTTCCTCTGCCCCAGCCCTGGAGTCAAACATTTCTCCAGTGAGTCCTGGTTCCTTTTATTGGAAAATGGTATTTAAATGTGGTTTGTTACTGGAGGCGTTTTCAGGAGACAGAGTAGAAAATAAACACGTGCACACTAAGCCATGTATACACACACCTCCCTTTGTTTCTTTACCTCTCTCTCTTTGTATATATTAAGATATACCTGAGTTTATACCAATGTCTCAGATTCTAATCTAGCCCCACAGAGTTCATTCACAGATTTGTGCTTCATTGTGCTGTTTTATGATGGAGGATGGGAAGCAGAGCAGTTAGGCCTGGATTTCAGCTTCACTTCTGCTGAGGGCTGTGGCTCACTGGTGAGAAAGGAATCTTTGGACCTGACTGTGGCAGACACATTCCGGGGGAAGGTTGTGGGTCCTCAGTGCTGCTGAGCAGGCCTCCCGAGCTCTGAGGGCACCGTACCATTGCAGGTGGAAAGTGCCTTTCCTCTGAGAGGATGTGCCTGAGTGCTTCTTCCAAGGCTTGTTTCACATAATGTTAAGAGTTGTCACTTCAGTGACCATCTCTAGCACAGAGCTGGGCAAGCTTTTCCTGTGAAGTCCCAGACAGTAAATGTTTGAGACATTTCAGGCCGTGAGGTCTCTGTTGCAAGTACTTAGCTCTGCCTTTGTCCCGTGGAAGCAGTCATAGACGGTACACAAATGAATAAGCATGGATAGGTTTCAGTAAAGCTGTATTTACAAAAACCAGGGGGCTGCATCTGGGTTGGCCAAGCCCTGGACCCATTAAATGCCTTCTCCTCCTTTTATCTTTGTCGCATTCTCGCTGCCTTTGTGGACTGGATGTGTTACATTTGTGCCCTTGGTAAGAGAGTCGGGTTGGTGGAGAAGTGCTGCCCAAGAACGTGCATCATAAACACGGGTGGCTGACGGCACTAGTGTGGCCGTGTGTCCTGTCCCACAAGTCCTCCATCTCTTCCTTTCCACTGGTAGATTTTGCAATTCTCTGTGCGTGTGGTAGGCGAGCAGGGGTGGCTCTGGGACAGTTTTCTGACTTCATGTGCATTTACCCGCCAGCACTTATCTCCTGACCCTCTTGGCGCGTGGCTGTGTTACGTCACTGGTTTCTGTCTGTCTGGAACCGCTCCTGCTCCATTGGTGGTGCTGGTCTGGTGAACCCGGAGCAGTGAAGTGGTTCATTCACTCGGGTGTTCAGCACTCATTGACCAGGCCCCTGCCCCATGCTGAGCCTTTGCCTTGCAACTAAAATGTCAGCATCAGAGAAAAACCAGTCCGTTTTCTACCCTCATGGGGCATGTGATCCTGAGGGTGAGACAGGCAATGGTTTTGAAATATGTAGAGTATGCATAATTGCAGCTGTGGTAAGTGCTGGGAATTACAGGTAAATGATGCTGTGACTGAGGGAGTTAATCTAGGCACGGAGAGTTTTTAAGGCATTCCTGAGAAAGCGATTGGGCTGAGGCAGGAGAGCATATTCCAGGCAATGGGCACAGCATGTGTGAAGACCCTGGGTCTTTGCAGTCCGGCCCCTGAGAGGGACTAAAAGGCCAGTGTGGCTGGAGAGGGAGAATGAGGACAGCGGTGGGGCTCAGGGTGCGGGGGGTGGGGAGGAGGGCGGACAGCCATGTGGAGGAGGCTTGTCTGCAGAAGAGACAATTACTCCATTGGTCTGAGCCGAGAATTTGACATGAGCACGTTTGAATTGAATCCTCAAGTAAATGTTAGGGTTCTGTTCTTAAAACTCGTGCATTTAAGAACTTTGAATAAAAGTTATTTTTGCAGTTCACATTTATTATAACATTTTATTTAAGAGAGAGGATTGTTTTGAGACTCTAGTTGCTCTCTGTGAATTGGTGGGTGTTTGGGGCTTGTCAGCAACGGTTCTGTCCATCTCTGTTAGAGGTGTTTGTACTGACAGAAATAGGCCAAAGTAGCTCAGTACCCTAACTACCATGGACCCTAGAGGATGATTACTTAAAAATGTCCCTGGGTCTGGTTGCATTTTAGAACTTGAAATTAAGGACTAATGATGACCAAGCTTTAAATCAATTGCAGAAAATTATTCTCTTCAAAGAACATTAAAACTTTTGTTTTAGTTTCTTATATTTATTTATTTAGTCTTCCCTTTTAACTCTAAAGCTATATTTTAAAGTTTTATTGCCAACTAAGTTATAATGTGAGTGCAGAGGGAAATTCAATTTGTCTTTATGGAATGTATTTTAAAATAAATAGATTGCATTATTAATTTTGAGGTTAATACTGCACTGTTTCTCATACTGAACTGTCTTAGGAAGGAATCGGAGATATCGGTTTGGGAGATCAAGTCACATGTTAATAAAATACAAATATCCCGTCAAGTAATACTCTGAAGGAGACAGTGCAGCTTATTTCTTCTCCAGGGTGCCTTTCGGTAAATAAATAATGAGAGGCAGCATGGCATAGTAAAGAATGCAGACTCCAGCTCAGCCCTTCTGGTTGAACCATCTCAGACCCTTAAGCTCTTTGTGCCTCAGTTTCTGTATCTTACAAATGGAGCACGATGCCCCATTGTGACTGTTACCGACGTGAGGTCCTGGTTCAGTGTTTCTTCTTATCATCATCATGAAATCTTCCTTCTAGGTCACACAGCGACTGTTGACATTTTATGGTGTGGTTGTAGCTCACACAATGATATGTTTCTTTTTGTCAAGGAGAAATTGTCGTAAATGAAGTCAATTTTGTGAGAAAATGCATCGCATCGGACACAAGTCAATACGATTTGTGGGGAAAACTGATATGCAGTAACTTCAAAATTTCCTTTATTACGGATAATCCAGTGCCATTACAGGTGTGTTTGATTTGTATGCTGTTTAATCATATCAGGGCTTTTGACTCTAAGCAGTACGTATGATCAATATTATATAAAGCACAGATATGGGAAAATTATAATAAAATTATTAATAAGTGATTAATATAAGGTTGGGAATGTATTATATTAAAATTCAAAATAAAGTTTAAGGAGACTGTTGAGACTTGAGGAGTATAATTAGTGAGATGGTTTTAAGTCACATTGCTGTGTTTATCCTCTGTGATCTTTGCTTATATATCCTTTTCAAAAAAGGAGTTATTATTTCCTTCTAAATCTTTTAACCTATCTATAAAAACAAAGATATCCTTTTTTACTACTCATAAAGAGAAAAAATTATATAGCAAATAATTTCATAGATGCTGCACATTTTACATATTTTATAGTATCTTTAACTAGTATTTTTCCAAAAAAGTCAAATTCTCATTTCAAATTTCTAGTAGTTAGAATGAAGAAAAATATTGATAAAGTTTTTCTTTAATAACCCTCTTGCTATTTTATTTTCTTACTGGAAAACAACAGTTCCATATAATTTGAGTTTTCAAAAAGTCAGTCATTCATTTGCCTAACTTAAAAATCCTGGACTTTTCCTCAACTCCTATTTTCTGTTTTGATTTGTAAAGTGTTATATATACACTTTTACTCCCTAGACCTTTATTTGTAATAGTAATATTTGTATGTTAACTCTAAACTTTTGACTGAAGCACGTAACTATGAATAAGTGTATTCCAATCTATTGCAATCTGTAGGTATATTTAGACTAAATTTAAGGCATTTACAGATACCCAGTATGTAGAGATACTAGCTTATTTGGCTGTAAACTTGGGTTTTTCCTTTTATTTTTGGCTTTATTTCAATCTTTGGCCCCAGATTTCACTATAAATGAGACCCATGTACCTGGAATAGCTTAAATCCGATACCACTAATAGGAAAAATAAGCCAGTGTCCTACCAACAGAAGGTTAATAGCATCAACAATGTCCTTAGTCTGAAAGTGTGTATAAAAAATGGGTTTAAAAAAGCTGTAGTTTGACTAAAGATTTTTATTTTGAGTAGACTTTCTGCTGTAAAAAGTTATTTTCTGCTCTAAAATCTCTATTGTGAAAATCAAGCCATGATTTTACCCATTAAAATCTGATGACTTTGGAGCCCCCCTTTTTTTTTTATTATTTTAGTGGCAGTTTAACCAGAACTAGATATGCAAGTGTTTGCCTGTGAAGTGATTGACAGTATAATATTACATATCCTGTATGTTATAATGACATTGTAGTATATAACTTGACCTAATTTTATTGTTTAAAGTGTGGGGAGAATGGTGGAGAGAATGTGAACACAGTATGTGTTTCTCTCTTCCTCCCCTTACTTTCCTACTGAAGTGTGTTCTGTGATAACTACAGCCTTAGAATTGTCATAGCTGCACAAGCAAAAGCTTTTGTTCTTCTTAGAGAGATGGTCGTCGCAATTTCTCATCACACCTAAAAGTAAGGCTCATATTACCATCGTGAAGTCGTTGGGAAAATAATTAACATGAATGTATTTTTTTATTTCAGAAATTCCATTATAGAAACCTTCTTCTTGGTGAACATGATGTCCCTTTAACATGTATTGAGCAAATAGTCACAGGTATGTATTATTCTTCACTCAGCCCCTAAAAGCTGGTTCTACTCGGGAATTGTTGCTTGAAGAGTTACACCTCTCAAACACTTGGGCCGGAGTTTTATTTCTGTAGGTTTTTTGCTTCCCCCCCCCTTTTTTTTGAGTCCCAGGAAAATTAATGGAAAAGAAATCAATAAATTATTTTTAAATGGAGATATAAAATATATGGCTTTTTAAAAATATTTATTTATTTATTTATTTATTTATTTATTTATTTATGGCTGCATTGGGTCTTTGTTGCTGCATGCAGGCTTTCTCTAGTTGTGGCGAGCGGGGGCTAGCTACTCTTTGTTGCAGTGTGCAGGCTTCTCATTGCAGTGGCTTCTCTTGTTGCAGAGCACAGGCTCTAGGTGCACGGGCTTCAGTAGTTGTGGCACGTGGGCTTAGTTGCTCCATGACATGTGGAATCTTCCCAGACCAGGGATCGAACCTGTGTTCTCTGCATTGGAAGGCGGATTCTTAACCACTGCGCCACCAGGGAAGTCCCAAAATATATGGCTTTTTGTATTTTGTAGTATTTGTCCTCTTTTTAATTAAAATTTTAATCATTAAATATAGATGTGGTGGTTTTGTGCAAAGAAATATCTTTAATATCGTCAAAAGCAAAGTTAAAACTGATCCCCCAAAGTTCCAGAAATTATACACAAATATGAAAGATTCTAGAGAAGCAGTACTAAGTGGTGGGTGACCTTCCAATTGTTTTCAGTAAGAATTTGTTACAGTGTACTAAAGAGTGAATATCAAGAAAGAAATTTTTTTATTTTTTTATTTTTTAGTAAATGACCACAAAAGGAAGCAGAAAGTCCTGGGCCCAAACCAGAAGCTGAAATTTAATCCAACAGAGTTAATTATTTACTGTAAAGATTTCAGAATTGTGAGATTTCGCTTTGATGAATCAGGTCCTGAAAGTGCCAAAAAGGTAATCCTGTTAAGTTTTATCATGGGTTTTGCACTATATTTACCAGTTGCAGTTCTGTATGGAAGTTCTCATTTCTCAGTTGCTCAGTTTTTTGTTTTTGTTTTTTTTAGGGGAAGTTATTTGATATCTCCTTATGTAAAGTCAAAGCCAGGAATGTTAATAGAACTGTTTCCTTGGACTAGTTTATGGCTGCTTTAAAGTATTATATGTAGTTTTTTAATCAGCTCCTAAAATATGAAAAGCTGTCATGCATATCTTTTACATTAAGACCATTACCAGCCATTTTTTTTCTTGGTTAAAAAGATTGAAAAGATGGTGATGTATTGTAATTGAGGTTTGTAAGACTTTTAATTCAGTACCTCAGAGCTTTATCAGCAAACTAAAAGCTAGACTTAGGTTACATAAGGGTTAGGTAAATGTGCAGTTATAGGAGGGGTCTAATAAATATTAGTGCTTTAGAGAAATTTTAATGAATTAATTTGATATTCCACACAGGCGGCTAAAAGCTAGGGACTTTTTAATTGGGTTGTTTTTCCCCTGCCTTCCGGGGAGTGTTTATTGCAAACTCGTGGAGTAAGATTCAAGGGCAGAAATTCCTCCTTCTTTGATTCCAGATTTTGGGTTTAGCAGAGGAGTGAAGCTGGTGGTCCTAAAGCCCCCCGGGCCAGTCTGTGGTTCAGCAAATGCAGAGAATAGTAGCAGAATCTCCAGGAGAAGCCTGCTCTCATGTATCGGGAATAGAGGAACGATGAGGGAGCTTTTGTGCCACCAAAAAGGGGTGCATTTGTTTTCCATGGTCAGTAGACTTACTGCAGTAAATTTTCTGTTGATACCAAAATGTGGCTGTCAGAAAGATCTTAAGGCAGCTGTCTTCTTATGGTTTGGTGAGGAAGTGATAGATTTATTTTTAGAACCAGAGTCAACAGTTTCTTTATAGGAGGGCAAACACGAAATGAATGTCTGAAAATGTCTGACCATTGCAGCTAGGTTATGTAGCAGAATGGTGGTGGGATCTATGGCTAAACATTTTCAGGTGGAGTGTGTATAACTACTTTCTTCATGCTGCAGGATGGGAAATTCAGCTAGATAACTTTTAAGGCTACTTTTAGCCATTCAATTCTGCAGTTTGTGATTTTGGCATTTTACTAATTTGAGATGCCTATTCTTATGTAGAAAGACTTTAGAATTAATTAGGTAGTAGACTGCATATAAAATAGTTTAGCCAAGTTACTTTCTTGAACTCAGATATAGTTGTAATTTAATCAGAGCATCAGGAACCTGCTTGTGAAAACGTTACCTTCAGGATGAGTATCATTTCAAGAATAGGGACACCATGGAACTTAGGAGATGGTGTTAGGACATGGTATTTTTAAAATAAGAAATTGATACAGTGGCCCAATACTCTTTTAGAAAGTTGATATCTCTCCCATTTTCTCCTCTATTTTTCAGATGACAGTATTTCAGTCATTGCAAGGCATAGTTATCTGGCTCATTCTTGCACCATCTAGAGTACTTGTTGGTCATGTTTGATGTGTGAGGCAGTGCCCTAAGTTTAGTTGAGGAGATAAAGCATGAACAAATGAAAACAACAGTACAAAGTAGCAGCATAAAAGATGTTTCCACATAAATGATTAGCTTCCAAATGAATGAAACAGATAAAAAGTGCTGTGGAAATTGAGAATATCCCTTCCCTGTTGTTGCTGCTGGTAAGTGCTCTAGGGGGCCTCATTGAACCGTCTACTCAAAACAGGCTAGGCTGGTCCAATTTTTTATGCCCTTTCCCAAGGCCAGGTTTCTGGCAAAAAATCTTTCCCCACTGTTGTAAAATATAAAAAGCAGTTACCTCAGACCCAAAAGAAATACTCTTTTTGTCTTTGTACAATCATAAGGGGGGAAATACAGAAAAGAAACATTGGCATTAAGAATATAAATGGAGAAATTTTTCCCTGATTTACATGTTTTCAAACACAAAGGGTTAAGTCATGTATGGCTGCCAAAGCTTAATGGCTTCATGAGTTAAAAACAAAAATTCTAGCACACCATGTTATTTCAAGTGAAAGTTTTCATCTAAAATTAGGTAACAATTGGGGAATTACAGCTTGATTCTACCTCCTGGAAACTTTGAATGCTAAATTTTCTCTGGAAATGCTTTGATTTTTGTGAATTGTTTTAAAATGACCAGATGTGTGTTCAGAGTTCTCTGGTGGGTAAACCATTGATTATTTTTGGAAATACTGAAAACAGTTATATTCCTATTTGAATTATGAAATCTCAGAATGCTAAATTGGTTCACATTTTGTTAAATATTGCTCTAAAGCCTTCTGGTAATCTAGCTGGTATTTCCTGAGTAGTATTATGACAAAATTAGATGACATTCATCCTCATTATTCTTGGATTGTAAATAAGGATTTTGGGGAAAGGTCTATGTAAAGAAAAAAGGAATTTGGATATCTAGAATTGGACATCTGGCCACAAAGCAACTTGGAGCCACCATTTCCTTTTGAAGAACCTTTGCTGAGGGGCAAAAGATTGTTTTTAATGATTTATCACTTACATAAAAGAATATATATATATAAAAGATGGTAAGTGAAATATATGCCATTTGTCTCCACTTTATTCTCAAATTAGTTGGCTCTGAACCACTTGTTCAGGCATACTTTCTAGAAATAAAAATTCAACTCATCTATTTAAAGAACAAGTTGGCCTTTCCTGAATTGCCATTTTTGCCTTTAATCTGAGACTACTCCTCGGTGGCTTTCAGACCACAGAAATACAGGAAACCAGTTTTGTTTGCCCACGTGCCAGCACGGGCTGTGTGTTAATCTTCTCCAGTGCTGTGCCCCCAGCTGGTCTGGGAGGAGAAACCACCAACCGTGGGTACTTCTGGCTTCTGTCCAGACAAGAATATGAGCCTTGGTCCAAAAGTCACCTCAAAAGTTTACTTTTTTTCCTCCAATTAAATATTTACCATAATTTAATGTCTTTAATAAAGATTTTCTTCTTTTTCTCTGATAGCCAGGCCAAATGAACTATTTCAGAGGCAGTTTTTAAAGATGTAGAGAGAGTTTTTCTGAAATTTTTTAACACTTAGGGAGTACATTGCAAAATTAGATAATTTTACATGAAAATGAGACCTACTTTTTTTTTTTTTTTTTTTTTTTTTTTTTTTTTGCGGTATGCGGGCCTCTCACTGTTGTGGCCTCCCCCGTTGCGGAGCACAGGCTCCGGATGCGCAGACTCCGGATGCGCAGGCTCAGCGGCCATGGCCCACGGGCCCAGCCGCTCCGCGGCATATGGGATCCTCCCAGACCGGGGCACGAACCCGTATCCCCTGCATCGGCAGGCGGACTCTCAACCACTTGCGCCACCAGGGAGGCCCGAGACCTACTTTTTTAAGTCAAACTCTTAGTGATGGAATCTAGGAATGTGGGTGTAGACTTTTTAAATAGTGTGTACGAAAAAGCTCAAGAGGACTTCTGGGAAAAAGCTCAAGGAAGAGGACTCCTGGCTTTCTTGATCTTCTCAGAGTGTCCTGCAGTGACAACAGGAATGTAACCCGGATGACACAAGTTTTGTGTACCTTTGTCAGGGTTCCTAGAGGTACCCCGTACTGAGGTTACCTGAGCTAAGTCCTACGCACTTGTGGCTACACTGCTAAACAACAGCTATAGTTCAGGCTGTGTCCCCTTCCCCCCCAAAATCAACCATTGTGCAAGTGATTAAACTGAGTTGGTTTCACATTATTACAGTATTTATAGTCTTCTTTAAATGTGGATGCCATTAAATAAACTCATTTGTTTCCTAACCTTTATAAATGTGAGGTTGTGCTATTTTAAGGGCTTTTTAGAAATGGGCTACGTTGGGTTTTGCCTAGCAGATAGGCTTTGTGGCCATAAAAAACATATTCCATCATCAGTGATGGGTGGATTTCTTTTGTGTAAACAAGGCCCATGACTGCTATCTGAATGTCTCAGAGAAAGTGATATCTAGTATTATTGAATTGGAGCATTTTCCTGACTATATTAGTAACTTATTTAGTGAACTAGTATTTTTAGTGCAGCAGCTATTAAGCACAAAGCCCCTCCAGAAAGCTACTGATGAGATGGCAGAAATGCAGGGGTCTTCAGGGCTTCCTCAGATCTGTGCAGAGAGACCTCTCCTGGTCTCCTTCTCTAAATTATTAACCTGCTCTCTTCTTCCCTCACTGTGACACTGTACATCCTCTTCCCTGCTGGATTTATTTTCCCCTTTGGCACTTATCATTGTCTAGTTTACTGTAGTCTTTCCTTTTTCTCTGGTTTAGTGTCTGTCTTCCCCACTAGAATGTAAGCTTAATGAGAACAGGGTTCGTGTCTGTTTGTTCACTCCCGCATCCCTAGGGCTTAGGACATGGTGGCGGCTCTGTAAATACCTGTTGAAGGAAGGAGACGTGGTGCCTGCCCTTGAGGAATTGAACTTTGTGGTGGAAGTAAAACAAAGAACCCTATGTCGTCCTTTTTATCCACTCTCATGACTATTGGGTGAAGACCTGGAAAGTACTGCTCCATAAGCACAGTTACCTGAAGAGATGCTTTCAGTTGGAACGATTGTTACTCAGAGAGAACGGGAGGGTTTCCACAGTCAACACTGTGCAGTTGGCTTGGTCTGGGAAGGCTGGTGAGGACAGAGACAGCGTGGTTGGCTAAGCAGCGGGGAAGGGTTTCTCGAGCAGAGTGTGGCCGAGGGGATGGCTAGGACTGAGTCCGACACGATATGTGCTTCTAGACCAGGGATGGCAGAGGGGTGGCGGGGAGGGCACGGGATGGCTGGTAGAGGAGAGCTGGCTTGGTGAAGAATCTAGAATAAGAAGGTTTAATTTAGTATGCAGGTATCTGGGAACCACAGCAGATTATCCAGAGAACAAAGTTGTTGGTCAAAATTTGATCTTTGGAAGAGAACCCTTAAGTGTTGTTGGTTTTTTTTGTTTGTTTTTTTTTGTTTTTTTTTGTTTTTTTTTTAAGAATGTAGGGAAACCCACAGAGATGCTGTAAGGCGAGTATGGCTTGAGGTTGTGACTCTGATGGTGTAGAAAAATGGGACAAAAATGAAAAAGCATCTTGAGGAAAGTGCTAAAATAAATATGGTGCCCAGAGGAACAGGAAGTGATGAGGACTTTTTCAAGGTGTAGATTTCAGTAGTTTGCTGCTGGAAGAAGTGCTTTAAAGACTGTTGAGCAGGTAGGGGATGGGAATGTAGGTCACTGTCTCCTAAATTTCCTCGGTGGGACTCTCATAGAAAGCTCTCCCACAGGCATTAAGAAAAACAGGGTATTACATAAGTTTCAAGGAGCTTTCTTTGTTGTTGTTGTTGTTGTTTTTAGTCAAAACTAAAACTAATGATAACTCTGTTCACTTAGATGTATGTTTTAATTTAGTAAGACAGGAAACATTTATTCTATAGAAGACTCTTAAAATATATTTTAAACAAGCAGCTGACACAGACTTACCAGTCAATAGAATTTGCATCAACTCACCCCAGACACCGCTAATTTGACATGGACTAACAATTAACTAAACTTCTTGCTTGCTCACTGTTAAAAGTATATCATTCTGGCTTAATGCTTTTTCTTCTAAATGATGCTTAACCTTTTGAAGTAAGAACATCTATTATTCTCTCCTTGCATATGTCTTCAGTTTCTTCTGTCTTCTTTGCTCACTTAAGAGTGTTTTCTCCCATGGTCTAGTCCAGGGCTTTATGGGCACAGAGCACTATCTTTCATTCTTTCCAACAGCAGTAGAGGGTGATCGCAGCCATGTTTCCACACGCGGCCCTCCTCCCAAGGCCAGGTGTATGCTAAGGTTATTCATCCTCACCGCAGCCTACGTATTATCTTCATTGTACAGGTGCGCAGATCGAGGCTCCGTGAGATGAGTTGACTTCACACAGGTTACATGTCAGGTGCTTGGTAGAGCTGGGATTCAAGCCCTGATCTGTTGGATTCCAAAGCCCACACTTTTTCCACCATAGGCATAGTCTCAAACCATTTTATTTAAACACAGTTTTTTGTTGTTGTTGTTGTTGTTGTTGTTGTTTTTGCAGTACGCGGGCCTTTCACTGCTGTGGCCTCTCCCGTTGCGGAGCACAGGCTCCGGACGCGCAGGCTCAGCGGCCATGGCTTATGGGCCCCGCCGCTCCGAGGCATGTGGGATCTTCCCAGACCGGGGCACGAACCCGTATCCCCAGCATCGGCAGGTGGACTCTCAATCACTGCGCCACCAGGGAGGCCCAAACACAGTTTTTTTGATGTACCTCTTTGAGCCGCCCATTTACCTCTGGATTTCTTACTAATTTTTATTTTTTGTAAGAAAAAATTGTAGCTTTTCTATTAAGTTTAGATTTTTAATGCATGAGGTAAGAACGTTCAAAGTTCATACCTAACAGTAAGCCTTCCAAATTGATGGTATTAAATCATTATAGTCCATAAAAAATGAAACTTCTCTTTTTCTTTTTTTTAGGAGTGGATATGTCACTGCCTTTTTGGAGAATGCTTCATTAGTTTTCAAGTTTTGTTTATCTGAATAAAAGTACATTCCTGTTAAAATTCAACTCAGCAAACACTTACTGAATACTTAGCATGTAGTCACTAAAGATTAAACAGTGTCACGGGGCACAACAATGAATGAAATCCCTGGCATTAAGGAGCTCTTTCACACTGTAGGTCAACAGGAAAACATGGAAATAAGTCTATAATCCCTGCCCCAGATGACGCTCCCACACTCAAGGCCTTATTGTACATTTCATTTAACTAAGTGTGTTGAAATCAATTCTAAATGTAGAATTTTTCCTAGGTATGCCTTGCAATAGCTCATTATTCCCAGCCAACAGACCTCCAGCTACTCTTTGCATTTGAATATGTTGGGAAAAAATACCACAATTCAGGTAAATATGAAAATATTAACTATTGTGACTAACTTTACATTGTCTAAATTTTATTCTTATGTTTTATGAGAAGCCTCCAAGTACATGAGCTTTAATGATTGTAGAATTATTAGCTTCATAACTGTTAGAGAAGTAAGCACTATATACTAAAAGAGATAACATTTGTCAGATAACATTTAAAAAGTAACTGGGAAGAACCTATAGGCAACTGTAAACATAGGCTTATGAGAATCATGTCAAGTATTTTGCCTATAGTCACTGGCTTGTATTTTATGATGAACGAAGATACCTCTCCCTCCCGCCTGTTAGTTGGTAACTTGAGTTAAAGTAATCTTATCTTTTAAGAAAACTGGCAGTAAATTAAAAGATATTTGAAACTCATGATCTTTTTTGGCAAGGTGTGATTTCATGCAGAAGCTGAAACGGCTAAACTTTTTAGTGGACTTCATTAAGATTGTCAAAATATTGATTTTATATTTCTGAATAAGATTCATGAAAGGAAGATGAGCATTCATCCAAAGGACAAGTGTATTTTAAACGGTTTTTATAAAAGTGAATAGTTCTGTACACATATATGTCAGTGATGACATCACCAAGGAATATTCCAAGTGATCGTGTAATTCTGTGCATTCTTTTTATATACAAATAATTGTAATTTTGATCAACCAATTTTCTTTTTTTTTAACCTCATAAAAGGCTAGAGAAAAAACAATGAGGTCATGTCTGACATTAGCCCCTCGTAGGTTAGTGACCACATGTCCATTTGCCTGCTGGATCATGTGCTCTCCCAGTCCTTAAGGGAGAGAGATGACTCAGCTACACGTTTATAGTGAAAGGGCCATTCACCCCAGCCAGCATGATCTGGACGGGCAGCCTATAAATTACTAATTTTACTGGTCCTTTACATTTTGTTACCTCAGAACATATATAGTAATTTAAATAATCTGTATAATAAAAGTATATTCCAGTATCACTGTATTGTAAATTCATTAAAATGTAAGAACAATACACAGTGTCTGCAGATGCATATGGTATAAGTACACTTGTAAACACCATAGAGATGATATGCAAAGGTCATAGCTTTTATCTTATGGTACTAACAGAAATGGGATAACGAAATACTTTAATTTTTCTTATCACAGTGCAACTAATTGTAACCTAGGCTTGAACAATACAACTAATTTTTAAAGTTTATTTCTTAACATAAAGAAAATTCACTTATTGTCCAAAAATAAAGTATTGTAGATCCGCACTAGTAGCTAGGCAAACGTTCCTTTGGCGCATCTTCAGGCTGCAGACCGTGATCATCAGGGTTATCCTCAACAGGACTCTCACCCAGAGTTGTGAGAGAGTAACTGAGATGAAAGCTTCAAGGGGCACAAGAGTCATAGGAGAGCCTTTGATTCCCACTTGCATTTGTTGATGATCAAGACCAATTCTGGATGATACCTTTTTCCTAGTAGAAACGATTCAGTCCAGGGTACAGACCCATGAGTTCTGCACAGTGTTCAGCAAGTACAGCGAACTTCATTATGCGTTTGGTGATGTGATGCCTGCTTCAGTTACTTCTCACGGTTGTCTTCATCCGTTCCTCGTGGGCATCTCTGGGTTGATAACAGTTTATTCAGTCCATAGCTTTCCTACTGCTGGTTTCCTTATTCCCGTCAGTCACTTCTCTGTATCTTCTCATAAGTAGCTTGTGGAGAAAATAACGATTGATAAGTAACACTTAAAATATTCAGGAACACTTTTTATATTGCATCCTTCAGACTCCTCCTCCTTGACAGTCACTTCATAAACATTAACACTTGGCCAAAGTTTTGTTAAGATTCCTCATAGGGTAACATCCTTTCATATCCTTCCATGCTGTTGCAGAAGCATAAACTGCACCTTTAAGAGCAAAAGAAGCCTGAAATTTCCACACACTGCAGTCAGAATTCATTAATTTGTGAGTGAAAGAGGCCCAATAATCCACTCTTGAACTTCTGGATGACACCTTGATTCATTGGCTGGATTAAAGAAGTCCTTTTTGCAGGCAGGTAGGTGACAAAGCTGTTTCCACAAATAAGATGTGAAGCTAGAGGATGTCCCCTGCAATTGTCTAAGAATCTTTTAGCTGGCCTTAGGCCTTCTGAGGTTTTCTTTCATGTTCGGCATCACTTGAGTGAAAAGCCAGTCATCCAGGTACTTTGTGAGGGTCCTGAAGTATGGGAGATGCCCAGCACCCGCAGGCTTCGGGACACTCCACACGCTGACACCACAAGCGGCACTGGCACAGACAGGAACAATGGTTCTATTTTTGCTCTTTTAACTTGAAAGAAACCACGAGGACGCTGTTTTCACCAGTTAGCTTATTATTGGACAAATAACGTCCCAAAAATACAGATCCATCTTTGTTATAAAATTGACAAGATGTCAGATTATACTTCTGGACTAAAGAATTGAAAACCTCAGGTTACCTGTAGCCTCAGTGTTGGCAGCTCCACTGCATGACAGACACCTGCTTGCAGACGCGGTGACATAATCTCAAGGTGCAGTGTAGGCTCACAGCAGAAGATGGACATTTTCGGTGACGTTATTTTACTTTGTAATTTTATCTTTTTTTTAAAACATGGGTCTTAGTACTAGGTTTTCCTTTAGATGCTTACTTGGAAACCACTTACAGAGGACAAAATCCATTTGAAATAGTGTAGAAATTTTTAAAGTTTGTTGCTTGTCAGTTTTTTTAATATTCTCAGTGTAGCTGTAATTGGTTGTGATTGGTCCTCGTGCCTCGGGAATAGGAGTACCCCAGCCTTGTGCACCGGAATCCCTGGGGGAGCCTTTAGAAAGACAGCCATGCCGGCCCCACCCCAGGCCCATAAAGTCCGAATCTCCTGTCTGAACCACTTGTTGACTCCGCTCTCTTAATGATCGCAGTTCTGTTTGTCCCTTCTTCGCCCTTTCTTTGTGACTTCTCATTTCTGCAGTGTCATCAAAGCGATAGGCTTTCTTTTCATTTGTTGACAACTTTTATTGTCTTTACTGTTGCTTGAGGCCATTCTAAATATGGAGGGGGCAGTTAAGTGGAAACTCTAAGATCATTTCAACTCGGTCTAGGATTAGACTTGTGAACTGTGTCACAGAAGATAGTGACGGTCAGGAGGGCTGACCTTGTTTCATTTTCAGTTGGCTGAGGAGGGGTAATCCACTAGTAGAGCAGGCCACAGGCATCGGGCCTCTGGGACTTTCTGAAAAGCATTAAAATTTCCAGACTTTCTAATGGTAGATTGGGTACCTGCTGCACATTCCATAATCTCTCGCTGAAGATGTTGAGTATATCAGAAATCTGGTCCTGGTTGCTGAGAAATGGACAGGTTCTGAACAAGTAAAACCTGTGAAATAGCAAACAGTACAAGATCTTGTAGTTGCTCTCACTTTGTGTTCAGAAAAATTCACCTATTCTTAGTTAGATCTTGAGACTTTATATGTTTTGCCAGAGGACCAATCTTATAAACAGTGAGCATGTTCTCAGCCTAGCTTCCTAAGTCTGTAACCTCAGAACACTGAAAAGTATGCAGGTCTGGACTCCCAGCTAGGGCTGAGCTGCCAAGTATTTACATAGCTCTTTACAAAGTTCCATTGTGTTTTGGTGGTGGTGGTCATTGCATGGCGGGGACCTCTGTGCAGTGTTGAATAGTAATGATGGGAGCAGGTAGTGTTTCTGTTCCTGGTTCTAATGAGGATGTGTGCTGCGTGTTTCTGATAAGTACCCTTTATCAAGTGAAGGAAATTCCCTTTTATTCCCAATTTGCTAAACTTTTCTGTATTTTATATCATGAGCACGTGTTGGACTCTATCAAATGTTTTTCTGCGCTTGCGAGGGTTTTTTCCCCTTTAATTTGGTCATGTGACGACTTCCTCAGGTTCTCTCGTATTGGCTAGCTGGCTGTGGTGTTTGGTGCTCTGCTACATAGCGTGTGAAATGGGAATTGCCTGGAAGTTCCACGCAGGTTCCGTGTTCTGGAGAGATCACAAGTCCCAAGTTCCCCAGCACGTCTTCTGGTGGCTGTTACTCCAGAGCAGGCACTGAGACAGAGTGGCCCACCAGGATACGGGCTTAGAAGTAGCATTTGAATTTTTAACAAGCTCTGTTAAAATCAGAATCATCATAATTATAATTCTGATGCCCCTTAAAGGATAAAATGCAAAAGTGCTAGCCCGGCACCTGAGACCCTTTATAATCTAGAGTAGCGCCATCCAGTAATGGGAATGTTCTGTCACCTGCATCGTCCAGTGGAGAAGCCACTGGCCACATGTGGCCGTGGAGCACTTGAATGTGCCTGGTGCAAGTGAGGAACTGATTTTAAAATCTTTGTTTAATTTAAATTTCAGTTGAAATTGAAGCAGCACGTGTGGCTGGTGGTTCCTGTCTGGTGCAGCACGGGTTGAGAGGCTAGGCCCCGTCGCGTTTCCCAGCCTCCCTTCCGCCACCTCTGGCACCCTTACTGCGCTCGCTGTAGTTCATTACTCGGCGCTGTGCCGTCCTTCCGCATGTCTTACGTCCCGCTCTGCCCAGCCGCCCGTCTCCTCCTCACCAGCCACCTGCGAGCGTTTGGATTGGCTGGTTCCTCAGGACTCTGCTCAGAGCTGCTCGGGTCGGAGACCTTCCCATCCCAGCCTGCAGCCCCAGCCGCAGTGGGCTTCCCCCTCCGCCCGCATCGCTCTCGTCCACCCGACGCGCTGTCACCAGCGCCTCAAAGTAGGGGTGAAATCTTAGCTCGCTTGTCAGTTTTCAGGCCTTAGCACGTGGTAGGGTCTCAGAAAATACCTCTTTTGCACCAGGTTTAGTAAATAGTCCACGGGAACGGGCGTGGCATGTTGAGGGGACAAAGAAGGGTTTTCACGGCTGCAGGGGGATGGGAGTTCGGCAATAACGGGCAG
Organism: Mesoplodon densirostris; assembly: GCF_025265405.1. NCBI lineage: Eukaryota > Metazoa > Chordata > Mammalia > Artiodactyla > Ziphiidae > Mesoplodon > Mesoplodon densirostris. The sequence continues at coordinate 152,965,703 of NC_082664.1, forward strand.
TAACGGTCAGGGCAGGTCTGTGAGGGCTCTTTAAGAGAAGCTGTTTAGGTTTGCTGGATTCAGTTGGAAATGAGTATGATTGCACAGTTGGGGGCAAGGGTAGCGTCCTGAAAGCTTGATTTCAGGAAGTGTGTCCTGTGGCAACTGCAGGCTGGTCTGAGTGCAGCAGAACATCGGTCGGGCTGTCAGCTGAGAGACTGGCCGTGGTTGCAGCCTCCACAGGGAGACCCTGGGCCAGGAGAGGGATGACCTCTGTCACCCAGATCAGGCTGCCTGTGGGGACACCTTCTTTCTCTGTGGTCACTCTGAGGCCCTCCTGAGGCTGTGCGCATGCTCCCAGCAGGTGGCCTTGCCTCTCAAGTGGAGAAGGCTCCTTGCTAAGGAAGGTCAAGTCTAGGCCCTCTGCTGAGTCTCCAGTGGACTGGCACTCTGGTGGAGGCTAAGGAATCTATGTCAACTTATCAAAGAAAAATCATGTAGAGATAGGAGACCAAGAATGTCATAGCGAGTCATACATAGAGAAGGGTTAAAAAGTAAACACTGGAAAGATGAAAGATTCGGACAGCTCGAGAACCGAGTTGATTGTTGGATGCATTCATTTTTCCAGGCAAAATGTGGGGAGAAAACTAATAGTGACTTGGATTTACGGCATAGCTGGGGGTAGGGAGTTGAGGGAGGCTTGTGAATGGTGTCCGTAAACCGGTAGGGATAGAAGACAGTTGGAAGTTAAGGAGGAAACGTGAGCAGCAGGCATCGGTCACCCTTTCAGAAGGTGGCCAGTAAAAGGGAGGGGGACTGTGTAGCGTAGTAGCGAGAGTGGTCCAGTGTGGTCACGTGAAAGCCCTTTCAAAGCCAAGTTTGCCCGTTTGTGAGTGAAGGCGTTGAAGGCAGAGCCAGCGGAAGGACAGGGTATCGAAGGTGCTGCAGGGTGGGGACGAGCTGGACAAGGACGGGGCACAGTGGGCTGTTCTGCGGGGGGGCAGCCCCTTCCCCAGGACGGCCGGAACGGGTACGGGGGCCTTGGAGAGACTGGAGACAAACAGGGAAGAGGTGCCACACTGCAGTGTGTTTGTGACAGGAGGCACGGAGAGAGGAGAGGGAATTTGAAGCAGAATTAATACTATTGCTTTTTTTTTACAGCCAGCAGAGCTAATGGAATACCCTCAGGAGGTGGAGGCGGCGGTGGCATTGGAGCTGGGGGTGGCAGCAGCCAGAAAACTCCGCTGTTTGAAACGTACTCAGACTGGGACAGAGAAGTCAAGAGGACAGGTGCCTCCGGGTGGAGAGTTTGTTCCATTAACGAGGGCTACATGATATCTACCTGGTAAGTCCAGCTTTGACAGTGTTCATGGCTGGGAGTGACTTCTTAGGAGTAATCATCAAACTCTGCTGTCATTGATAACTTTCAACTTATGGCTAATGGAATATTTATTTTTAATAATGCTTTAATGAATATTTTGTTTTAAAGATAAGGACTTTTTTTTTTAAACATAATCGCAATGTCAATATCCATTGAAAGAAATTGATAATAATTCCAGTAGTATTGTCAGTCATCCAGTCAGTGTTTATTTGCATTCGTATCTTGTAAGTGTCTTTTATGGCTGGTTTGTTCAGATCAGGGTCACATTGAACTTGCATGATCTGTCTTGTCTCAGGCTTTTTAATCTATGACAGTCTCCTTCCATCCCTTTTTTTTACTTGCCTTTTTTTTTGTTGTTAACAAAACTAGGTCAAATGTTCTGTGGACTTTTTCCCTTTCTAGATATTGCTGGGTTTATCACTGTGGTGTCCTTTAATGTGTTCCTCTGTCTACTGTATCTGAAATATTAGCTAGCTCTAGCGGCTTAAATAATTACAGCTGACCTTTGAACAACACGGATTTGAACAGCGTGGGTCCACTTCCATGCAGATTTTTTTTTTTAACGGTAAATACTGCTGTACTGCAGGATCCCCATTGGTTGAATCTGCAGGTGCGGAACCATGGGTGTGGAAGAAGCACACATAGGGAGGGCCAACTATAAGCTATATGCAGATTTTCGGCTGCGCAGAGGGTCTGCACACCTAACCCCAGTGTTGTTCAGGGGTCAGCTGTAATTAGATTCAGTTCCAGGTTTGGGGCAAGAACGCTTCCTCAGGTGGACTGGGCACCCCCTGTGGCATCACGGGGGCTCCAGGCATCACTGTGACGCCGACTGACCTGTGGGCCCCACAGCAGTCAGCCTGCTCACCCAGTGCTAAGTTCCCCTTTTATAGAATGGGTTTAGCTGCCAAAAATGGTTATTCATTAGTAGTGAGGATCATTGCCCAGATCCATTATTTATTGAGGATTGCTACTGGTCATATTCCAGTTCTACCGAACTCTTCTCTCAGCAACTCTTTAGTACCTGAAATACAGTTTGTATGAGGAAGGCAGTATCAATGTTTACTTTTTCCCCTTTACTTAACCAGTTTTCAGAAGGAGCTGTTTCCTAGAATCCTCCAAAAGTGACCAGAAAATTGTTTTTTAATTTTTTACTTGTTTAATATTATTTAGTATTCGGATTTGGGGGATGTTTTGTTTTAATGTCATTCAAGTCCTCCTTAGTTTTTTCAGATAAGCAGTGTTGGGAACAAAGTACGAGGACCTTCTAGGAGTGCAGTGCTGAGGAAGGGGCTTGGGAGCACGCGGCTTGAGGCTTCCTTTGCGTCCCCTTGAATTTGAACTTTGTGGCCAGCGTGCATTATGTGTTGAGAAGCCTGTGACAGGGCCTGCCTCTGTGCCCTACCTGGCCATGTGAGCAGAGGAAGGAAAAGAGATGTCTTCAGGTGCAGTGAGCTTGCCTGGTAGTAACTGCTCTCTAACCCACGTCCCAGAGTCCACCTGCCTTTGGGAGATGGGAAGCAGAGAAGGGGGAAGATGAGAAGGGGGTGGAAGCTTCTCGGGAGATTTGTGGGCTTGGTTTGGTTTGGTCTGGTGTGCCTGGTATCTCCTACCCGTAGCCTGTCGAGAGAATGATGGTGGACATGTTTTTCAGAAATTGCATATGTTTGATTAATAGTCATTCTGGAAAATATTTCAGATGCTTCCTTTGGATTGTTTCCCCACTATAAGTATAATGACCGTGATAATTGAGCACATCACACGCATTTTAGACTGAGATGTCTAGGCTCATTAGTGGCACCCACGGTGCCCACTGCACGGCCACTGAGTAGGGTGCACGTTAATTAAATGTGGGGTCTGCAGAGCACGCTTATCCTGCCTGAAGCACAGGCTCTTACATTACAATTCGTGTTTTCCTCTCCAGCCTTCCAGAGTACTTTGTAGTGCCAAGTTCTTTAGCAGACCAAGATCTAAAGATCTTCTCCCATTCTTTTGTTGGAAGAAGGATGCCAGTAAGTGATATCTGTTGGATTTCATTAATACTATTGTCCATTTTTCCACCCAGTTGAGTAAAGGCTCTGCTTCTCTCCTAGTTCTGGTGCTGGAGCCACTCGAACGGCAGTGCTCTTGTGCGCACGGCCCTCATAAAAGACGTGCTGCAGCAGAGGAAGATCGACCAGAGGTGAGCAGGAGACAGTCCTTGGTACTTGGGCATCTTTCATTGTCATAGAGAAGTACAGTAACCTCCTGACTAGCTGAAGATAGCTGGGAAGCACCGTGTGTTCCATACAAGAATTACTGTGGAGAAAATTGAATATATTAAAATTAACATTTAAGTTATATTAAGTGTAATTTAATACTTTGGCTTATAAGACACTTGAAGATCTTACATTGCTGACACTTTTCTGTAATGTTGCTTCTAACGAACTTTCAAAGTGCAGTGATTTCCAGTTGAGACACTTGAGGACACATCAGATTTTTCTTGTAGTTCAATGTGTCCTAGGTCTGCCAAGTCACGATAACTAAAAGTGGTGTAATTGGCTACTGTGAGCAAGTTTGCTGTCATCTGCCGAAGTCCCCAGTGACCTCTGTGTTGGTGAAGCAGGAGGCCTTTCTCAGGCGTCCTCACGCAGTGGGCACTGCTATTGGCCAGGCTCTCCCCGGGCCCCGGCTTCTGCCCCCCTCCACCTCCTGAAGCTCCTTGTCCCCGCTGCACTCCATGCCCCTGCCAGCCCATCCTCCTGTCTCCAGGCACGACTTAGAGCTTGTCTCAGGACACCTCCCCTTCCCATTCCATATTCCATTCTGAAAGACGTTCATCTGTGTCAGTGGCTTTAGTGACTGTCAGATTTATATCTCCAACCTAAATTGACACTTTCCACATGGAGGTCTCAAAGGCCCTTTAAATTCATGTTCAAAACCAAACTCAAGTATATGGGCACCACGCGCCCCCTGCCCCCACCCCACCCCCAGCCTGCTCTCAGGAACCAAGGAGTCATCCCGATGCCTATCTTTCACGTCCCTTCACGTCCAGTCCGTTGTCAGATTGTGTCCTTCACTTTTCAGAAACCTTGCCCCTCTCCTTCCACGCCAGCTCCACCTCTGCCAGTGTGCTGGAGGGGCCTCGTCCTGCCTCCCGTGTCTCATCCAGGGCCACGCCCTGTCCCTCCTGGGCTCCGGCCGCCCGGGGGTTTTGCTGGTCTTTAGTATCTCCTGACTTTGGGCTGTGCTGCCCCCTCCTCCTGGGCCACCTTCTTCACGCTGGTCCATGAGCAGTCCGCACACGCACAACCACACACACACACCCTGCCACACGCACACACACACACACCCATCACTTGGTACTCGCTTGTTTTCTGCACCTGCATTCAGACATCACTTCCTTAAGATAAGCCTTCCCCTGCCTCCCAAATTAGATCTGGCCTCAAGTTACACATTCGCTATATCACTATAATTTTCTTCTTAACACTTATTTTGGTTTCTCATTGTGCGTGTGTGTTACAGTTTGATTACTGCCTGTCCTTACGAGACCGTGAGGTGGCAGAACTGTGTTTTGCACACCATTGTTCAGCTATGTTCAGCACCCAGGAAATACCTGCAATTGAATATTTATTCAATACTTGTCCAGTAAATGAGGAACAAAGGAAAAGATCTGAGAAAACTGGCTCAGAGAGCCTCAGAAACTGTGTATCACAGTCTGTTATTGGGACAGCCAGGTCGTCCGTTTTTTCCACAGTGCCATAACTGACAGCCACATTTGCCGAAGCAAATAACTATCAAGTGACCCTCAAATGACCCTTCAGTTTTCTGGAGAGGGTGACTGCAGTCCCACAGGTCCGTATTCTCTTGTGGATTTAGATTTCACTTTAACCACGTTAGTGATTAATGTCCATTCTGTCCTACCTTGTCCTGCCTTGTGGACATGTCGCTGTTAAGTGCTCCGTCAGGAGTGTTGCTATGCAAGGCAAGGCTGCAACACTGTTAACTAGAAAACCTTAGAACCAGTGGCAGTTTTAATTATTTAACTTATCAAGCGAAGAATTACTTTAATTCCCTTTGTTTTTTCAGCTATTCTGTTCTTCATAACTAGGACAGATTCTCTTTGTTGTCCAACCTTACCTCCACCCTTTTTCCCTCAGACACGTCATCATTGCCCCACTGGCCCTCTCTAGGTTTCTCCAACAGCCAGGCTTCTGTTCTACCACAGGACCTTTGCACTAGCAGCTCCTCTGCCTGGAACACTGTCCCCCGTCTTTGCACAGCTCCTGGCCATTTGGGCTTCAGCTCCGGTATCATCGTCACGGAGGAGCGTTCTCTCACCACGTGACCTGAGCTAGCCTGCATCCACTCTGTTCCATCACCCTCAGCGTTCACCACGGCCTGTCACCTCTCCTCTATCCCCCTCCCCCCCACCAAGAGCACAGACTGCATGTCCCTCTCTCTGTCTCCAGCCCTCAGAGCAGTGCCTGGGCTCACAGCAAGCACTCAAAAAATATGTGTTGAATACATGAATGAGTAGTGACTCAAGGATTTTGTCTTTATTAGGATTTGTAATGCCATAACTAAAAGTCATCCACAGAGAAGTGATGTCTACAAATCAGATTTGGATAAGACCTTGCCCAATATCCAAGAAATACAGGCGGCTTTTGTAAAACTTAAGCAACTGTGTGTTAATGGTAACTTCACTTCTATTTTATATATATGTACATAATGAATGGGTGATTATATGAGGCATTGTATGAGGCATGTCAGGAAAAGTGACATTACTTAAAAATTTAGAAATAGGTATATATTTAAGTAGAGGCTCGTTGAAATATTTGTACAAATTATTGTATGAGAATGTCAGAAGCTCTTAGAAAATGAAGTTTAAGCTGCTTTTAGTTTTGTAGGAAAAGTGTACCAATTAAATCACTTTCCGATCATGAAAGGTCTGGTAGGCTACTTCTGTAAAAGTGTCTGCTCAGTAGAACAGCTTACTACCTCACAGACAAACTTACGAAGACCTTAATGTATTCAGTTATATTTTGAGATATGTGACTTGACATGAATTTCAAACAGAGCCAAGTTATAATCTGTGCAGCCTCAGAGTTCCCATGTCTGTTAGAGCAGATGCTTATGGGGTGCTTTCGATGTACCCTGGAGGGATGACTCACTTGAAAGCACCTTTGGTGTGAAGTGTGCACAGAGAGAGCCCCTTGTCACCGGGCGGCAGGACTGGCGCCGGCTTGGAAGGAGAGCTGGGAGGGGGTGTGCTTAAGAAACACAGTGACTGTGTCTTTCAGCCGTTCCGTGAGCAGCATGTGGCTGAAGCGTGAGGCGAGGGGCACCTCAAGACAGGCCAGGACAGGCCCCACCAGGAAGCTGCCCCGTTTCCTGCAGGGGTCAGCCTCCAAGGCCATGAGAACCGGGCACTGGCAGCAGGGAGGGAGGGAGGGGCAGGCCTGCGGTGAGGAAGCTGAGGAGGGGGCCAGGGTCTGTAGCGCTTGCTTAGGGGGCGGAGGAGGGCAGACTCTCCAAGATTTCCTTGGGAGAGCCACAGGGAAGGAGATGGAAGCCTGGGGAACGCTTTGTTTTGTTTCTTATAGAATTGTGACGTGCCTTCTTAAATGTTTTTATGACTAAATGCAAATGTGTAACACTTTCTTAAAGCCAGCTTTTAAATGTTAAAAACTGATGTATCACCTAGCTCTCAATTTGATCATGAAAAGTAAGCTTAAGAAGCCTAAAAGTGTTATATGCCTATATATATGTGTGTGTGTTTAATTATATATGTATAATTATATTAATTACAGAACCATTTGAAGAAACTGAAGAGAAATGGCTGTCTTCACTGGAAAATACACGGTGGTTAGACTATGTAAGGTTTGTACAACTGCTTTCCTTTTCTCTTATTATTTTGAAATAATTATCGAGTCACAGGAGGTGCAAAAATATTACAGAGCCATGCACTCCTCACCAGCCCCCCAGTGGCAATGGCTCACATAACTAGACTATGGTTATCAAACCGGGAAACCGACAGTAGTACAAACTACAGTTCTTACCCAGTCTCCCCAGTCTCTATGTGCTCTCATGTGTGTTTCTGTGCAGTTTTACCGTGTGTAGATTCCCGTGACCACCAGCACAGGCAGGATGCAGAGCTGCTCCGTCACCAAGGCTCCCACCCCCAGCCCCAGCATCTCCATCCCCATCCCCTGGGAAGCACTGATCTCTTCCCCGTCTCTATAGTTCGGTGATGTCAAGAATGTCATGTAAATCAACAAAGGTTAATGAATTTCCCTGATATAAAAATCAAACTGTAATCTGTTGATGAATCGTATAAATACTGAAGAAATTCCAAAAGGTTATAGAGAATATAAACATGTATCGTGAAAGATCAGATTTGCTTGACTTCATGTACTTTAAAAAATATATTCGTAGTGGAAATTTGGTTTTTAACAGTATTTTTCCGTTTCTCTTTCCAGGGCATTCCTTAAACATTCAGCAGAACTTGTGTATATGCTGGAAAGCAAGCGTCTGTCTGTAGTCTTACAAGGTAATTCATTACTGACAACACTGGTCCCCCGGCCAGCCATCTTGACTGGAGATCCACACCCAAGTAATGACGTGCATCTTAGCCATCTCCTACTTACTGCATGCCACCAGATAGATACACTACAGATCCCGCACATTGTTAAACGGTGGCACAAAGACCTCAGACAGAAGAACATAAAGGAGTCAGACTTTCTGCCCTGTGTTAAATCTGCCTTCCTGTATTATGGCGAGGGTGGGTCACAGCCCTCACTGGATTCAGACAGAGTATTAATCTCGGCAGAGCATCCTTTCTCTCTAATCTTGCTATCTTTCTGATTCATACAAATTTTAGTTGAAATGCCTCTGGCTCATGCTAGATTGTGACTTTAAAGAAACAATTTGGTATCAAGAAATGGACTGAACTGAGTAGCCAGCAACGTGAATTTTGTCTAGTGTTTGGTAGGAATAGATGGCAATAAAAAAAAAATCAGTTAAGCAAAGAATAATTGTATATTAAATACCTTTACAGCTAATAGCATTTTTAAGCTTACGGATAAAGTTTAATAAACCACAAGCTACCTGATTTTATAATATATTCATGCATAGTTCATGAATATGCTGTGCTGAAGCTTACAGAAGTATTTTTACCAACTGTCAAATTCAACTGACTTTAACAAAGTAAAGTGACAAGCCTTAGGGGGAAAAGAAGAAGAGTAAGTCACTGTTTCCAGTAATCCTTAGCTCACGCCGGCAGCGCGTATGTAATTCACAGACGCATGGAGAGCCAGCCATTGAGAACCCGCACCTCTCGCAGACAGTGGTGTTCTCATCCTGTTCCAGGACGCTACTTAGCACACTTCTTCATGCATTTGTTGCCATGTAGAATGCCTCAGAAGAGATACTGAGCCTGCATTTTACTAACACTTTATTTCAGAATGTGTTTTCTAAACAGTTTGAGGTATAGTGTACATACTATAAAATGTACCTGTTCTGAATGTGCAATTCAATAATTTTTAGTAAACGGAGTCCAGTTTTAGAAATTTTCCATCACCCCGAAAAGATTCCTTGTGTCCCAACCCCAGGCAACCACTAATCTGCTTTCTGTCTCTCTAGATTTGCTTTTTCTGGATGTTTCATAAAAATGGAATCATGTAGTATGTGGTCTTTTGCCTCTGGCTTCTTTCATTTCACATACATGTTTTTGAAGTTCGTTCATGTAGCATGTCTCAGCAGTTTGCTCCTTTTTATTTCTGAATAGTGTACCATTGTTGTAAGTACCACATTTTATTTATCCATTTACTTGTTGGTGGACATTTGGATTGCTTCCACTTTCTGGCTGTTATGAATTATGCTGCTTTTAACAGTCACATAAAAGTCTTTGTGGGGACATATGTTTTTCTTTATTTTGGGTAGATACCTAGAAGTAGAATTGTTGAGTTTTATGGTACATTTATGTTCAGCTTTGTAAGAAACTGCCAGAGTGTGTTCTAAAGTGACTGTACCCTATTCCCCTTCCCCTCAGCACTGTGTGAGGGTTTGTTTCTGCACCTCATCGTCTGCTGTTAGGAGTGCAGTCATTCTAGTAAGTGTGAAGTGGGAGTTCATTGCAATTTTTATGTGCATTTCCCTAATGCATATCATGTGCTGATTGGCCGTTCGTGTATTGACTTTGGTGAAATACCAAATCGTTTGTCTATTCTTCAGTTAGGTGGTTTTATCATTGAGTTCAAAGAATTCTTTACAATTCTAGATACAGGTTCTTTGTATCTTTATAAGATTTTCAAATATTTTCTCCTAGTCTGTGGTTTGTCTTTTCACTTTCTTGATGACTTTTGAAGCACAAATTTTGAAATTTTGATGAAGTCCAACTTATCCATTTTTTCTTTTATGAATCACTTCTTTGGTGCTATATGTAAGAACTGTTTGCCTAATTCAAGGTTATGAAGACTTTCTCCCATGTTTTATTCTGTAAACATGTTATAGTTGTAGCTCTTACATTTAGGCCTATGATTCACTTTGAATGAATTTTTGTGTATGATGTGAGGTAAAGGTCTATATTCATTTTTTTTGCATGTGTGTTTATTGAATTGTCCCAGCACCATTTATTGAAAAGACTGTTCTTTCTCTGTTGACATGCCTTGGCAAAGGTCTGCTGATTGGCTCTTTATTTTTGGACTCTCAGTTTTATTCCATTAATCTTTATGTCTGTCCGTATGCCAGTACCACATTATCTTGAGTGCTGTAGCTTTAGAGTATGTTTTCAAATTAGGACATATAAGTCCTCCAACTTTGTTTTCAAATTGTTTTGCTAATTCTAGGTCCTTTGCATTTCTGTATAACTTCTAGGATCAGCAAGAAATCCTGTTGGGATTTTGATAGGAATATGTTGAACCTGTAGATTGGGAAGAATGCCATCTTAACAATATTCAATCTGCCAATCCATGAAATGAATATCTCTCCATTTATTTAGGTTTTCTTTCATGTCATGTCAGCAATGTTTTATAAGTTTTTAGTGTACAACTCTGGCACTTATTTTGTTAAATCTCCCTGTAAGTATTTTCTTTTTGATGCTATTGTGAATACAGTTGTTTTCTTAATTTCATTTTCAAGTTTTTTGTGTACTCCTTGTGATTGTGTATAGAATTCCTGCAACCTTAACTAAACTCATTCATTAGTTCTAGTAGTCATTTGTGGATTCCTTAGGGTTTTTTTTACATACACACACGTGTTGTCTGCAGACACAGTTACTGCTTTTTCCTCTCAAGTCTGGATGCCTTTGATTTCTTCTTCCTGCCTAACTTCCCTGTGTAAGCTTCCAGGACAATGTGCACTAGAAGTGACAAGAGCAAACGTCCTTGTCTTGTTGCCCATCTTAGGAGGAAAGCATCCAGGCTTTCACTAATAAGAATGATGTTAGTTGTAGGTTTTTGTAGATTCCTCTTATGGGGTTGATATTCCCTTCTATTCCTAGTTTGGTAAGATTTTTTATCCAGAATGAATGTTGGATTTTCATCACACAGATGCTTTTTATTCATCTAATGTGATGATTGTGTTATTTTTGTCCTTTATTTTTTTATTACAGTGTGTTACTTTGTCAGATGTTAAACCAACGTTGCATTCTTAGGATAAATTCTTACATTCCTGAGATAATTTGATGACTTTTACATCTAATCATAAGGGATATTATTTGATAGTTTTCTTCTCATTTCTCTGACTGGCTTTGATATCAGAGAATTACTGGCCTCATTAAAAAGGACACTAGCTACAAAAGATGCGAGGGAAATATTTGCCACCATTTTGGATGATGGTGGACAATTCCATTTCTCTCATTCACCTCTGAGTCACCATATGAAGCTGTCAGTAGAAAGATTGCATGATATTTAATATCCTTGGCACAGAAATAGAATAGACTCTGGAAAGATTTCTACCACAAATCATGTAAATGTAAAAAGTATGAGAGATATGCTTCTAATTATCTAGAAAACATTCATATATAAAAAGCCACCTCCTCATTAAACATTACTTTAGTTGATCTAAAAGTTTATAATGTTTTAGAGTGGCTGGGCCTGAATAAAATTTCCTAACATGGGTGATTTTGAAGGCCGCCCAGGCACAGAACACTGAAGTATATACTTTGCCTTTCCTTCCTTTCTCTCTTAGCATTTTTCTATGTACTAATCATTTTCTTTCCATCTTATTGACAGAGGAGGAGGGAAGAGACTTGAGCTGTATTGTAGCTTCTCTTGTTCAAGTGATGCTGGATCCCTATTTTAGGACAATCACTGGATTTCAGAGTCTGATACAGAAAGAGTGGGTCATGGCAGGATATCCATTCCTGGACAGATGCAACCACTTAAAGAGATCGGAGAAAGAGGTAACAAAACCTTCATGCCTATTATCAGTCCTTCCGTGTACACAGGATAAAACCTTTTGTTATATGAAGAGATGCTCCATCCATAAAGAGATGAGACTTTTTAAATATTGCCTTCAGTACATCTTAGCTTCTTGGGCCAAGACTGACTCATGGATTAGAGTCCAAGTTGAGGTACTTATGAAGATTCTCATAACTATATAGATAAAACTCTTAAAAAGTTGCCCGTTGGGCTTCCCTGGTGGTGCAGTGGTTGAGAGTCCGCCTGCCGATGCAGGGGACACGGGTTCATGCCCGGTCCAGGAGGATCCCACATGCCGCGGAGCGGCTGGGCCCGTGAGCCGTGGCCGCTGAGCCTGTGCGTCCGGAGCCTGTGCTCCGCAACGGGAGAGGCCACAACAGTGAGAGGCCCGCGTACCACAAAAAAAAAAAAAAAAGTTGCCTGTTGAATTTCTCTAAGTTGAAAACTGCTTTAAGAAATGTTGCATTAACACTTTTGCAAGCAGACAACAAGCATGTTAGATATTTTGAAAAATCAGCTTTGGAATATCATAGTTTCTTAAAATGGGGCACGTACGTTAAGAATGGCAAGTTGAGGGCCTCCCTGGTGGCGCAAGTGGTTGAGAGTCCGCCTGCCGATGCAGGGGATACGGGTTCGTGCCCCGGTCTGGGAGGATCCCATATGCCGCGGAGCGGCTGGGCCCGTGAGCCATGGCCGCTGAGCCTGCGCGTCCGGAGCCTGCGCGTCCGGAGCCTGTGCTCCGCAACGGGGGAGACCACAACAGTGAGAGGCCCGCATACCGCAAAAAAAAAAAAAAAAAAAAAAAAAGAATGGCAAGTTGAGGGGGCATCTTTGTAAGAGCTGTGGGGTTGGTGGCTGCATGGGGTCCTAGTGGAGCTGTGACAGGCCCTGCAGGTGTCTTGTGGTCAGGGTGGCTCCCAAGAGCACACTTTGACTTGTGCTGTCTCGTGTAAAACAGTCTCTGTCATCTGAGGAAACCTCAACAGTGAATGCTTCACTTCTGAAACGCTAGGACTCGGGGGAGCACTGGGCAGGATGCAGTAGCTGTCACAGTAGCTGTCGTAAGCTGCTGTACTTGGGGGTGCACCACGTGACCAGCTGTTTTCTGAAACTCCGAGAAGGTTTCCAGATGCTGAGTCTGCGGGGTCCACCGAAGAGTTGTTTCTTGGCCTTGGGGTTTTTTGGTTTTTTGTTTTGTTTTAAACGTTCTAAAGAATTGCTTCCAGGATCAGCTGGAACACGTGAAACACGTATTTCACTGTCCTCCATTCACATGGCCACACCCTGCGCGTCTGTTGACTTTGCCACTTCAGCTTGGTGGACTTGGCAGGCAGAGGAGGGCTGTGATGCGTCCCAGGCCAGCCTAGTTCTTAGGTTAGACATGGCCGTCTAATGTGCTCACGTACCCTTCACTCAGCTTTGGAGCCAAGTGCTCAGGCCTCGCTGTTTCCTTATTAATCTCTTCCTTCATATCAGCAAGAGGTTTGGAAATAGATGTGGACACTGAAGGGCAGCATTGAGTAATCCCGTTTCCACGTGTGTCCGCCAGGCTCCCGTGTTCCTGCTGTTCCTGGACGCCACGTGGCAGCTGCAGGAGCAGTGCCCAGCAGCTTTCGAGTTCTCCGAGACCTACCTGGCGGTGCTGCACGACAGCACCCGTGTGGCCCTGTTCGGCACCTTCCTCTTCAACTCCCCGCACCAGCGCGTGCAGCAGAGCTCGGTGAGTGGCGCCCGCCGTGGCCAGGGCGAACTGCTTTATTGAGGTAGCGTCGAAGTACAATCAGCTGTGTGTTTATAAACTGTCTTAGCTACCATTTTAAGCGGTCATTTCTGAAGGAATTATTTATAGATGGTTAAAAATCCAGGAACTTGAACTTGTTTCATTTTTATCAGTGAGCATTTTATGTATTTCTCTCTGATGTTTATTGTTCATAATAAGCCAATTGAAAGACGTAAATCATTTTAACTGCCATAAATGTCGTGCTTTTGTATTTATATTTTCACATTGGGGCTGTCTGAATGGGTAATGGATAAGATGCTGTTTGAGGACATTTGTTTCCTAGGTCAGTAGAATAAAAGTTGTACAAAGCAAATTATTTTTCTTCAAGAGTCCTGTGGAGAAGAATTTGAGAGAGGAAATGTAGGCGTGACGTGAGACTGCGGTTCTCTCTGGGCGCTGCTTACTGGATGTGCTCAGACCCTCATGCCGTGTGGCAGTCACTTTTACGTTAGGACCATTGGTTTCTAGTCCCAATTCCTTGACTGAGAGGAAGAACCATGAGTAAGGAGAGCCTCAAGCCAAACTTGAAACTACCTATAGCTTCTGGTTGCCCCTGGTGGAACCTTCCGGAACCACAAGTTCTGTCTCACCCACATCTGGAGCAATGGGTGTAGACAACAAATGCTGCAGTGACCACTGAGAGAGACAGAAAGGACAGCTCTCGTGGGCCTTCAGGAAGACTTTGGTGGAAGCGGGGCTGCCCTCACAGTGAGCTGTGGGATCCTCAGGCCCGGGTCTGGGAAGGTGCTGAGCCTGGATTCCTCATCCATGAAACTGCTTCATCAAATCAACAGTAGAGCAGACATTCTGTGAGCTGAAGCATCATGCAGAGCATCCTGAAGAAATGCGTTGTTCAGGATTGGGGGTGTGGATGTATAAGGAGATGGATTTATTCAGGCCGTGGCACCAGGGAGAACTCCATTCACGAGTCATACTCACCAACACACTCATTGCCCAGGGGCCCAGCTCCCCTCGCGGTTCAGGGGTCCACACGCTCCTCCGTGCGAGGCGCCAGGAATGTCTGTTCTCGGGAAGCGGAGCATGCTGCTCCAGTGGGATTGGAGTCGCTCTCGTTCAGAAAAGTTCATTTGTATGATGATGAATGATCGTCAGAAATCAATTTACTATGAGAAAATCTTAGTTTGGCATCTTTTCACAAATGTTCAAATATTTTATTCTGCAGGAATTTGCTATAAGCAAAAATATCCAATTGGGTGATGAAAAGGGTTTAAAATTCCCCTCAGTTTGGGACTGGTCTCTTCAGTTTACAGCAAAGGATCGCACCCTTTTCCACAACCCCTTTTACATTGGAAAGAGCACGCCTTGTGTACAAAACGGTTCTGTGAAGTCTTTTAAACGGACAAAGGTAAGTTACAGAAATGCACTAACAGTAAAAAACCTGGTATTTGCTCACACATAACCAAAAACATCTTTTTCAGAACAGAGTATTAAAAGTCCAGTCATTTCCCATGACAGCATTGCCAGTGCAGGTTTGGAGGGGTCATTCACTTTCTCACTCAGATGACCCCACCCCGACTTTTCATCTTGCTGTCTGAGGCCCACACAGCGCTGGTCGTCATCTCAAGAGTCAGCAGTTGCAGCCCTGTACCCAGGCAGGGCCCTGCTCCTAAAGCCCGTCAGCTCAGCCTGTTCTAGAATCAGCAGGTCTAGCTTTTTTCTGACCAGAAATCTTAGAAATTCACACTTAGAAAATTATAGGCAGACCTCGTTTTACTGCACTTGCTTTATTGCACTTTGCAGATACTGCATTTTTTACAAATTGAAGGTTTGTGCAAACCCTGCGTTGAGTTCGTCCGTCGGTGCCATCTTTCCAGCAGTATTTGTTCACTTTGTGTCTCTGTGCCACATTTTGGTAATTCTCACAATATTTCAAGTTTTTTCATAATTATTATATTAGTGATGGTGATCTGTGATCAATGATCTTTAAAATTGCTATTGAAAAAAGATTACAACTCGCTGAGGGCTCAGATGATGGTTTGTATTTTTTAGCAATAAAGTGCTTAAATTAAGGTATGTACATAGTTTTTTTTAGACATAATGCTATTGCACACTTAATAGATCACAGTATATTGGAAACGTAACTTACGTATGCACTGGGAAACCAAAAACTTCGTGTGACTTGCTTTATTGCAATACTCGCTTTACTCCGGTATCTGGAACCGAACCCACTGTATCTCTGAGGTCTGCCTATAATGGATAGGATATATCTCCCCCCACCCCCATGCAGGCTACAGCCTAGGCAGAATCAAGGCCTAAAAGTGTTAAACTCCAGTGGAGGAGGATTGGAATAAGTATTACCAGGGAAGGAACAAAATAGCCTTTAAGGTTGAAATTCTACCAGTTTTTCCTAATACTGAGTCTATATTTACCATTACACTTCTACTGTCTTTCTAAAAAGGGAAGCTCCAGGAAAATAATGCT
Organism: Mesoplodon densirostris; assembly: GCF_025265405.1. Lineage (NCBI taxonomy): Eukaryota > Metazoa > Chordata > Mammalia > Artiodactyla > Ziphiidae > Mesoplodon > Mesoplodon densirostris. Next base: position 152,981,688 of record NC_082664.1, read on the forward strand.
AAAATCTCTCTTCTGTACAGAAAAGCTACAGCTCCACACTAAGAGGAATGCCAGCTTCCTTAAAGAATGGAATCATCAGTGACCAAGAGTTACTTCCCAGGAGAAATTCATTAATATTAAAAGTAAAGCCGGACCCCCCTGAGCAGAGCGACAGCCAGGACAGGGGTGCGGAGCAGTACTTCCGAGAGTGGTTCTCCAAGCCGGCCGACCTGCACGGGGTGATTCTGCCGCTTCTGTCCGGAATGCACATCAAACTGTGGAAACTCTGCTACTTCCGCTGGGTCCCCGAGGCCCAGATCCAGCGCGGGGGCTTCATCACGGCCTTCCACAAGGTCTCCCTGCTGGCGGACGAGGTGGACGTGCTGAGCAGGGCGCTGCGGCAGCCCCAGGGCAGCCCCCTGGAAGCCCCCTGCCCCGAGCTGGTCCAGAGCAGGCTGTACTTCCGCGCTGGCGGCCCGCACGACGCCCCGGGGACACCGGACTTCCTCTCGTCCTCGTTCCCCTTTTCCCCAGTGGGCAATCTGTGCAGACGGAGCATTTCAGGGACACCGCTAGGCAAGTTTTTAAGTGGGGCCAAAATATGGTTATCTACTGAGACACTAGCAAATGAAGACTGAGGCGGAGTGGCTTTCTGAACGTCCTGAGGGAGCGAGAGAACTTCTCTGAAGTAAAACTGCTGGCCGAGGCGTTTGAAGCTCTAATCGTTCTATACGTAAGAATAACAGTTGAAATTTGCACTAATACTTTAAAACATGTTGAATTATGCTTCCTTCACAATATTTTTAAAAGATAGGCATAACTTTTGTTATTTATGTCCTCTTTCTATCATTCTAGGTCTGGCTCATTTTTAGATCATTTGCAGGCAGACATTCCCACGACCTTATTACTGTGGTCAAACTAAACAGGTTTTGTCTGCGACATTTATTTTGTCCACATCCATTTTTCCAGCCACCTTCTAAAGGTTCCCTGATCCTCAGCTGGATTAGCAGCCCAGAGAAGCAGACATCAGGAGGGTTAAGAAATTAGTGTTTAGTATATTTTCAAGAAGCATCCAGTAAACCCCCAGTGGGCGTTAGTAGGTATTTGTGTATTTATCTGGTCACTTTCTATTATCTCTAGTTGAGCTCACCTGAGAGTTGTGTGTTCTCACACTGTAATTTATTTTAGATCACTTTGGGACCGTAGATCACTGTTTTAAAATCATGAGTTTCCTTAGGACTAACTTTAAAATGATATGCACTGTTGACTTTAAAAGCATTTGCTATAGATAATTAATTAAATTTAGAAGTGCCTTTGACATTAATATTAAGATATGAAGAACACAGAGTAAAACAGAATTTGTTTTTTAAATTAGGGTGTCAAAGTCCCCCTGCACATTGGAAAGAGGCTGGTCACCCTCAGCATAGTACCGACAGCCAGGGGTCCCCAGAGGCACACATCCCTCTGAAAGTCACCGAACACAGTGGGTGTGAGGCAGGGTCCGGGTCGTGCGGCAGCATCACTGACACCCACTCAAAGTAGAGGCCCCGTCAGAGTCCAGTGGGGAGCACTCCTGGGGCACTTTCCCGTGGAAATCAGTGATGAGGTCTTGAGTCAGGTCACCTGAGTGCTTAGTGCTTAGGAAGGGAGGACAGGAGAGTAACAACAGACTTCTCTCAAAATACTGCCACTGAGGGGCTTCCCTGGTGGCGCAGTGGTTGAGACTCTGCCTGCCGATGCAGGGGACACGGGTTCGTGCCCCGGTCCGGGAAGATCCCACGTGCCACGGAACGGCTGGGCCCGTGAGCCATGGCCGCTCAGCCTGAGCGGCCAGAGCCTGTGCTCCGCAACGGGAGAGGCCACAACGGTGAGAGGCCCACGTACCGCAAAAAAAAAAAAAAAAAAAAAAAAAATACTGCCACTGTACCAAATGGTGAGAGCACCCCGCCCCACCCAACCTATGACAGGTGTTCAGAGGCGCAGACAGGTGTGCTCTCGTCTCAAATTCCCGTTTTCGGGTTGTGTCACAAGAACCGAGCCAAAGCTGTGGGCCAGAGCTGGAGCTTACTGTGGCCATGCCAGTCACAGCCCCCCCTGACACCCCTCACTTCTGTGTAAAAGATGGGTGTCTTCAATGTAGCTGTTATTTAGAGTTTCTTAAACTGCCATCTTAAGCTTTTTAAAAAACGTTTATAGTAGAGTATCTAGTTAGCTTATGTCCTTTTCTAAAACAAGTTTTTTCAAAACAGTGTGTTTTACCTTTATATGTAACAAATAGATGTTTCTATTTGAATTATTTGCCTTTTAAAAATGGTTGGATAATGTCTCTGAACTTACAGGGACAGAAGTTCCTATGCAGTCTTAAGAAATCCATCATGTGGATAAACCCAGTGTTTTGCCAACTTGTCTAGAAAGTAAGGGCTTAGTTTATATAAATAGCACTGTTGCCATTAAACGTTTTAAAGTCCTTGATTGGAAACCAGCTCCGGTGCCCTGAAAACCCCACAGCATATCCTGCCACTGGAAGTGTAATAATTCTTCCTCCTTTTTCGTTAGGCTGCTTTTTTATTATTACAAATTGATCTAAATTTGTTATTGTTTTTTTGGGTTGAGCATTTACTTCTTTATATCTTTCTTCCCTCTCACATTTATTTTAACCCTTTTAGTAATTTTTTTGGGTTAACTTGCAAGTTTAAAAATGATTAGGTACTATTAATACTGTTTTAAAATAGAAAATGTGCATATTTTTGTACGATAATCAAATGTAGTAAAATATAGTTTTTTGTTTTATTTTTGCTGAACAGTTGTTATATAATGATTATTGTGCCACAGCTTTATCGTGCATAATATGAAAAACAACTATTACAGCCTTGAGTCCTGGCCCCTGCAGAGCTGCCTGGCACCGCTCCTGGCACGGAGGACGTGTGGGGACAGAGTCCGAATGTGGTTCTGGACGCGGACACAGAGCCTGTGCTGACAGAGGGCCACACAGGCGTCAGGCAGCTCCGGACTCGCTAGGATCGGACTTAAAGGTGTACCACGTCTTACTGTTGTTTTGTGATGGAAACCAATTTTAAAACCAAAAATTTCTAACTTTATTTAAGAAAGTATATTAATCTGTGCTAACAGAGGATGAAAACTATTCAACGCGTCCTTCAACAAAATCTGCTTGCTGTAGCAGTAACCTCAAGCAGTTAAAACTTGATTTTGAGAGAAAATGAAAACCTTTGTGCCTAAAATTGACTATGACTTGGGTTAAAGTAGGATATGCAGAAAGGTGAGAGACCCTGCTTTTCAGCAGTGGTGAATGTGAAGGAAGTGTTGAGTGCTAATAAAATTTCCACAGGAATCGTTGCCTTCGTTGTCAATACGAATCCCCTGCAAGAACACAGAGCATCAAGAAGCAAGGGTGTTTTCTTCAGCCGTGCTTATGTATCGTCCACCCGACGCTCTGCCTGCTGTAAAGCAAGGCAGAGATGGGTAACATTTCTAACCTCAGTTCACAGCTGGCTGTTGTCACGGCCATGTGGGTTCATGGACCAGTCTCTAACTCGTCCTTCCATTTAACAAATTAAAAAGCTGGGGAGTACCATTGCCTTAAGAAGGTCTTGGAACTAGTCTCTGGGAGCAGGAGCCTGGCCCGCCACGCCTGGGCATACCGTTCTGATAAACCCCTTCCTGCATCCACCTTCCCCAGCCCAAGGCTCTTCCGACAGTGACGGGCAGCCCTGTACCTGCACACCTTGGAGATACTGCAGGTCAGTTCCAGAGCCCCACAATAAAGTGAGTATCTCGATAAGGCAAGTCACGTGAATTTGCTGGCTTTCCAGTGCATATAAAAGTTATATTTCCACTATACTGTAGTCTTTTAAGTGTGCAGTAGCATTATGTCTAAAAAAAGTGTTCTTACCTTGAAGTATTTTAAAATACTGTCCTGCTAAAATATACTAACCATCATCTGAGCCTTCAGCAAGTCACACCATAACAAATATAATGATGATGAAGAAGTTTAAAATATTGTGAGAATTACCCAAATGTGACCCATAGACCTGAAGTGAGCAAATACTGCTGGAAAAATGGGCTGATAGACTCGCGTGACACAGGGCTGCCCCAGACCTTCGACTTATACAAACGCAGTATCTGCAAAGCACACTAAAATGAGATCTGTACGTATACAGGAAATTGCCTCTAGTCACTAGGGATGTTCCCAAGGAGAAGGACGAAAAGGGACAACTGCCTTTGATAACAACTGTCCCTCCCTTTGGTGACACAGGCCCAATGAGAGCAAGCACTGACAGAAATAATAAGGAAGTTAATGAGAATTTGTTTCTTAATTCCTAAAGAAATCAGAGTTTCATCTGTTTATGCCCTTCTTGGATAATCATAAAACAAGAATTTTAGCAGCCAAATGTGTAAGGGCAGTATAGAAAAACATAGATAAATTAAGGAATCTCCATTTCCAATATACTTTTTGGAAAGAAACATTGTGTATGCTCCTTTTATAGAAGACCCAAAGCTGTGAATCATCTCCTTTTGGGGGGGGGGGCGGTTTCCAGCTTTCCTATAAGTCACATGCATCTAGCTCCTGAAATGGCCACCAAGGTTTTGACCTTTTTAAAAGTTCATTACCTGCTGTGTGGAATCAGTGAGTGTGCTGAAGCCAATACCAAGGTTTGTGATACACAGACACTGTACAGTGATGAGTCCTTACACTGCCAGGTTTATTACAACAACAACAAAATCAAAATTAAATAAGATGTAGTGACATTTGACGCCTCTGATGCTCTCAGATGCTCCCAAGCCCACAGCTCTCAGATGGGGCCCCTGCTCTTGGCTCCGACAGCAGTCACGTGGCAGACCTCCACGTCTGCCCCCAGCCGGTGCAGCTCATCCAGCCAGATCATCTGCTTTTGCGAAAGACGGTCACTGGGGCCCTTCACTTCCACCAGCTGGGAGACAGAAGGGTCATTCAGGTAAACTACGGTAGTTTCCACTGACAACTATTTAGATGGCTTATCCTCTATGCTGCTGTACTTACATATGTATAGCAACTAAACATACACATATGAAATTCAATGAGAAAGTTTCCTTTTCTGTAGAAACCAGACAGTTCACAGAGAATTAGGAAATCGATTCGTAATACAGCAGTTGAAAAATAGTTTTAAAGCACACACTGCACTGTTACTCTCTTGCTTAACACCCCTCAATCACTTTTTGTCAGGTCTGCAATTAAACCCAAACTTCTTGCCATGACCTACAAAACTGTAATCTGGCGCCCGCCAACCACACCAAAGGCTTCCTCTCAGTTCCCGAGACAGACAGTATCTGCCCAACCAAAGGGTAGACATTCATCATGCTTGCTGTTCCCACTGCCTAGGACATGTCTCCCTGTTCTTCACATGTCTGACGTCTTCTCCTTCCATGCTCAGCTTAAATTCATCTCTAAGAAGGGTCCTTCCTATGCACTTCTTCCTGGTGTTTATCACAAGATAAAACTGCTCATTACACATCAGCTCCATGAAAGCATAACTGTGTCAGTTTTGTCCACTGCAGATCACCAAAATTCAAAACACAGCAATAAAAACTATCCAAAATGAAGTATAGAAAAAAAATTTTTAATGAGAGCATTTCAGCAACCTAAGACTAGTTTAATTAGAGTCCCCAAAGGGAAGAAGACAGAGAAAAATATTTGAAGAAATAATGCCAAAAATTTTTCAAATCTGATGGAAACTAAACCCAAAGATCCAAGAAGCTCAGTGAACCCCAAGCACAGAACCATAAAGAACACGACACTAAGAAACATCATAACTAAACTGCATAATCAGTGAAAAAATGAATCTCTTAAAAGCAACCAGAATTTTTAAAAGCCAGAGGGGAAAGACTACTGATTTCTCGTTGAAAACAATACAAGCTAGACAACAGTGGACCAATATTTTAAGGTATTGAAAACTGTCAACAGAATTCTTTGCCCAGAAAAAAATATCTTTCAAAAACAAAGACTTAAAAGTCTTAAAATATCAATATATGAAACCTAAATAATTCATTACTAGCAGACCTCCATTTCCAGAAATGTTAAAAGAAGTTCTTCAGTCAAGAAGAGAATGATAGTACATGGAAATCTGGATCTATATAAGGGAATAACAAACATCAGAATTTGTATCTACATGAGTAAATATAAAGACTCAGTCAACTGTAGAAAGCAAAAATAATGTGCCACAGGGTTTATAACGTGTCGAGGTATAATGTATGAACATAGCACAAAGGCTGGGAGAGGAGATATAAAAATACACTGTTGTTATGTGCATAAAAATATACTGTTGTTATGTGCATGATAAATGAAGATCCAATGTGCCACGGAGCAACTAAGCCAGTTCGCTACAACTACTGAGCCTGTGCTCTAGAGCCTGCGAGCCACAACTACTGAGCCCGAGTGCTGCAACTACTGAAGCCCTCACACCTAGAGCCCATGCTCCACAACAAGAGAAGCCACCACAATAAGAAGCCTGTACACTGCAACAAAGAGTAGCCCCCACTTGCCACAACTAGAGAAAGCCCACACGCAGCAATGAAAACCTAACGCAGCCAAAAATAAACAAACAAATTAATTTATAAGTGCATCCTTTAAAAAAAACAAAAATAGATGACAGGTTTAAAGCCAAACATGAATAACATTAAATGTAAATGTTCCAAATACCCAATTAAAAGGCAGAGGTTGTCAAATTAGATTAAAAAGTAAGACCCAGGTAAATGCTGCCTACAAGGATATATAAGAAACTCAAATATAAAGAAAAAATATGTTAAATGTAAGAGAATAGAAAAAGTATCACATTAACACTAACCAAAAGAAAGCTGGAGTGGCTATGTATCAGTTCAACTTCAGAGCAAAGAACCCAGGAATAAAGGAAGGTCATTTCATAATGATAAAGAGTTAAATTCATCAAGAAGACATGACAACCCTAGGTTTATACATCGAATAATACATGAAGCAAACATTGATATAACTGCAAGGGAGAAAGAACCAAATCCACAATTACAGTCAGAGACGTCATATGACACTGGAAGCATGATTCATTAAAGAACAGATTAGTTTGTGACTTTGTCAAAAAGGACTTGTACCAGAGGTTTTTTTCATCTCAAAACTCAATAATAAGGAAGCCACCAGCCTGTGATGGGCAGCAGGGTGAGGCAAGGGAGGCATCCAGCCTACAACACGTGAGGAAGTGCTCACTCCTGGAGCTTAGAAAACAGCTCCCAACCGTCCTGGCCTCCTGGTGCTCACACCTGCAAAATCTCCAACCTTGAGCATGGACTTGCTGCTAACAGTGGACACAGCAAAAGCAATGGAACTTCATTGCCAAGATCAGCTGCTAAGAGACTGACTTCCGTCTTGCTCACACCCTGGCCCTTCTCACTCACCTGCTCAGATGAAATACGCTGCCATCGGGGGAGCTGCCTGCAGAGAGGCCCACATGCCAGCACCGAGGGCACCTCTGCCAACCAGCCTCCAAACAACCCCAGCCCTCAGTCCAGCAGCCTTCAAGGGATTCAGCCTTGTCAACAACCATGCTAGAAATGCCTAGATTGTGGCCTTTGATTAAGTTGATCATTAAAGTTACCAACATGACTTTCCATTCTGGCTCAACTGACCTTAACGTGGTGACTTTGGGAGCTCCACACCACCAGGTCAGGGAGGCCCCCTCGGCAGTGTCGGAAGTCCATGGCCAGGCGCCGGCACACACCACTGAGGATGGGGCCCCCCAGGCAGGACACAAGATCCTGGACACGAAACACAGGGACAGTCAGCCCTCCCCTGGGACGGAGACCCTGAAGCCCCACCCCAGTGACTGTGAGATGGGGCAGGGACTCCATGTGTCATTCAGCAGAGATGTGTCCAGGAACACCAAGTGCCCTTCTGCTGCTTGTGCTGGGGCTCCAGAGCCAGGGGCTAAAATGCCCCCGGCAAGCTCTGGGGACCACTTCTCCTTGGGTCAGTTACCAAGCTTCTGCCCGGTCGGGAACATCCAGGGAGCAGCTAAGGAAGAGGGAATTTGGGGTAAGCACTCAGGAATGTGACAGTGATGACCCTCAGAGGCCAGCAGTCACAGGACAGGGACGGTGTCCACCCTCCAGGGGCCACAGGCCAGGCCAAGGGAAGCTGCCAACCAAATGGGCAGAAGGCATAACTGAGGCTTGTTCATGCTTGTGATTGTTCCTTCAGTAACAAAGGCCTGTGGGCTGGGGTACCACACACACACACACACACACACACACACACACACACACACCCCTACGTGTGTGTGTGCATATATACCCACACATACATGTGCACGTCGCATACGTGTGTGTGTTTTGTTACAGTTGCCAAAAGGACACCCCGCATCACGGAATCCTGCCTGCAGACCATCACCTGGGCTTGCTGAAGAGAAGCAAAGCGATCCCAGCTGACAAGGGAGGCCACCCTGCCTTCCTGGGCCTGCCACGCGGCTGCCACCCAGGCCCGCAGGCTCTCCGCGGGGGCACCGTGAATCTGCCGCAGCCGGGCCTCGATGGCCGGTGCTCTGCTGGCGAAGAAGCTGTCTGTGCAGAGGTCCAGAGGGGCCGCCTGTGTGCAGGGAAAATAAGCTCACACTGTGCCTGGGGAGGCCGGAGTCATGAGAAGAGTGAAGATCAAATTTGGAAACTGGCCAATCTGATGAAGTTGACACGTTCTTTTTCTCAAAAGACATGTAAAAATTACCTAAGTAATCTGATACAAAAGCAACTTATTACACTGGGTTTTTTAGAGTAATAATTTGCAAAAGGAGCTTTTAGGTTAAACTGGTGGAACTCTTAGCAGGCACATGTGACAAAGCATGTGAGAGCACCTGGGCCCACCAGGGTGAAGCTGAAGGAACTTACACTAAAAGTTTCAAACGGAATGATTCCAGTAAAGTAGGCTTAAAGTTTAAACCTTAACATACTTACATTTTAAATTGTATGAATCACATTTTAAAATTAAAAGCTATTCTTATGGTGGAATTAGCACCAGGATCCAAAAGAGGGGCAAGTTTCTGATGGCTGCAGAGGCGGGGCACCCAGGCGGGAGTGACTCACGCGCGTGCAGGAGTCTCTGCTGCCTGAAAACGTGCCATGATTACCTGGTAGGCATTTCTGAAGGCATCTGGTATCCCGTCCATGAAGATGACATCCCATAGGAGGAGGCCGTACAGCGTGCTGAAGGTGGACCCTTCCCCATGAATCCCTGAGACAAAGTCACACACACACAAGAAAAATCCATTTCTTCTGTTTTTTAAAAACCACCACCATATCCTACTGCCTACTCAATTTGAAGGAAATAGCAAACATTTTACATTCAAATGCAAATGCTGTTTCTGTTCCATTCCTAGGTCATTTTTTTACATTATATTGCTTATATTCAGAAGCCTTGTTTAAAGGCAAAAAATCTTAGTAATCATGAGAAAATTCAAATGCACGTTTTGGAGCTAGAGTGGAAAAACCTAAAGAACACGTCTAAAAATAAATAAAAGCAGATTCCCTCCTCGGGCTCTGGGGGTTCAATTCGGTGGGTTCGGAGGCGGGGGTATCCCCTGAGGGGCTCTGGGGCATGGGGTCCCTCGGCCTCACTTGGAAAAGCCCTCTGGGAAGGAGTCTGGGCGCCCTGGGAGCCTGTGCCCTCTGACCCCATTTGCCTCCTCCACCAAGTACTCCTCTGCCTCGGCCTGGACACCGTGCCCAGGGTTTCTAAGACTCGGGGTTTTACAGAAAGCTTCCGCGTCAGAGACCACCTAGTCCAGACGCCCCCTTCACCCCACATCCAGACCACACAATGGGGCGGTGACCTCAGAGGCCAGGCCCAGCCCCAGGCCATGTGAACGGCAGAGCAGGGTCCGCAGGGCCGGGGCCTCCTGGAACAAGCCGAGCCCCACCTGGCCCCTCGGCGCACCTGACGCCTGCGCCCCCTGAACAGGCTGCGGCATCTCTCCGGCCAGTGGGCCCCAGGCATCGCACACGAGGTCAGCGGCAGCACAGGTCCCTATCAAGGCCCACTGGAGGCAGCCCTTGGCCCACCTCCCTGTCCAGGCTGCGCTGGGCGCCCCCTCAGCTGGCCCCTGCCCCGCAGGCCATCCTCTGCTATCCGCTCGGGCGCCAGCTGAAGCCTCGCCCTGGAGCCCTGCACGCCTGCCGGGCCCAAGGGAGGCAAGCCTGGCCCTCCACCCTGGACAGCAGCATCCCTGGACCCCGAGCCGTCGGCGTGCGTTGGTGCCGTTAAGTCCAATCATTTGGGGAGATCCTTCTGAGGAACTCTGAAAGAAACTTCCCCAGAGGGTCTGAGGTCGCCCTCACACCAAACCTCCTCCAGAGGAAAGACCCACAGCAGGGTTCTGCTCAGGTTCACTGCATCAATTTTAATAAAGGAAAAAAATATTTTATAAAAAAATTGACATTCCAGAATCGGAACTGTCCGTCTGTCTTTCAAGCTCATGGCTAAACTGAAAGCATATTCGCTGCGTGCGGCTCACAGCCGGCAGCCGCCTGCCCAGGGCCTGCTGCTCCTCCCTTGACGCCGGGTTACAGGGCTCCCGCCACCGCCGCGGGGACCGATCCTGCATTCTGTTCTTTTATTCCTGACCCTCCGGGTCTCCCGCATCTCTGTCCTGACTGGCGCGTGCACTCCGTCCTCAGTAGCATCACCTTCCCGGTAAGTGATACAGACGTCACACAGGTTCATCTTAACCATCACCTTGGACACGCAGCAGAGAGAGGCCGTGTGTTACGAGGTCCCCTCCTGCGGGGTCGCTTGTGTCCTCACTCATCTGAACGATCACATCACACGCCAGTGAAATGATGTCCTGATTTTCACATACGTGAAGATACCTGAGTGTTCTTCAACCTAGTGACCCTTCAGCACAGACATGGGGGGTCTGGCCTGGACATGTGGACCGAACCCGTGGGCCCCCTGGGAGTGACCACAGGAGCCAAGGTCTGGGGTCTGCTTCCAACATTAGGGGGGACGGCGGATGGAGGAGGGCTGGGTGAAGCAGGGGGCGCGGGGAGCTCCACACACCTCTCTGCTTTCCCATAAAGGCATGTTCTGCAGCTTCCATGACATTAATAACAAGTTATTTTTTTAAAAAGGCTAAAGCCCCCCCGCCCCAGTCCCTCCAAGGTAACTGCCCAGCCGTCGTCGTTGTCCTGACGGGCAGCTGCAGCTTCCTCTGCAGTTCCCTCACGGTTTTTATCTTACTTTTCTATTCAGTACATTCACTAAGGACAGAGACTGACCGGTTCCTTTTACCAATTATAAGGCAAATTCTCATGGTCTTATCTTCAGTCTGGCCTTAGACAAAGCACTGAATTTGCAGCTCCTTCTCTGAGGCCAAAATCGAAGAAAGAAGGGAAGAGGGCTGACAGGGACACACACAAGCCGAGCCACCTCCAGTGGACAGGAGGGACAAGCAGACGATCTTAACACAGCTCGGTGCTGCTCTCAGGTGAGCAGGCCCACAGGTGACAACCCTCAGAACCCGGCGCAGGCCCCGCACGCGTGGGCAGATGGGCACGACCCCTCCACTGTGTCTGGACACCGGTGCCTGGGCTGCTGACAGCACACAGGCTGTCGCACACGAGTCACCACGTCTTACTCAGGTGTTTCTCAAATGGCCAGGCCCAACTCCCAAACGTGGACCCCTTGCCCTCGGCGTCTCCTGGCTGAGACCCGCATGCCAGGGACGTCCCCAGGATGGCCCGGGGGCTGGGAGAGGGGCTGGGGGCTGCTCCCAGCACTCAGAGGGGACAAAGGACACACAGGCTTGGGAGGAAGCAAGGGACAGGATCCAGGTCCGGGCCCATCCTGGCTGGCCTGCCGCATCCCCTCCCCGGCCAGGGATGCTTATCACCTCCCTGAGGTTCCAGTGCATCAGCCAGCCGCGGGGTCTCTCCCTCTGGCACCTTCACCCCCGAGCAGCAGAGATGCTGGGTGCCCTCCCCAGCCCTCCTCCCCTCCCCGCGATGGCTGATGGGAGTCCTTGGCTCCCAGTTCCTGGAGCCAGGCAGAATTAATTCCCACCTGGGCTCTACATGGTTCAGAAAACGGCTTCTGAGTGAAACCTACAAAGTCTGAACAAAGAGGATGCCAAGCAGCCCAGAAAGAAGAGAACCAGGGGCACCTGGTCCTGGTCCCTCTGCACATCTGGCCTGAGACACAGAGAGCATCTCATCAACGGCTCAAAGAGCAAAGTCTCACTCACTCCTGAGGGGCCGCAGACCACCTGCCCTGCAGCTGTACACGCCCGTGCACACACACACACACACACACACACACACACAGAGCAGCCGGTTCAGCGGGAACCAGTGGTGTTTCTCTCTTGCGAGGTCATGTCCGTCATTTCACTGTGAGGCCTCAGCTCCCAGGAGACACAGCAGAGTGGGCGCGGCTGGAGGGGCGGGTGATCGCGCACGTTTCTTGGGAAGGAAGATGGGAAAAGCTCCAATTCTTACTGACATTTGCTCTCCTCCCTCACATGGGCTGGAGAGCTCATTTTACAAGGAATTTGACCCACAACCCTCCCAACCATGTCTCTGGTCCCAGGTGTGACGTCCTGTCAGGGCTCGGCCCTCCATCCCCTTCACGCCACCCACACCCCCAGACTGCCGGTCCCTCTTGGAAGCAGCCTGGCCCCGGCTGCCCTCCTCTGACCAGCTGGCTATTGGCAGCATCTCGTGGTCCTCTGCCCCGTCCTGTCCCCCTGCCTGACACGAGCTCTGAGGGCAACCCGGCCTCCCTTGCTCCTCACGTCCCCCCAGAAGGCGCTGCCCTCACGGGTGGCAGGTGCAGACACTGGCTGTGGGGCGGGACACAACCCACTGTGGCCACACAGTCCCGGCGTTACCCTGGTCGAAGCCACAGCGTCTGTAATGGGCCAGCGCCAGCTCCTCCACGGAGCACAGGATGGTGGCAGGGGCGGTCCCCCCGGCCTCCAGCATGAAGACAGACTTGCCAAGCCCAGGCTGGGGGCAGAGCCGGCCCGTGACGGTCACCTGCGGCGGGGGTGGGGGGCGAGGGGAGGACCGTCATTAGCTTTCCTCCTGCTCCAGCCCTGCACACCTGGATCTGCTACCCCAAGGACACACTGTCCTCCGCCCCCGAAAGGCCACCCATCCTCAGCACAGTGCCAGGCCATGTGACCCGCACCTTGGCGCCCATGAGGACGCAGGTCACCGCCCGGCCCCCTGCTCTCTGGGGCCCTGACTGGGCAGGGGGACCTGGAAAGGCTGTGAGCTGCTGACTCAGGAGTTTACAGAGTCACAGCCCCTGCCGGCCCAGCCTCCCAATGCCCAGGTGAGGATGGTGGCGAGGCCAGGTCGCTGCCCACAGCAAGCCAGAGGGTCTTTGGAGTCGATAAGGAACACACACTAAAAACCTCTCTAAAGCTGTGTTCAGGAATAAAAACAAAAATTCATCCCAAGCGCCCCAAGAATATTTACTTACATGTTTGACGTCGTCCACAGTGACTTCTGGGAGCTGACGGAAGAGGTGCGCGTACTTCTGGCAGCTGGGAGAGGCCCGCAGGCGCACGGCCCTCTGATACAGCGAGAGGCGGTGGCCTGTCCGCACGTCCGGATCCGCCAGCCCTGCTGTGATGCACTTGATGGCCTAGAAAAGAGCACAGTGCCTGTCAGGGTCCTGAAGTCCCCGTGCAGCATCCCCTCGTTTCATGTGACGGGAAACCCCACTGTTAATTAATCATTCATTTTGCTAATTAGTGGTGGGCAAAGCAGCCCTTCCAGAGACAAGGACATTCCCTTAGGTCCCATGCCGAGCACAGAAGAAGCACAGACCCTAATGCAAATGTCTGGGGCACAAGCAGCCATGCCCCCGACACTATGTCCTGGTCACACGTGTGGACACAGCAGATCTCAGCTGCCACACCCTCGGGAGACAGAGGAGGCTGGGGAGAGGGACCTGGTCCGGGGCGCGCTCGGGGCACCACCCAGGGGCTCGGAATGCAGAGCAGGCGCCTCTAGGGCAGAAGCCCGGCCTCTGACCACCTCCCAGTCCCAGGGAGACTCATTTATAGGGAGAAGAATCTTAGGTTTGAAGGAGTTATGCATTTTCTAAGGTTATTCAGGGCTGGACAAATAAACAAAAATACTGAAAACTACATGGGATACCACTTCACACCCACTAGGATGACTGTACTCAGAAAAATGGACAATAAAAAGTGTCGGCGGGGATGTGGGAGAAATTGGAGCCCTCGTGCTTTGCTGGCAACAATGGAAAAATGATCCAAATACTGTGAAAAACAGCTGGGCAGTTCCTCACAAAGTCATACATGGAATTACCACGTGACCCAGCAACCTCACGTCCAGGTACACGCCCACCACAACTGAAAGCAGAGTTTCAAACAGATATTTGTACACAGTAGTGCTATTCACAACAGCCAAAAAGTGGGAACAACCCAAGTGTCCATCTACAGATGGATGGATCAACACAACGTGGTCCGTTTACACAATGGAGTATTATTCAGCCTTGAAAGGGAAGGACATTCTGACACCTGCTACAACATGGATGAGCCTTGAGGACATTATGCTGACTGAAATAAGCCAGGCACAAAAGGACAAAGATTCCATGATTCCACTTCTGGGTATTTCATGGAAATACCCAGAACAGGCAGATTGATTCCTAGAGACAGAAGCAGATTAGAGGTAACCAGGAACCGGGGCAGGAGGGAACAGGAGTAACTGTTTCACAGGAGCAGAGTTTCTGTTTGTCAGATGAAAAATTTTGGGAACAGACAGTGATGATGTTTGAACCACACGGTTTTGAACTGCTCAGGTCCACATATGCACAGATTTCTTCCAATAAAGACTACAGCACTGCACGGTCCACCGTTGGTTGGATGTGCAGACACAGGACCTCAGAAATGGAGGGCCAACTACAAAGTTATCCGTGGATTCCTGACTGTGCGGGGGCAGAGGGGATCGGCGCCCCAATCCCCGAGTTGTTGAAGGATCAGCTGTATAATTAACGCCACTGAACCATATACCTAGAAATGGTTAAACTGCAAGTTTTCTTTGTTATATATATTTACTACAATAAAAGAATAAAAAGTTTTTAAAAAGCCCTGAAAATCAGTGAAGATCATCAGGCCATCAGAGTGGGGTGGTCCAGAGGAATCAAGCAGAGAATGAGGCCCTGCCGCCAGCTCTGTAGCCCCGTGGGAGCCGGGCTGGCCGCAGGGAGGGGCGGCCTCGGGCTCAGCCTGGCCGGCTGCTGGGCACCTGCAGGCATGAGCCTCTGCTGGGCTGGCAGGTGCCCTCCCTGGAGACTGAAGTAGAGAAGGGAAGGAACGGTGACAAAATAACAGGGGTTATGAGCGTGGCCGGGAAGATTCTTGGGAAAAGGTGAACAGGAACCAGGGTTTTCCATCTGTCTCAAAGATAACCTCGGAGTAGGAGTGAACGCTCCTATCAGCAGATCTGAGCAAGGGGAAAGTCTATCAACTCTTTGGAACCTTTATTTCAATGAAAGAGACAGGCAGCGCGCAAACACCCTCTGTCCACGCCGGGTGAGGGGCCACCAGAGGCCTCTCCTGCCCTGTCAGCCCGAATCAGCGCCAGGCGGGGGCACCACACCCGCCTCCGGGAGAGGAAACAGCTCTCCCGGCTGGAAGCACTTGAGGTAACAAGGCACCTTTTCAGGTTAAGGCAGTAAAAATAGTATGTCATGGTCCACCCCCGTGTTCAAATTTTCCAGCCCTCCATCATCCTGATTCACTTGACCTGCCCCTGGAAAAACTAAAGCTCCCAGAGCCGTAGTGCCCTCTGTTCAATGCAAACACGAGGTTGGTAGGGACAGGGGACCGCAGGTGGCCACACAGAGGGCCACTGTCGCCGCCTCGGGAGGCCCCGCCCTGCTGGCTGCAGCAGCTGGCACCCAACGGTGTCCCCGGACTCACAAGGTCCCCGCCACAGAGAAGGCAGTGACTGGAAGGCAAGGCGCCCGCCCTGCTGAGTCAGACACCATGTCTCACAGTGGGAGGAACGCCTTCCATCCATCTTTCTCCCAGGAGGCCCCGGGCAACGAGTGAACACAACCACCGTTTCCAAAACCACCATTTCCAAAACTGTGTGAAGGCGGACACATCTAACCCTCCAGCTCCCTCCACCCCTAGAACCTCATCCCTGAATCCCGACACGATCCCGCTACCAACACACCAACCAACCCCACTGTCGCCCCCATGTTCGCACCCCTGCTACTTCTTCTGGGGTTGGAAGAACACGGACAAAGAAGGATGTTTAAGAAATCACTGTTCTAAATCAACCATAGTCCAATATAAAATAAAAATTAAAAAAAAAAAGAAACCAGGGGCTTCCCTGGTGGCACAGTGGTTAAGAATCCGCCTGCTGGTCGGTTCTCCCTGGTCTATCAGGACGTCGGCCGGCTGCATTTGCAGCGCCCCTCACTAGCTCTGCTCTTCGTTCTCAATAAACTCACTCTCATCTAAAAAAAAAAGGAATCCACCTGCCAATGCAGGGGACACAGGTTCGAGCCCTGGTCTGGGAAGATCCCTCAGGCCGCGGAGCAACTAAGCCCGTGCGCCACAACTACTGAGCCTGCGCTCTAGAGCTCACAAGCCACAGCTACTAAGCCCGCGCGCCTAGAGCCTGTGCTCTGCAACAAGAGAAGCCACTGCAATGAGAAGCCCACGCACCGCAAGGAAGAGTAGCCCCCGCTCACCGTAACTAGAGAAAGCCCACGCATAGCAACGAAGACCCAACACAGCCCAAAATTTTAAAATTAATTAATTAATTTAAAAAAAGAAACCAATGTTCTAAATCAACCATAGTCCAATATAAAATAAAAGTTAAAAAAAAAGAAATCAACATTCTAATTACATTTAGATTTTTAAGGTATTAACAGTTTGCTATATTTTTAAATGTATGCCAAACTGAACAAAGGCTGGGCGGCTCCCGCGGCTGAGTACCGGCTCCAGGCGCTTCAGGTGCTGGTGCAAGTTGAGAGCCAGCCGGTCCCACCACCGGCCTCTGCTGTCAGGACAGTACACTTTCTGGGACAAAAGGTTTTCAAGTTCCTTGACGGCTTCCTGTGGCAACAACAAGGGACACGCATTAGACACCTACACACCAAGAGTCTGCCATTATACTTAGTCAGGAAAATTGTCAAAGTATATCTATACAGCATCCCTCTCCATTCTAAAGTAAGGCTCAGGACCCAGATTGCCAAGAGGGGCCCTGGGACGTCCCTCGGGAGTGGCCTGAGCTCCGGAGGCGCCCCCTGCTTCTCAGCAGGCCCCCCGCCACCTTGTGCAGCTCGGCACTCTCTGCAAACCAGGTCGGCAGCACGGGCCGGATGTGGTCAGACTCTGGGCAGGAGCAGTGGCTGGGCTGCAGGCCCACGTGCTTCTGGGAACCCAGCCGGTCACAGGGCCGAGGTTGTGACGGGCAGGGGGCAGGACAGGAATGAGGGGGTCTTCACCCAAACACCCCACCTCAACAGGGGGACTTTCTGGTCTAGGTTTACTGGTCACGCTTCATGTTCATCTTTGGTGGTTCCCGGATCTCTTTGAAGGATCTAACGCATCTCCTGAGAAAAAGGCACAAACCCCATAGACACACTCGCAGATTCCCCAAAGCCAACCCCACAGAGCCTCTGGGGCAGGTCCACAGACTCCTCTTGGGGGACCCACTGGCCCAGCCCTAGCACATTCTCTTTGTAAAACACCATGTTTCAATTACACAAGTGTCAATACAACAGAAGCTAACTCCAGCAATCTCACAATGTTTAATACGAGGAGGGATACGACCGAACTTCTCATTTGTGATTATAAATTATTTCCAGACCATCCACTACTGCTACCAGGGAAACACAAGCAGAGGTGAGGTTTCTGCCTCAGGGGTTTGGGGAGACCCTCCCTGTCACACAGCGGGTTCTGACGGCGGCTACGCTCCGGCTGCAGAGACCATCAGTGGCTCCCCGCGGGGCTCTGACCATCACCTGGCCATCCTGGCACACAGGCATCAGCTCACAGCTGGCGGAACAGCAGGCCGCCCTTGGCCGTCTTCCTACTGACCAGGAGATGGCAGGTGCCCACAGGAAGCAGGCCCTCGTCGCATCGCCATGTGCTGACCAAGTACTTGGAAGAAGTCAAGAGCCAGGCAGGCCCCCCTCAGTAAGAGCCGGGGGCGGGGGCTTGTGCACTCACCTTGTACATGTGAAGTCTCTGCAGTATTTCAACGGTTCGGGACAAAATCCTTGTATAAACCCAACCAACGGTAAAACACCGGAGAAAGAGTGGTAATTTCTCGTGGTATCTAGAGCAAAGATATACACCAGCAGTTTAGTGCTTTAGTTTATGTACTGTAAGACAATCACAAGAAGTGACAAAGCAGACTGAATTCCTACCTTTTAAGAAGATATATTCGGAACACTGCCTGTCATGTGCAGTTTTCTACACCACAAATCTACGCTCTCACGGCCACCCTTCCAAGGTCCCCCAGACAGCAGCGTGAAATGAGAGCTGGAGGTCAGCAAACACCTGCCCTCGGGCCAGACACAGGGCCCCCACCTGATTTTATACAAACCCAGCGTGATTTCCACGTTTCTAAATGGTTAAAATAAGTCGAAAGGAGAAAAATAGTCTGTGGCCTGTGAAAATTACATGAAACTCACATTTCGATGTCTGCAAACACACCTGCATTGGGACAGCCCCGCCCACTCGCTGGGGTGGGGGGGGCATTCACAGCAGGACAGCAGAGGCCAGTGAGCATGTGGCTGGCAGAGCCTGACCACTGCCCAGCTGGCCCTCCACGGAAGAGGCTACCAACCTCTGTCCGACGGGAACCCAACTTCCTGGCCACGAGGTCTTTTCTTTTTTTTAAACAAAGAAAATCACCTCTTAACTTGTTTTAAACATTTTTCTTCTGTTTGGTCTGAGAAATGTTAACAATTTTCCTGAATTATCTTAAGAAAATCCTCCAATGTACGAGCACATCACTGGGTAAGAAGTCGATTGGTCATCTCCTTTCTAGAAAGGCCTTTAAGTAAATGGCTCAGTTTTGTCTGAGTTACTCCCAAACAAAATATGGACAAAATATTCAGTTATTTTTTCTTAACAGTAAACGCCATTTTCCTGGCTATGGTTTTTAAGTCCATATTATTTCTGCACAGACTTCAGTTCCAAATGTTTTTTTGAAAAAGATATTTAATAATACTAATTTTCCTCATCACTATGTAACAAAGAAAGGAAAAAATCTCTTAACCATATGGAATATGTTTAACATTTATTAAACCAAACAAAATGAAGGATCACGTGCTGTGTACTTGAACTTTCGAAGTAAATGTTCATTTTATTTTTCAGAATTTTACAGCTGCTGGAATTTCCTTCAGAAAGAAGACACCTGGCACAGTTCCCACAGCTTCTGTCCTGCGGCTGGGCTTCCCCCATGGTTAAATTCAGCTAACCAACCCCCAGAGAGGCCAGCCCACCCAAAGGCGGCAAGCTACTGTCTGCCACAAAGGGACCAAGTGTTTAAGTTCAATCCAAACCTCCAGACATGCCCTCCTATTCACCCAGCACTTTGACTCCATGCAAAGCAAGGAGGAAATTCAACTGCACATGTTGGTTTCACCACAGAACGAAAGGAGTGTGCTCTTCATGAAAAGAAAGACCTTAAGCAGTTCGAACAACTCGGCTAGTCAGTAAACTTTGACAGGGACCCGAGAACCACTTTACCTCAGGGACGGGTGGTCTTTCAGTCCGTCCCAATCCTGCTTTGCACACCGAGCGAGCTCCCTGGCTTCCTCCCAGGCCCCGCTGGCCATCGCAGTGGAGATGTCATTCAGCATGTGCGCGGCTGCTGCGTACCTGCAGGGTGGGGGGGACCAGGCCATCCAAGCTTCAGGGGTGAACGAGCACTGACACACAAAATTCCACATCCTGCCCACCACATCTAACTCTGCTTTTGAAAATACGAGCGTTACGTTTTACCTCAGTAATAATCTGACTTATTACCCCACGGGAGTGGCCTAGAACAACTCAGACAGGCTACCCAGCCAGAAAGATGAAAACATTCACACCGCACTATTACATGACACATCCCATTATATGCATGTAATACTGATCCGTGCTTCCTTTCTGACTTTTGATGCTCATCCATTCATTCATTCATTCAGCAATCTAGCAACCTTGTAAACAGGTAACTGACTTCAGAATTACACACAAGCATAGATTTGGTAATTTAATCATTGAGCCAGAGGTAGCCAGAGGGATGCTGCCCGAACTAAGAGAACTATTTGGGATTTTCAAAAATAACTTCAGGGACAGTCTTTGGGAGACGGCAATGCTGAAGTGTTATGAACACACTTAAGTGAAGAAAGACAACTTCTCAGTGCACCTGAGACATTTGCCCAATCAGTTCTCTAACACTTCGACGGCACAGTCATTGTGTTGACTCACACTTAAAAGAAAAAGCATGCACGAGCAATATGTGCAAATACTATCACATAAGAGTAAAAGATACATGTAGAACTGAATCACTTTGCTGTACAGCAAAAATTAACATTGTAAATCAACTATACTTGAATAAAATAAATTTTTTTTAAAAAAGAGTAAAAGAAATGGCCTCTAAATATAAAAATTTGCTCATGAACTCTTCGATCTAACTCTCTTATAAGGTGCAACGGGACAATTCTAAGGTCGATAAGGAAAGAGAAACAGGGAGAGGGTGCCCGGAGGTTGGCCCGCCCGGCAGGAGTGCCCTCCCGCCCACCTGAGCCAAGCCCCCTCTTCACTAGCCCATCCAGCCCAGCGCCAGCCCCACAGTGCCGCCATCGCCACCTGCACGGTCACCAGCCCTCCCGCTCGTCTCCCAAACCTCCCCCCTACCCCCGCGCTGCTGAGAACAGCATCCCTTCTGCACCCCGATCTCTGTCTCCTGCCCTCCCTACACCTGGCTGAGAGCACGGCTTCCCCGCAGGGGAAGCCGTCCTCAAGCAGGGACGGCTCTCCTCACTCAGGGCCCAGACGGATGGAAGCATCCTCCTCCCTCCCACCTCCGCCTCCAAATCCTCCTTCCCTCCTTGAAAGCCCCCACCTCCGAAGCCCACGCCTCCTCATTGCGGGCACCTGCCAGCACCCCCCACCCCTGTCCCCGTCCCCTCTGCCTTGGTCTCCCTGGGTCTCCCGCCACGATGGCCACGACTTCGGAATTCTCCACCTCCTTCCTCCCCGATAACACGATTCTCCAACCTCTTCTCAGCCACCCACGTGCCCGTGGCCACTGAGACCTTCTGTCCCCGATGGACCAAGTCACCCTCAAGATGCTGACTTCGAGCATCTCCTCCACTGGTCCCCGTCCCCAATCCTTCCAGCTCGTTCACTGCTGACAGCAACTCCCCACCTTCACCAAGGCCCCACCTCCAGCACGGCCCCTGTCCCAGCCATAGCACCTCCCATCCTGCAGGCCCACGGACCACGCCCGGGCAAGCGGCCCCCCACCCGGGGAAGAACACACACCGGCCACAGCCCCACCCTGGTCGGGGTGCCCTGGCCGCTCACTCCTCTGGGCCTGCACCAACTCCCCGAATCATGCTGAAGACAATCGCAGAGCCAGGCCGGCTGGTTTCGGCACGTGCTCACACACCTCGGCCCAGCCCTGCTCGAGGGGTCCCCAGCCTCCACCACGGCAGCCTCAGCCCTGCCCACACCCCGGTCCTCCCGCAGGTACTCCGGGGGCCGGGGGTCCCCTCCTCCTCCTCCACCGTCTGCCTCTCCCTTTCTATGGGTTTATCTGCACGTGCACGTGCACAAACACACACACACACACCCGAGTATCTCCCACCCTTAAGACACCAGGGAACTAGACTGCCCTGCCATTGCAGGCTGCCACAGCAGGGGCTGCTTCTCCGAAGCCCATTGGAACCGACCTTCCCCTTCCTGCCGTCCACCGCCCACCCCCACGGGCCATCCCACTCGACCTCACTGCCCTTCCTCTGGCGTTCAATCGAGCCCCATCCTGACACACCTTCTTCTCCGGGTCCGCCCACCACACACACCCCTGGTTCCCTGCCGCCCTCCCGGCGGCTCCTCCGTGCTGCCCAACCCCTCGGCGATGGCTGCCAAGCTCCTTCCTCCTCTTCTCTCTCGGGGCCCTCATCCCCGGCC
Source organism: Mesoplodon densirostris (assembly GCF_025265405.1). Taxonomy (NCBI): domain Eukaryota; kingdom Metazoa; phylum Chordata; class Mammalia; order Artiodactyla; family Ziphiidae; genus Mesoplodon; species Mesoplodon densirostris. The sequence goes on from NC_082664.1 coordinate 153,003,854, forward strand.
GCGTGCTGGTGACTCCAATTCCTCTCCAGGCCGAGCTCCTTCCTGGGCTCCTGACGGCACACCCAGTACCACACGGGGCAGCTTCAGTCATGGGGCTGGGGGCATCCCCACCCGGCATCCCAGCCCTCCCTCCAAGTCCCCCATCTCATCTGATGGCACCACCACCCACGCCAAAACTCCAGAGTCATCCCTGACTCACTCCTTTCCTCCCCACAAATCTAATCACTATCACAATCACAATGTAATCAGAATCAAGTCTCGTCTTTTCTGCCCCAAAACATCTCACACGTTCACTTCTCTACAATGCCCGCCACTGCCAGCCCAGCCAAGACCTCCATCCGGACCACCAAGGCTCAATTAGTCTCCTGCCGCCCCCCAGCTGCCACTCCACGGGACGCTTTTGTAAAACGTGCATCAGATCCCTCGCCTGCCTAAACCCCTTCCCCAGCTCTCCATCCAGCGGATATGACCCAGTCGGCTCACCAGGGCTCTGAGGCCCAGCGTCCCCTGACCTGCGGTCCTGCCCAACCTCCCCTTCACACGGCCCCTGAGGTTCCGGCCAGAGGTCAGCAAGCTCTCTCCTGCCCACGGAGCCTGGACGCGGGCACCCAGACCCCTGCAGGACCGGGTCCTCCTCATTCTCAAGCCTCAATCCCAACCTTTCGGGGACACTCTCTGCCTCACACTATCTACACAGGACTTCTCCAGCCTGCCCTGCAGTTATCGTATTATTCTGTTTTCTTTCCCGTCTTCCCCAGTAAAACATAACCCTATGGCGGCAAAGACCCTATCTGTTCACACTGCAACTCCACCACCTGGCACGTAATAGGTACTCAACACTCAACACATGGGCACTGAATAAATGAGAAAAGAAAAGAAACGATCAATTATTTCAAGTACCAAGGTGGTGGGAAAGGTTCCTCAGGCCAGGTGTCACGCTACTGGTGTTGTATAATCACCCTTCCTGAACTCACTTCAGCCAGATTTCATTTACGTGCTATAGCCCTCTGCATAACAAAAGAATTTTGACTTATTTTTAACATTTATAGGATAACTACTTTCTAAAAAAAAGACGTGATGGTTTATTTTTTCTCCCTAGCCTCCCCACTTTTGAACTTGTCAACCATGGTTTTGTCAACCATAGAACTGAAAAGCAACCTCCCTTAGATATGCAGTAATGATGACAATTATACCACTAAGACGCACTGAGCAATCCCCACAGGCCAGGCTCTAAGCACGCTACACATATCAGCAGAGATCTGTGGGAATGTACTATTATCTCCCCATTTTGCAGATGAGGAAACTGAGGCACAGAGTAGATTCATGGTTCCTTAGAGAGACTGGAACCTGGCTTCAGAGTTCTCACCAAAGAGAACAGCACCAAGTCACTAAAAACAAAGACGTAAAAGGACGTGAGACAAAAGAAAACACAGTCAGAAGAAATATTCTTAGTAGAAGATTTGACTAAAAAAGTTATTCTAACTGAACACAAATAGGATATTGAACTTCCTGATAACTATGGCAAAATGGGCTAAAATCAGTTTATACTGACCCTGTTTTGATATAATAATCTCAATAGTTTATTTTTTAAAGCACATACTAGACAACACTTAAACAACTTTCCTAAAATCAAATATCAGAATCAATTTCTGCTAAATTTGAGTCATAAACCTTAAATCAAGAATCAAAAGTGAGGACTTCCCTGGTGGCACAGTGCTTAAGAATCTGCCTGCCAATGCAGGGGACACAGGTTCGAGCCCTGGTCCAGGAAGATTCCCACATGCCGCAGAGCAACAAAGCCCGTGCACCACAACTACTGAGCCTGCGCTCTAGAGCCCGTGAGCCACAATTACTGAAGCCCGTGCGCCTAGAGCCTGTGCTCTGCAACAAGAGAAGCCACCGCAATGAGAAGCCCACGCACCACAACGAACAGTAGCCCCCGCTCGCCGCAACTAGAGAAAGCCCACGCACAGCAACAAAGACCCAACACAGCCAAAAATTAAAAAATAAATAAATTTTTAAAAAACCCATTTTGGCTATGAACTCATGTTTCTGTTGTGGATGGCAAAAAATAATAACAAAGCCTTCTACATAAATTTTAAAATACACAGATTTCATAGAGAGCAAACACGCCCTTACCTGATGAGATCCTCTCTATCCTGGAAGATCTGGGTTTTCCGACTGACGGTATACCTAGGAAACTCCATGCGGCCAAGGTTGACCAGCAGCACGGTAGAAAGCTGGCCCTGCCCACCACAGGCCGCCTCCTCCTCTTCCACCTCGTGGGTCAGTGAAAACAGCAGCAGGACCCGGGAGAACACTGCCCGGGGGTCTCTACACACTCTCAGAGACTGTCCCGCCCAGTCTTTAGCTCTGAAAAATACACGATGTGGAAATAACTTTCTGGCTTTTAAGCATTTGGATGTCAGATTTCACAAATTATTTCAAGCTAAACAGCATGCATTATTCTAAGCCTGAAGCAAATCTCCCACCTCCAACTGCGTGACTTAAAGCATTTCTTAACTTCTCTGGGGCTCAGAGCCCCACCTAGGAACACAGTGAGGATTAGATGAAACTGTATCTGCAAACGATTTCACGCACTGTTTGCCTCAATAAAAGAGCAGGATAGGGTTGAACACGTGAAATACCAGGAAAACTCATAAAAGTGTTATCTATTTGACATTAGCAATTCTCAAATCTTGACTCCAGTGACACTTGAGATGAAATAATAGGTATTTATGTAAAACGTCACTACCAAAGGCTCTTGCTAAGGCGGCATGTTAAGTCCAGGGCCCTCCGGCTCCAACAACTGCAACACCACACACGGCAGGGTTTCGCTATTGACATCCAGGCCGTGTAACTCCTTCCTGGGGGTGGGATGCCCAGGCTGTGAATTAGAGGATGCTCAGCTGCATCCCTGGCCTCCGTTCACTAAATGCCAGTAGCACCCACTACCCACCTTAGTCATGACAATGAAAACGCCTCCACCTGGACGCAGCCAGGTGTCCCCTGGAGGGCACAGTCGCCCCCAGTTGAGAGCCACTGGTCTAGTGGAGGACCTCACACTTTCCTACCAGCCCAAAAGCTATTAAGCCAAAAGCAGAATTGCACCCCTGGGGTGTGCAGAGATCAGTGCCACCACCAGAGCCAAGAGGACACAGGGGTGGGATTCCCATCACACCACCATTTACTTGAGGACCATTCACCTACAGAGACTGCCAGAAAACACCCTCCTCCTCCATCTCCATGCAGAGTCCCAAGGAGGTCCAGTGGACCGACATTCCAAACTCCTTTAAGAATACTAGTTAAAACTGCATTTTTCTTGAATAACAAAATATTAGAATTGCCAAGGGCCTAGTGCCTCTAATCTCTTGCCTCCTGATTTTTCTTGGTCCTAGAAATCAGTGTGGTATCTTAAGAATTAGGAATAATAAACCAAGAAAGAATCCAGTCTTTATAATGGTTCACTGCCTTCTCAACCTAACTGCAATTGAAAAAAACAATTACAATCTGAAAACACGTACCACCTATCATAAGAGTTAATATGTGCTATCGGGACTTTCCTGGTGGCACGGTGGTTAAGAATCCACCTGCCAATGCAGGGGACATGGGTTCAAGCCCTGGTCCAGGAAGATCCCACATGCCGTGGAGCAGCTAAGCCCGTGCGCCATAACTACTGAGCCTGCACTCCAGAGCCCATGAGCCACAACTGCTGAGCCCTCATGCCACAACTACTGAAGCCCGCGCACCACAACAAAGTGCAGTCCCCGCTCTCCACAACTAAAGAAAGCCCATGCGCAGCAACAAAGACCCAAAGCAGCCTAAAAATAAATTAATAAAAATAAATTAAATACGTGCTATCAACATTTCAAATGTTTTTACTATAACAATAGCCACAAAACCTTTTCAAAATCACTGCACCAATGCCAGGCTGATTCTTGCGCCAAGTACAGACTGAAGGCTGTTTGGCCAATTTGAGAAACGCATCCACCAGCTGCTGCTTCTGCCCATTGGGATTCGCCAAGTGGAAGGTCTTTGCCAGGGCTTTCAGTTCCGGAGCAGAAAGGAGCTCAAGCACCTCAGACAGTTCTTGCAACTCAGATTCTGAAACATTTAAAAAAAAAATTTTAAAGTAGTTTTAAATAAGCTTACTGTTTTCTAGCTTTATTTACTTTAAGAAGAAAACTCACATGCAAATAAAATGGTTCACTGTAGAAATGCTACTGTAGAAATTTTAGTTTGCCAAACTGATTGTTAAAAATTATGGAAAACAGATATTTCACAAAGGTTATAAAACAACAGAACTTCTCACTAAGAAGTAAAAGAAAATCTGAATAAAATAAAGACCCACATGGATAGCCACTGGTATATCGCTCACAACAAAACCTACAGCTGGGCCTCTCCAGAGCAGGTCAGAGTCAACTGTTCATCAGTTGTCCTCTCTCCACACAGGCCTGGGGCTGAGAAGACTTTCATGGGGTCACTTGCTCGGCACACATGTGTACATTACACTATTAGGGGACCCAGACAGCAAGCTTGACCCCCGGGATGCAGCTGAATCAGAGCTGGCTGGTCTCTGCCTTCACAGCATCCACAGCTTAGGGCAGGGCCATCTTCCTCCAGTCAGCAAGTCCTCACTGGGTGTACACTGCCTGCCAGGTAGCACCTGCCCAGGGCATACAGTGAACAAACTGCATCTGTGCCCACAGGGAGCTTATCTCCTAGCATAATAAATATGTCAGGGGTGACAACTGCTACAAAGAAAAACAAAGCTGGCAGCAACATGGATGGACCTAGAGATGATCATATTAAGCGAAGTAAGTCAGAAAGAGAAAGACGATTACCATCTATCACTTATATGTGGAATCTAAAATATGACACAAATGAACATATCTATGAAACAGAAACAGAATCACAGACATAGAGAACAGATTTGTGGTTGCCAAGGGGGAGGCGGGTGGGAGGGATGGATTGGGAGTCTGGGATTAGCAGATGCAAACTATTATATATAATGGATAAATAACAAGGTCCTACTGTATAGCACAGGGAACTATATTCCATATCCTGTGATAAACCATAAGGAGAAGAATATAAAAAGAATACATATATGTATAACAATCACTTTGCTGTACAGCAGAAATTAACACAACACTGTAAATCAACTATACTTCAATAAAATTTTTTTAAATAAATAAAAGGAGGAAGAATGAACTAGGAAAAAAGAAGAAAGAAAAGCAAAGCTGGGCAAGGCAAACTGGACTGGTGGGAGGTGGCCGTATCTGACACTAGGTGGTCATGCAAGTCCCTGACAAGGTGACACAGAGTAGAGCTGGATGACATGAGGGGGTGAGCCAAGAGGGAGCAGGCACAGGCTCTGAAAGAGGGGTGCACTCAGCCAGAGCCATCAGGGAGCAGAGTGAGGGGATGGCCAGGGCTACACCCCACGGGGCTGTGCAGACCCGGTGGGACCTGGGCGGGACTGAGGGCAGCGTTAGGCCACTGGGGTTCTGCTTTTGTTGCTTAACTGTCATTTAAAGGTAAGTCAAGGCTCAGGGCTTCCCTGGTGGCGCAGTGGTTAAGAATCCACCTGCCCATGCAGGGAACACGGGTTCGAGCCCTGGTCCGGGAAGATCCCACATGCCGTGGAGCAACTAAGCCCACGAGCCACAACTACTGAGTCTGTGCTCCAGAGCCCACGAGCCAACAAAGAGTAGACCCCGCTCGCCGCAACTAGAGAAAGCCCACATGCAGCAACGAAGACCCAATGCGGCCAGAAGTAAATAAATAAATAAATTTATTAAAAAATAAATAAAGGTAAGTCAAGGCTCAGCTGGCTTGCCTGTTACACCTGTAGATTTCTGGAACCTGCACCTAATCTTCCGGGTCAGGTGGGGACACAAGCTCTCCAGTGCCCCTGATGGCCTGATGTGAGGGAACCCGGGGTGCCGCTGCCTGATCTCTCACAAGCCCTCACATCCACGGAGCCTCCAGGCCTCTCCCCCAAGGCTCCCACGCCCCCCAGCCAGGCCCACCACGTCACCCTAACTGCACTTACTTACTGCTCTGCACTACAAACTCTGCCGCACAGAAACCGTCTGGCTTTGGCTTGATTCCCCTATTTCAGTCTAAACTGTGAACAACTTGAACCCAGGACTCACATCTTTCATGCTCCTTATACCCACGTTTCCAGTACAATATTGTACTCAACACATGTAGGTACCTAATGAAAGCTACTGATGAGACAACCAAGGTTACCTCATATTCACTCACATGGGCTTAAATCAGTGAAACAATTCCTGAGACAATCAACCTACAAATTATAAGAGCTGTCTGTATGTGCATGGGGGGCAAATTAAGGTTTTAGAGGCGATACTAGCTTCAAACAAACCAGCTTTGTTCCATCATAAAGACGAGAAAACTGGGTAAGATGAGTCAAGCTCTTGCTGGAAGGAGAGCCAGGAGGGATGAGTTTACCCTGTGGACCCAGCCACCCACCTATCCCTAGGTGACTTTACGGGACTAAGCCTGGGACCATCAGAACGCAGCAGCAGGCAATCTTTTGTTATCCTAGGAGTCTTAACTCAGGCTGAGGATGGCTTTAAAAACACATGAATAATTTGTTGTCCTAAGAAGATTCAAAACTCAATTTAAAAAGACATACACAATTACTATTTATCAGGCACCAGTCAGGAGATGACACCAAACTAACATCACCCTCATTTTGCAGAAACTGGATTCCCTGCGTCGGATTTTCACTTTGGTTCCCCTGGACAAACCGTACCCGTCTGCAGGAAGCCTGCATGCGTCAACTCCCTAACCACCGGGGTTAAGTCAGCGGAGATCTCTTCATATTCCAGTTTGTTCATCTTAATCCAGCCGAATTTACGTTGAAAAAGTCTGACATATAACTTCTGACCGCTAGCTGCAACAAAGTTAAGAAAAATAGTGAAAAACCTTCTATTTCTTCTCTTAAACATATACTATAATTTACTTTTGTAAACTGAGGTGAGTAAAACAGGCTGTTAGAAATACACAGAGGCTGGCTCAACGGATCTTCCAAGAAAATCATTTTCTTCCTTAGGAAGACGTAACTTATTTCAAATACAGAGTCCCGTGGGGATGCCTCCTTGGCCTGTATGCCTGTCACCGCAGGACAGGAGAAGCATGAGGACGCAAAGCCAGCCCTGCCCCCCGAGTTGTGCAAGTCTTTAGAACTGAGACTCCCTTTTCTCTTCTATTATAAAAAGGAAGGGGGGGGGGGTGGGCAGTAACACCATCTTCCCAAAGTTGGTGAAAAGATTAAGCTCGATGAGGTATTCAATAATTAGTGTATAAACCATAAAAAAAGTTCCAAAGTTGGTAATGATTATTGGCCATTTAAAAACGTAAGACCCGGGTTCCCCACTTTCTAGCGAACATTTCTACTCCCTCAAGAGAAACTCCCCAGAGTTCCCATTATTTTGTTCTCTCCTTTCGGTTTAATATGCATTATTCTATTTTTGGCTGAAAATCATCTGAAAAGAATTTTCCAAAAAAAGTCTAGCTTTGGTGGGGTGGCCATCTCTAAGGCAGTGATCTCCACCAAGCTATTTAATTAATCTGGTCTCAAGTTTTCCTATTACCCAAATTATCTTTAAATTTCTAACTCTAAAATGGTATGGGGACTTCCCTGGCGGTCCAGTGGTTAAGACTCCACACTTCCATTGCAGGGGGCATGGGTTCGATCCCTGGTCGGGGAACTAAGATCCTGTATGCTGCATGGCGCAGCTGAAAATTTTTAAAAATAAAATAAAATGGTGTGACTGTATTTGTTACATCTTCAACATTTATTTCCCTTTTTTCTTTAAAGAGGCAAAATCGACTTGCAGTAGTTATTTTTACAACAGAGACACTGTAGATGATTCTCTGTGGAGAGCAAGCCACAAGAATCTGCAGAACTTACACTAGGAAACTGCTCCTACTTCTCAGTCATACTGAAGCCACGGGCCACCAGCTATTCAAACAAATGCTCACATAAATGCAAGCAGCACCCAACCAAAGATCTGTGACCACCCCGGATATGACAGTCAGTGGGGGTCATTCACACCCACGTCGGGGGAGGCCAGTGCAAGTAGAGATGGAAGCTGTGTGGACACTTTATAAAACTGTGCAAAGGGCATCCCTGGTGGCACAGTGCTTAAGGATCCACCTGCTAACGCAGGGGACATGGGTTCAAGCCCTGGTCCGGGAGGATCCCACATGCCGCGGAGCAACTAAGCTCGTGCGCCACAACTGCTGAAGCCCGCGCGCCTGGAGCCCGTGCTCCGCAGCAAGAGAAGCCACCGCAATGAGAAGCCCGCACACTGCAATGAAGAGTAATCCCCGTTCGCCGCAACTAGAGAAAGCCCACGCAAAGCAACGAAGACCCAATGCAACCAAAAATAAATTTATAAAAAAGAAAAAAAAATTTTTAATGTTAAAAAAAATAGAGCTGTGCAGAGAAGTATGACCCACGTGTTAAAAAGTAACACAAGCAGAGCCATAGTTTCCTTGTGTGAATGTAAAACCGAAGCCTTTCTCTTAACCATTATTGGTAACACTCAAGATTTCTTTTTTTTACTCTACTGGGACTCAGACCTGCTACTATTACTAGAGGTCAGCTTGGCCCCCAAGTAAGCTTTCCTACTCGGGAGGGACTCAGTTGCACAGAGCCATCAAGGCCCTTTGGATAAGCAGCCATCAAGCGGGGGGGCTCTTGCTCCAAACCTGCACTATTGGCTCAGAGCCACCGCCGGCTGCCAAGGAACTGAGGCGTGTTTTTAAACGTACGAATTTACAAAATATAAAAAGAAAAAAAAAACAAAGACCAAAAAAGTTTTTAATGTACCAATTTAGCTTGAAAGTTTCCACTTCCTGCACACCCTGACTTTCAAAGGCAGAGTCCAGGCAACTAAAATATTGTTGGAGGAAAAAAATATGCCTGAGTATATCTTGGTTTGTTTTTTCCTGTATTTTATTTTCATTTTTGAGGAAATGGCCTGCAAAAACAACAAAACCTAACAGTCAGCTTGATTACATGCCCGAAATGCAAAGTACACTTTCCTAAATCACACTGTATTTTTTTTTTCTAATCTGGGAAAGGTTGTTTTACAACCATCAAATATACAGAAATAGGACAAACAACTGCTTCCAATACAACCAAAGTACAGCTTGTAAGGATGATACTGCAGAAGCAGACGTCACCAGGCCCCAAAATCTTGTCTCTTTTACAGGCGTATATTTCTCTAGATGAACTCTCATTGGCTGTGATTCCCATGAGTACTCCCAGGGGGACTCCCAAAACCACACTGACTGCTTGTGGTCATCAGAGTTCTGCCCATCACATCTCAGACCAAATCAGGGCAGCAAAGGGGAAACAAAGCCTCGAAAGCAAACAGGTTCAAGATACCTGATAATTGATGAAATTTAGTTATAATGCCCTTCTCGTGTTCATCAAAGAGCATCCTGTCTTCTTCATTCTCAAACACAGCTTTCAGCACCACGAGGAAGCTCCGAAGGTAGTAAGGATGGTCCGGTGGCGCTGGACTTGTTACATGGGAAACATCACAGCTTGACTCCTGCTCCAAAGGAATTCGGTCAGTGATTTCATTCTTTAAGCCACTGTCACCTTCTGGAGGAAGTGCTTGGCTGTCACTCCATATAGAAGCATCATGTGTAGAATTATGAGATTTTGCCTCCCAATGTGATGACTGGGTTGGAGCTTGTGAAACAAAAGTCATTTTTACCTCTTCACAACCACCTGCTTCACAGTTTTCAACACCTTTATCACCTGTTCCTTTGATACTCTCCTGCTTCGCAAGATGGTCCTCTGAAGCAGACTTTAATTTATGCCCAAGAGTTAAATCTGGTGAAAGTAACACGGGAGCATTATCTGAGAAGGTGGGGGTGAGAGTTGATCTCCCACATTCCTGGGCAGCCGTTTCGCCTTCAGCTTCCATTATTTTAGAGCCTCCCACAATATGTTCGGGAGTGCTTGTGTCCTCCAGAGAATTACAGGCAAACATGTTTTCCTTTTGAGAACTATTCTCCAAAAGCTGATCCTGGCCTTCCATCTCTGAACACTGATCAACGAGGCTCCTAACCCCTGTGGACGAGGAACTCTGCGGACTCTGATTGGCGAATCTCTCATTCTTATCTATTGATCTTTTAGCCTTTATGTATCTTCTGGACAATTTAGATGACAGGCTTCCCAGAGGGATGACTTTCATGTTATGATGTCTCAGCCCATCTTGATTTCTGCACACTGCGTCATTATTACTCTTAAAATAGGGGCTGGTCTGCTGTTCTATGCCCATTTTTGCTGAATCACTTTGGCCAGGGGTTAAATTGATCTTTGATGGTGACGACTTCTCTGGCGTTACATCTTCTAAGGCAATATTGGTCAAATCTACTGTGGACACATTTGAACTTAAGCCAACTTGCCCAGGGTCAGCTGGAGTGATGTTACCGTTGTTAGCACACATTTCATCAAGGTGACGGTTTAGGTCGTATCTTGGCACCATTTTACTACAAATGGGGCAGGCAAGTTTAACAGGCGGTACGTTGTTAAAAAACGCAATAATAGAGTTAGATTCATTTTTTTTAGTTTTGCTGCTTGATAAACTTCTACGAGGTCTTTTTTTTGAGGATTTCCCTACAGACATCATGAGTATTAGAAAAGCTGGGTGTTTCAAGTAGTAAAACTCAAGAAATCACCAGGGAAAGATAGCAATGGTTTACTTTTACTCTCCTGAATTGAAATAATAAAAAGTGGGATTCTATTGGACTTCATGTTATTCATTTAGTCAGTTTCTTCTCCCTACAAAATAAAACGCATGTGGATTAATAGCATTTTTATGAATTCCACAACAGAGGGGGTAAGTAAGCTCTAAAACGTCCAATGGCAGTATCTCATGGGATGAGAAAAACCCTGCGCTTGAAACATAAGACCAAGGCCTACTCTCAGCTGTCCACGCGACCTCAGTGTGTCCCTTAGCCGAGAAATGACATGGGGCTAAGTTCTAAGACTTCTCTTTAAGATCGAAAATCAGCCGTTTTAAAAAGGGAACACCTGACTATGCCAGGTCCTTTTTTAAAAGCACTGAATCATTAACTTTTTCCGGGAGAGAGAATGCCTATCCCGCCCTCACAGGCCTGCAGAGAGAATCGCCCAAAGTCTCGGGCATCTGTCCACATGCTTGGATGCCCACCGCCCCCGCCGTGCCCACCGCAGCTCTGGCCGCCGAACCTAAGGCTCGGACTCAGCCACGCCCGCCCTCCCCGCGGGGCCGTGACCGCACACCTGGGATGCGCACCTGGGCCTCCGCCGCCGGTTCGGCTGCCCTCCTCCCACCCCCTCCCTCCCTCCCTTCCTCCCTCCTTGCCCCCCTTTCTGTCCCCGCCTCCACCCGCTCCCGGCCTCACCGCCCCGAGCCACCAGCTCTCCCCCTTCCCGCCCAGCGCCCGCGACCCCAGCCCGGCCGCCCCAGGCTTCCAACCTGCTCCTCGCGCCAGGCATTCCCAGCCGATCCCCGCGGCTCGACCTCCACAGGCTCAGTCAGAGGAGGCTCGAGCGATCGATCGCCCCTCCCTCCCACCTTAAAGGCATCCCGGGTCCAGGGAGGCTTACCCAGAGGAGGTCAACCAAGACTCTGCCTGGGGGAGGCGGGCCGCCGGGAAGGTGGGCAGGTTGCTGGTCGGGGAGCATTTGGTGTCCGAGGAAACCGGCCTCCTGGGAGGAGACACAGGCGTGGACTCGACTTAGCCAGCAAGCGCGTGCTGGGGTTCCCGGAGGAGATGCCGTTCGCCGCCTGATGCAATAGATGCCCATAACCTCAAGAGCAAAGAAATAGTACAAGAACAAGGACCTACTGTGTAGCAGAGGGAACTATATTAAATATCTTGAAATAACCTATAATGGGAAAGAATCTGAAAAAGTATATATACCTTTATACATACTTATATTATATATATAATATATATATATATATATAATCACTTTGCTGTACACCTGAAAAATTGTAAATCAACCATACTTCAATTAAAAAATAAAAATAAAAGAATGATAAAATGTAGTCAGGTAATTAGGGAGTGGTGAGTTTGGATATTGCTTACATTAAAATGTAGTTTAGTTTGTTTTAATATAGTTTGTTTTCTTTGGGTTAATATAGTTTAATTTAATATAGCCAGGTTACATAATTTAGAATAAGGGCTATGGGGCTTCCCTGGTGGCACAGTGGTTGAGAGTCCGCCTGCCGATGCAGGGGACACGGGTTCGTGCCCCGGTCCGGGAAGATCCCACATACCGCGGAGCGGCTGGGCCCATGAGCCATGGCCGCTGAGCCTGTGCGTCTGGAGCCTGTGCTCCGCAACGGGAGAGGCCACAGCAGTGAGAGGCCCGCGTACCGCAAAAATAAATTAAATTAAATTAAATTAAATTAAATTAAACAAGGGCTATGTTTAACAACGGCAAATTTACTGAAAGTTTATCAGTCAGCGCTTGAGTGCTGATGCCAGCTGGTTCCAGCACCCCCTGACCGTGACCCGGATGGAAGCTTCCTGAACGCGGGGCGCCTGTCTATAGTCCTTTCCCACCGCCTGCAGCAGCGGCCAGCACTGTGTGATTACTCCATAAATATGTGTCAAATGAATGCATGAATAAATGAGCAAACCAAAGAGAAAATGGACGTGAACAGGGAATTCATCGACAAATATGTATTGAGTGCCTCCCTCGTGCCAGGTAATGTCCTTGGCTCCGAAAATATGGCCGTGAACAGAATGAGGAATGGGGGGGAAATCCTGCCTTCATGGAGAATACATTCTGATGGAGGAAGGTAGAGAAAAAACAAAATATACGTAAATTATGTAGAGAGTTTAAAAGGCAAGTACTGATTAAATAAAATTCCAATTTTATGGCAAGATGAGAAAAATTTAAACATAAATGTTTCCTTTGCCCGTTTGGGCCTCTGCATTAATATTGTGTATTCTGCATCTGCATTAATCAGACCTCCTTAGGAGATAACATTCCTTTTTAATCTCATCAAGGGTCACAACTCCTTAGGAGATAACTTTCCTTCTTAATCTTGTAAGGGGCCACAATGACCCATGACCACTACTCAATCTGTATAGATCTGGATTGTGTACATTGTCAGTAATACGTCATTTAAGGTACAGACCTGTGTCTCAAAAACTTATATAACTGTGCCTTGACCTCTAACAGGCAGAACAGTTCTCGGAGCTTTCTGAGAGGCTATTCCCGGGTTATAATCCTCAATTTGGCTCGGATAAAATTTTCTATTTCTTTTTTAGATCGACTGATTAATTTTTTTGTCAATGGTGCTTTGAAGAGAAATCAAGCAGAAACATCATGGTGGGGGAAGGGAGGGGCGTTATAGTTTGAAAGAGCGGTAAGGAAAGGCCTCACTGAGAAAGTACCATCTAAGCAGACTTGAAGGAGGGAAGGCAGTGGATGTTCCAGAGAAGAGAGTTGTAGTCAGAAGAAACAACCTCAGGGAGTGTAACAGAGAGGGTGCCCCAAGGTAGAAGCTTGCCTAGCAAGTCTAAGGACACCCAGAAGGCCAGGAAGACTGGAGCAGAAGTGAAGGAAGAGAGATAGCAGAGGACAGGTCTTGTAGGGCAATGGTAGTGAACTTTTTTTCTGTAAAGGGCCAGGTAGTCAATATTTTAGGCTCTGCCAGCCATAGGGTCTCTGGTCAAAGTCTGCAGTGTGCAGTGTGAAAGCAGCCATAAATAGTATGTAACAAAATAGTGTGGCTGTGTGCCAATAAAACTTTATTTACAAATAGAGTCAGCTGACCAGATTTGGTCTCTGGCTGTAGTTTGCTGACACCTGATATAAGGCCTTGTGCATCATTATATGGATTTTAGCATCTGCTTTGCGTGTGTTCAGCAACATATGGTTGGGGTAGGAGAGGCAGGGAAAACAAAAGGCGAATGGAGTAATCCAAGGACGGTGGTGCCTGGGGTTAGCTCATAAAAAGTAGTTAGGAGTATTACTCAGCCATGAAGAAGAATGAATTAATGACATTTGCAGCAACATGGGTGGACCTAGAGATGATCATACTAAGTGAACTAAGCCAGACAAAGACAAATATCACAGGATATCACTTGTATGTCGAATCTAAAAAAAATTATATAAATGAACTTATATATAAAACAGAACAGACTCACAGACAAAGAAAACAAACTTATGGCTACCAAAGGGGAAAGAGGGAGAGGAATAAATTAGGAGTTTGGGATTAGCAGATACACACTACTGTATACAAAATAGATAACCAACAAGGACCTACTGTATAGCACAGGTAACTATATTCAATATTTTGTAATAATCTATAAGGGAAAAGAATCTGAAAAATATATATATATGTATAACTGAATCACTTTGCTGTTCACCTGAAACTAACATTGTATATCAACTATACTTCAATAAAAAATTAAAAAAAAAGAAGCAGTCAGATTCTGGATACATTTAGAAGGTATAACCAACAGAATTTGCTCATGGTAGACAGTGTAAGGTATGAGAAAATTCAAGGACTGCTCTTAGGTCTTTGGCCTATCACCTGGGAGGATGAAGGGGAAAGGTTTAGAGTTCAGTTTTAGATGTGTGTCTTTGTCCATTCAGGCTGCTATGACAAAATACCACAGATTGAGTGGCTTATAAACAATGGAATTTTATGTGCCACAGTTCTGGAGGCTAGAAGTCTGAGACATGGTATCAGCAATGGTTGGGTAAAGGCCCTCTTCTGGATCCAGACTTTTCACCATGTCCTGACATGGTGTAGTGGAAGGAGCTAGGGAGCTCTGGTGGGGGTGGGGGGGGGTCTAAGGACACTAATCCCATTCATGAGGGCCCCAGCCTCATGGCCTAAGCAGCTCCCAAAAGCTCCATCTCCTCACACAATCCCAATGGGCAGTAGGATTTCAACATATAAATTTGGGGAAGGGGAGAACACAAACATTCAGACCACAGCCACATGTAAGTTTGAAATGCCAGTTAGACATTCTTGTGGCTAAAAGATACTTAAATTTATTAACTAAATCAGGCCAGGAAATATAAATTGGGGAGTCATCAGGGTCTATATGGTATTAATATATGGCACCAAGGAATGACTGTGGATAGAGAATTGAAAGGTCAGAAGGCTGAACACTCTGATAAGAAAAGGAGGGAAGGTGAGGATGAGGCAGCAAAGGAGTCAGAGCTGCATCCAGAAAACAGGTGTGTGGTATGTGCTGAGGATCAGGGGGTGTCGGATGCAGCTAGAAGGAAAGTGAGGTGAGGTCTGCAAGCAGCCATAGATCCAGCAGTGTAGATGGCACTGTTACCTGACAGAAGCCAAAGCTGTGGAATGGTGATTGCAGAAGATTCAAGAAAGAATGGGGAGACAGGAATTGGAGACAATGTGGGGACCCATTCAGTACCCTGGAGTTTGTGTGAAGATCATTTTAAGCTGAAGACATTGGGATTCAACAGAGGCAGAGAGAAGCCTTCTAAGAGCTTCTCTTTCCTGATGGAAAGCAGAGACTTCTGGGAAATGAGGCTGCTGTGAATTCCCTCTTCAGGGTGGCTTTTATTACCAGGAAGGAAACCAAGAGTAAATTCCCTCTCTGGGGGAATTTTATGGCCAAGAAGATGGAAAGACCCCTTGCGCCTGAATTTGCAATCATTATCACAGACTTTCTTTGTTTTTTTTTTTTTTTTTTTTTTGCGGTACGCAGGCCTCTCACCGTTGTGGCCTCTCCCGTTGCGGAGCACAGGCTCCGGACGCGCAGGCTCAGCGGCCATGGCCCACAGGCCTAGCCGCTCCGCGGCATGTGGGATCTTCCCGGACCGGGGCACAAACCCGTGTTGCCTGCATCAGCAGGCGGACTCTCAACCACAGTGCCACCAGGGAAGCCCATCACAGACTTTCTTATCTCCCATTTGCTCTTCTAGAAACCCATTTGCTTTTCCCTAACAGACATTTCTACCCCCTTTCTTTTCCCTGCTAAATTAGGTGTATAAATCTCTAACTTTAACCACTTACCTAGCTGCTTCTTTTGTAAACTACAATACGTATATGAATAATTTCTCCTGTTAATCTGTCTTTTGTCAGTTTAATTCACAGGCCCCTGGGGACTCAACCTAAGAGGGTAGAGGAAAAGTTTTTCCTCTCCAACGACGGAAAGTATAGATGACTCTTTCAAGAGGTTTAGCAGTGAAGGAGAACAGACAGGTAGGGCAGAACTAAAGGGGGAAGCGGGGGTTAAGAGTGCTGTTATTTAACAAATTCTGGAAAGGGTGTGGAGAGAAGGGAACCCTCCTACACTGTTGGTGGGAATGTAAGTTGGTGCAACCATTATGGAAAACAGTGTGGAGGTTCCTTAAAAAACTAGAGTTATGGGAATTCCTTGGTGGTCCAGTGGTTAGGACTCCGCATTTCTACTGCAGGGGGCCCGGGTTTGATCCCTGGTCTGGGAACTAAGATCCTGCATGCCCTGCAGCATGGTCAAAAATCCCATAAGCTGCATGGGGCAGCCAAAAAAAAACCACAAAAACAAACCCCAAAAAACAAAAAACAAACTAAATATTGGAACTTCCCTGGTGGCACAGTGGTTAAGAATCTGCCTGCCAATGCAGGGGACACGGGTTCGAGCCCTGGTCCAGGAAGATCTCACATGCCACAGAGCAACTAAGCCTGTGTGCCACAACTACTGAGCCTGAGCTCTAGAGCCTGCGAGCCACAACTACTGAGCTCACGTGCCACAGCTACTGAAGCCCACGTGCCTAGCCCATGTTCTGCAACAAGAGATGCCACCGCAATGAGAAGCCCATGCACCACAACAAAGAGTAGCCCCCACTCGACGCAACTAAAGAAAGCCCGTGCGCAGCAACGAGGACCCAATGCAGCCAAAAATAAATAAATAAATAAATTTATTAAAAAAAACTAGAATTACCATATGATCCAGCAATCCCACTCCTAGGGGTATATCCAAAGAAAACCATAATTTGAAAAGATACATGCACCCCAACGTTCACAACAGCCAAGATATGGAAACAACCTAACAGTCCATGGATGGATGAATGGAAGATGTGGTACATATATACAATGGAATACTACTCAGCCATAAAAAAAGAATGAAATAATGCCATTTGCAGCAACATGGATGAGTCTAAAGATTATCATACTAAGTGAAGTAAGTCAGAAAGACAAATACTGTATGAAATCACTTATATGTAGAATCTAAAATGTGGCACAAATGAACTTATCTAAGAAACAGAAACAGACTCACAGATATAGGGAACAGACTTGTGGTTGCCTAGTGCGATATGGGTGGGGGAGGGAAGGACTGGGAGTGTGCGATTAGCAGATACAAACTACTATATATAGGATGGATAAATAGCAAGTTCCTACTCTATAGCACAGGGAACTATAATCAATATCCTGTGATAAACCATAATAGAAAAGAATATAAAAAAAGAATGTCTAGGGCTTCCCTGGTGGCGCAGTGGTTGAGAGTCTGCCTGCCAATGCAGGGGACACGGGTCCATGCCCCAGTCCGGGAAGATCCTACATGCCGCGGAGTGGCTGGGCCCGTGAGCCATGGCCACTGAGCCTGCGCGTCCGGAGCCTGTGCTCCGCAACGGGAGAGGCCGCAACAGTGAGAGGCCCGCGTACTGCAAAAAAAAAAAAAAAAAAAGTCTGTATGTGTATAACTGCGTCACTTTGCTGTACAGCAGAGATTGGCACAGCATTGGAAATCAACTATACTTCAATAAAAAAAATAAAATAGAATAGAAGAAAGGAAAAGAGAATACCAAAGACAGGAGTGGAGGGGTGTAGGGAGGCAGAGAGAGAGAATGGTCTGGAAGGGGCAATGAGAAGCAAGGGCATCTAATCCCTCCACCTCCAGGCCAAGTGAAGACTGGGGGAAAAACAAAACAGAAAACTGCCACCATTTGAAAAAGCTGCTGAAGAAGCCATGTCCTCGGGGGAAAAGAAAAGACAGGGAGTATTACCAGAGAAAGAGGTCATTTTATAAAGTTAAAAGGGTCAGTCATGAGGAAGACATAAAAATCATAAATCATTATGTTTCTAATAACAGGCCTTCAAAATACATGAAGCAAAAACTGACACATCAAAGGAACAGACATGCACAATCATAGAGATTTTAATATCTTTCTCTAATTGGTAGAGTTAGACCCCCCTTCCCCCCCAAAAGTAAGTAAGGATATAGAATAACTGAACAGAACTATCAAAGCTCTGGACTAATTGAAATACAGAGCTCTATGCGTACCTGTAGAGCACATTTTTTTTTCCTTTTCCCAGTGGTATAGGTTTAATAATTCTGAAACTGCTACTTATATCATCTAGAAGCAAATGAATAAATATACTGAAGACAATGGGAGTAAGATTTCTTACTGTTGGAAGAGGTGTTACAAGTACGGAAAGAATGAAACTAGAATATAATGTGCTGTGGTACTGGATTAGAATTGGAGGTATTGATATGAACCCATGCATGAAATATATCACACACACAGTTTCCCAGCTCTGTCTTTTGATTGGACCTAGTAGCAACAGTAGCAGTGAGCATACCTAGCACCTAGACCTTTTGTTTCAAAATACCATTCTCCACTAAGAGGAGCCAGGGTTCCTTGGAAAAATGGCCAAATCCAGTAAAAATACAGGATAAAGCCTGGGATGTTTTGTAGCACCACAAAGTAAGGAAGTGCTCAAAGAATGATGGGGACCTATCATGACTCAGGAATCACCTTGAAGGCCTTCCACTGTAAAGTCAGGGACAACTGGAACATCGAAAGTGATAAGAAAGGATTATAAACATTAAATAATATAGAAACCTGAGTCTATACTGATATAAATAAATGAGAAGGGAAAGCTCTTCCTTGCAGTAGAATGTCAATAGATACAGAAGAAATGATGGGAGTTAGAAAATCATCAGTGGACACTCAAATTTGTGAAAGTTTGGTGAGGAGCAGGGTATTTACAGTATCAAAGTATCTCCGTCATAAACTACTAATTATTAAAAAGAAAAGATAACTTTATAGTGGGAAAACCTGACGTCACTTTAACAAACTAATCATTTTCCTCACCAGCTTCACTGGGACAAATGGATATCAAACCTCTGTTGATGAGATACTAAAGACACATCACTGCTATGGTTTTCTTGCCAAAAATGCTAACCTGAATCTAATCATCAGAAAACAGACAAATCCAATTTTGAGGGACATTCTATAAAATAACTGGCCTGGGTGGTTCCCCTCACGCCCCCTGCGGAGGAGCTGGGTCGGCGTCGAGTCCCACCGCGTTGGGCGGTGACTGGAGAGTGGAGCTCCTCCTCTGAGCCGTCAGAAGCTCCGGGAGCCGGCGGCTGCCACCGCGTTTTTGAGAGGACCCGGAGAAAGCTCAAGCTGTTCTGTCTGCGGAGCTTCACGTTCTCCTAAGAAGTGATGAATGTGGCTGACTTAAGCCCGTTTATGGGAAAGCATGTAGGAGCGGCCTGTACCAGATGGAAAGTTAAAGTTAACTGAGGAGGGAAGGGACACAGATCAATCTAACGTAGCTTTCCGGCTGGTAGCTCTTATCTACAGTTTAGTGATGCGACCTGACCGGACTGGGTGGCGAGGCCGCGTAGCAAAATGAGCGATGTATATTTTGCTCAGGTTAAAGAAAGTTTCTGACGAACCTGAAATGAGACGGAATCAGAAGTGACGCATTATTTATTGGAACAACATGCTGTTAGGTAATTTTTTTAAGTCAACGTTTTATGTGGCTGTTCGTTTATAAACATTCAAATTATTAGTATATTTTCCTATTTATATTTCCTATTTCAAAGAAGCGTTTTAGCGCTAGAAATTCTAAATATATGAAGTTGAAGAAAATAAACAGAATAGACAGTATCATAATATTTTTTAAACCAGTTCAATACTTTTCTTTAATACTTATAAGACCTGGGAGGAAGACAGAGGATATTATAAACTTTCAAAAGTAGAGTTGTATTGGGGAAATCAAAGATATAAAATGTAAAAGTAATTTCCCCGTTCATTCCCGGTCTTAAGGGATGAATATCGCAGCTTACTCCTTGCGAGTGGACATAACAGGATGTTTCTGTACCATCCTAGCAATGCTGTAGGAACGTTGGTATCTTAAAAAAGAGAGCTGCTGAACATTCATTACCCTGTTAAAGTATCATTCACTTCCAAATTTTATCTTGTTTTAGTCTTTTCTATCAGATCCTCTTAACAGCACTATGTGCTATGTACCTTCCTATCTGACACTTATTGCAGTTTGCATTATTTATTTAATTAATTCTGTCTCCTCACTAGACTCTTAAGTTTCTTAAGGTCAAAACCATGTCTTGTTCACCTTTTTATCACCAGAAACTAACCCAGTGCTTTCCAGAGAGTCAGTCTCCGTGTAAAAGGAATGAATTGGGCGTTCCTTGAGGGATTCATCTTTTTCATTAAAGCGGAGAATATCTTTGGAAAAAAAAAAAAATAACTGGCCTGTATACTTGAAAAATGTTACAGTTAAGAAAGACAAAGGCTCAGAAACTGTTCCAGATTACTAGAAGCTAGAGATGTAACAACTAAATACGAGTGACCTTGGAATGACCCTGCACTGGGGAAAAGCGCTATAAAGGACGTTATTGGGACAACTGACAAATTTGAATATGGACTGTGGATTGGATAACTGCACTGTGTCAATGTTAAATTTCCTGATTTTGGTGGTTATATATAAGTGATTATTCTTTTTTTTTTTTTTTTTTTTTTTTTTGCGGTACATGGGCCTCTCACTGTTGTGGCCTCTCCCCGTTGCGGAGCACAGGCTTCGGACGCGCAGGCTCAACGGCCATGGCTCACGGGCCCAGCCGCTCTGCGGCATGTGGGATCTTCCCACACCGGGGCACGAACCCGTGTCCCCTGCATCGGCAGGCGGACTCTCAACCACTGCGCCACCAGGGAAGCCCATAAGTGATTATTCTTATTCTTAGGAAATACATAATGATGTATTTAGGGGTAAAGGTCCATGATGTCTTCAACTTACTCTCAAATTGTTCAGAAAAAGAAAGAATAATAAAGCCAGTGGGGCTAAATTTATTGGAATTTTCCGGGAACTTTAAAATATCAAAATTAAAAGCTAATTAAGGGACTTCCCTGGCGGCGCAGTGGTTAAGAATCTGCCTGACAATGCAGGGGACATGGGTTTGAGCCCAGGTCCAGGAAGATCCCACATGCTACAGAGCAGCTAAGCCTGTGCGCCACAAGTACTGAGCCTGCGCTCTAGAGCCCACAAGCCACAACTACTGAGCCCGCGTGTCACAACTACTGAAGCCCGCGCTCCTAGAGCCCGTGCTCCACAAGAGAAGCTACAGCAATGAGAAGCCCGCACACCGCAACGAAGAGTAGCCCCTGCTTGCCGCAACTAGAGAAAGCCCGCACACAGCAACAAAGACCCAACGCAGCCAAAAAAATTAATTAAAAAAAGAAAAAAGCTAATTAAAAACAATACAGAAAATAAACACATAACAAAATGCTCAATCCCATTAGTAGAGAAACATAAATTAAAACTACACAGATTCATATTATACCTACCAGAATAGCAAAAAAAAAAATTTTAATTCCCCCCAAGTGCTGACAAAGATATGAATAAGTGCAAATTTGTACGACTTCGAGAAACAATGCCCCGTTATCTTTTGGACTTCCTACCCAGCAATTCTAAAGTACCTTAGAGGCTAGAGCCTACAGTAGCACTGTGATGTCCAAATGGGATTATTCATAATAGTGTAAAACTGGAAACAAATGTCTTCAAGAGAATGGTTAAATAAAACTGTAGTATGTTCATACAATACTATGCAGCAGTGAAAACGAATGAATAGGATTATGGATAAATTTGAGGGATGTCAACAGAGAAAAAGCAACCCATCGATATAATGTTCTATTTTCATAAAATTCACATATTAGGAAAATTAAACAATGCATTGACTATGGATATGTGAATGTATGGTAAAATATAAAAAATGCAAAGGAATGATAAATGTGAAATTCAGAACTGTGGTCATTGTTTACCTCTTTACACAGATGAGTGAAGCAGATAGTGCACTGTTTTGTTTTTAGGTAAAAGGTGATTTCACAGATGTTCTATTGTGCTTCTAATTTATATAGAAAATGAAATGTATGTAAATATTCTACCAGAATACACACTTCATAAGGTTAGGAATTGTTATCTGTTTCGTTCAGTTATAACCCTGGTACCTACAATAGTGCCTGGCACAAATCAAATATTTAGAATGAATATAATCTTTATATCAAATGTGATGTTAAAGAAGCAAATGGATTGATATATCTCACCCAGATGTGGGGGGAAAATGTGAAGTGACTTTACTCTGCAAGTATCAAACTTGGACAGATAAAAATGAATCACTGCTCCAGGATCAAACATCCTGATCCTGACAAATTATGAAACAAATAATCATTATGAGTTTGGGATTAAAATATACACACTACTATATATAAAATAGATAACCAACAAGGACCTACTCTATAGCACAGGGAACTATACTCTTTTGTAATAACCTATAATGGAAGAGAATGTAAAAAAAGTATATATACAAATATATGTAACTGAATCACTTTGCTGTACATCTGAAACTACCACAACACTGTAAATAAAATATATTCCAATAAGTTAAAAAAATAATAATCAAGGGAAAGAGAACTAAGCTAGCCATGAGTGGGAACTGGAAAACTGTGTTTTGTTTTGTTTAAATATTTATTTATATGGCTGCGTCAGGTCTTAGATGTGAGCACACGGGATCTTCGTTGGCATGCAGGATCTTTGGCTGCAGCATGTGGGATCTAGTTCCCTGACTGGGGATCAAACCCGGGTCCCCTGTAGGGAGTGCGGAGCCTTAGCCACTGGACCACCAGGAAGTCCCCAAACTGTTTTTAGGAAGAAAATAGCAACTCCTAGGGCCACTCCAATCACCACTAAAAATCCTGACACTTTCACTAGGGCTAGAGGGAGACCAGGTGGTTACTCCAACTGTTTTGTTTAGAAGACAAAGGCACAGGAGGGTAGAGAACTGTGTCCTGAATAAGACCTGAAACAAATGACAGTTCAGTACTGACTGGGGCACCCTGAGGGGCCAGCTTCTGTGTCAGCAGGACCGCAGACCACAAACCTCCAGGCTCCTGACAGTGACTGTCCCGCTGATGATGAAAGAGAAGGGTTTTCGCTATTGCTTCAGCTTCAGCTTTGTTCTCAACCTCTACCCACATAAGGCTTAAGGCATTTCTACCAAAAGCATAATGTGAGGGCTTCCCTGGTGGTGCAGTGGTTGAGAACCCGCCTGCCAGTGGAGGGGACACGGGTTCGATCCCTGGTCCGGGAAGATCCCACATGCCGCGGAGCAACTAAGCCCGTGCACCACAACTACTGAGCCTGCACTCCAGAGCCCATGAGCCACAACTACTGAGCCCACGTGCCACAACTACTGAAGCCTGCGCGCCTAGAGCCCGTGCTCCACAACAAGAGAAGCCACAATGAGAAGCCTGTGCACCGCAACAAAGAGTAGCCCCCGCTCGCCGCAACCAGAGAAAAAGCCTGCGTGCAGCAACAAAGACCCAATGCAGCCAGAAACAATAAATAAATAAAATAAATTTTTTAAAAAAGCATAATGTGAGACCCTATCAGACAAAAGGTGGTCTTCCCTGGGTGGGAGGTGGAGACAGGGAGCACCCGGTGGTCGTGGAAGGCTCCGAGGACCGCCAGTCTGTCCTCCCAGCAAGCTCACCTCCTCTCATGGCCAAATCACCCCCATCCTCCTGCATCTGACGGGGACAAGCCTCCCCAGCCTCTGCGAGCCTCTGCTCACATGACGTGAGATCACTTCTTAAGGGGAAGAATGTAAGGCACACGCATGGAAATCCCACTGTTCTGTGAAAGGATGACAGGGCAGTGGGAGAAGAAAATCAAGGCCTCTTGAAGACACGTGAGGACCTCTGCTGTGGACAGCTGGCTGTGATGGGGTTCCCAGCATGCAGGCCCGCCCCCTCACCAGCTGGGCCTGGGGCGGGCACACTGTGGGGAGGGTCTGGGAAGAGAGGTCCCGCCACATACCCAGATGAAGGCTTGCTCTTCTCAAACATCTGCCATCCATGCAAAGAAAAGTTCTCAAAAATTTTATTACAAAACAGAACAATGACAGAATATAAGCTTACATGCTACTATTTACATTATATGCAAAATCCATTACAGCTTTAATTTATGAACAGAAATATCCTGTTTTTTCTCCTTTTTCTTCTCCGTTCTCTTTGCATCATTTATTTGCATTTTTACTTGATCTTGTAATTTAGAAAAGAATGCTTGTGATGATTTTAAGGCTTTGTCTTTACCTTCATCCTGCAATTAAAAATAATACAAGTTCATGTTGTAAGATGTGCTTAAAGATGAAAAAAACCAAAGGATTAGAACTGGGCATCAAAGTATAAATATGAAAAAGAACTAGACAAGATTATGAAAACTTACATCAGTTAGTGCAGAGATATTATATACATTTTACACTGCAACAATGGTCTCACAATGTCAGGTGACCGTGAGGACCCTGCATTAGAAACCCGGCCAGTCCCCACGGCCTCTCCCGTCCCCTCCCCTCTGCAGGTGTGCAGCGGTGGCTGGCTCGGTTACTCCGCCACCCAGATCACCTAAAGCTTGCCATCCACTCCCCTTCCCCCTCCAGCAGCTTTCCTGCCCCATCCTCACCTTTAACAGTGAAGCTCTGCCTGTCTTGGTTAGCTGTTTTAACTTCTCGGAAGCTACTGCTTTGGTGTATTTCCCTGCTCGGTCTGGGTTGCTCTTTTCAAGAAGTCTTCTCCGCTTTTCTTTCTCCTTTATTTTCAAATGCTTTTGATATTTCTTTTTCCTCCTTTCTCGTTTCTTGTCTGTAGCTGTTTTCTCAGCAGCTGTTTTTGTATCTCCAGCTTTATTTTTCTCCTAGTGAAAAACAACCACAAACACACACATTAATCTAAACTAACAACTCAGGAAATTAGAAGAGAAGCAGCTCCATGGAATGTGGCTGATGGGCTGTACACCGACGGCCAAGTGTGAGAAGCAGAGCATCCCCGCCTACACCCTGAAGGGCTCTGGTCACTCAGCTCTCTAAGACCCGGGATGCGTTCTCTGACGGCGACTGTTCAGTCCCAACACTCCTTCACAAAGGCATCCTGGAGAGCAGGGGCGTCAGGCTGCCCCTCCTGGAGAAGCACGGAGACCCCAGCCGGGGCCTGCAGTGACCTGCCCGCAGCAGCCCAGCTCTGAGCTGCTGGCAGCCATGGGGGGCTGACAGCAGGAAACCTAGCTGGTGAGGGTCCATTTCCTCCCTTTTCTCTTCTGCTGCCAGCCCAGCCTAGCAGAGGTGGCAGGGGCTCTGAAGGGGTGAGTGTGGGTGGAGCAAAGCAAATGAGCACAAAAAAGGAGGGCCGTGCTGCCAGGCGCCAGGAGGCCGAGGCCCCGGCAGAAGCCACCATTACTGTGCAAGGCAAGAGCTCCCATGCTCACGAGGCCGGAACAGCCTGCATGTGGTATGTCCAACTCCTTCCAAGATCCAAATGCTATTACTGATAAGCATTACATGGATACAACACAAAGGGGGAAATGCTGATTAATATCAAAGGATTGCTAAATATATGCAGTTTGTTTTAAACCTAACACCTAAGCTAACATCTAATTAACCCCAAACTTCTAATATTCAAACTGAATTATAACGAGATACTGATGTTGGATATTTACAATTAGCTTTTATAATATTTCTCAATCTGTATCTCATAATAATACCTGATTACAGAAGACTCGTATTTGAATATTCTATATTATTAATTTGATTATACTTGGAAACTGCTGAGATATGTTAGAATAAAGACTACAAGCTCAAGGAAAACAAGCTTAAATGGAGATCTGACTATAAACGACCAACTTATAAACAGATATTTAAAGCTTCAACACTGGCTTCTCACCTTGACTTCCTCTGGGGCCAGGAGGGCTGCATCGCTGACACTCACTGGGGCGACCTCCTCCATGGTGACGGCTGGCAGATTCGACACAACTTTAATCTCTGGAACAGGCTAGAAAAGAGACAACACACTTAACAGGAAGTCAGAAGTGGTCCTCACATAAAATATTTAAATTGTGAACCTACTGAAGTACAATACATACAATACTTCATGGAGATTATTTCTATACTTTCGAAGGACATGTCTGCCATATTCAAACACACGGTCTTTCATCTGTTAGTAAATTCCACCTGCCATGTAGGTGTATATTCTCAAACAATCCTATCCACCGTTTAACAGTGTCTGTAAGTGTTATCTTGCCTTTGGGTATAGGAAAAAAGCTCACTATAAGAAATACATGGAAAAAGCTGCAAGGAAAGGTGCTTATTGGAACAACATGTTCCAGCAACTAAAAACAGATGTTACAAAGAGAAATATGAAATGATACTAAGTTGTTTTGGAAAATGAAGACAGTACTGAAATAAACACAACCTACAAATTATAAAAACAGGAGGAAAGAACGCAACACTAACTGAAGGGCCATTTGTTTGTCGTTTAGGTTTTTTTTTTTTATTCTTGAAAGAACTGCCCAAGGGATTCAGAAATTACAATGGTTGCATCCCACTCACGGTAGTAAAAGGACAATGGTCATGAAGACTTACACTACTGCTCTGTACACTAGTCCTGTTCATCTTGATGCAGGGGCAACGGGGTCCGCAGTGGAGTAAAGGATAAAGTGGGAAAGAGTAGGTGTCCTGAGCGAACACGAGACTGAGCCCCAGGAGACAGGGCTCTGTCCCAAAGCACAGCGCTATCCACCTCACAAGCGCATTTCCTATCACAGTCCTGCCCACGTTCCAGTTAACTAGGCAGATATGCACCCCAGGATCCTTCATAAGGAAGAAAAACAAGCCCTGAAGACAAGAGGGTCCTGGACTCTAAATAAGAGAAGAATGTCAGAGTGTGAAAGAAATCATCTCTTCCCCTGGACCACTGTTCATTTATTTATTAGGAGCACTGTGTTCCATTCTACAATTTAAAGATAAATATGGAGAAAATGGAGACGACCCAAAAAATAACAGAAACTGATGACTGGTTAACAGTCATGGAGATGACTTGTGAAATACCAACCTGAATACGAAACAAGCAATATCAAGAGGAAGCTAGACCAGAAATGACATTTCTGACAAGGAAATAAGAAAGGCTCTTATACTGTGGCCCAAGATTCCAAGGGATGTCTGAGGACTTCCCCATAGCCGGCTCCAGGCTGGTGTGACAAACACAGCCGCAAAAAAAAACACAACTGTGGGCTTCCCTGGTGGCGCAGTGGTTGAGAGTCCGCCTGCCGATGCAGGGGACACGGGTTCGTGCCCTGGTCCGGGAGGATCCCACGTGCTGCAGAGCGGCTGGGCCCTTGAGCCATGGCCGCTGAGCCTGCGCGTCCAGAGCCTGTGCTCCGCAACAGGAGAGGCCACAACAGTGAGAGGCCCGCATACCGGAAAAACAAAAAACAAAAAAAAACACACAACTGTGGGGCTTGAAGACAAGTAGTGAGCAATGAACCATCCACCAATGAGCGCACCTGTGCCACGGGGCTACGAGGGAGAAGGGCAGAGACAGACGCGGGAAGAGGAGGTGTCAAACCTGAGACCCTACAGATGGAGGAGCCCGGAGGGAAGGAAGGAGACCAGGGTGGCCGGGGAGCAAACCACAAGGACCAGAGGGATGGGAAGGAGTCACGTCCCGCGGGGTCTTTTAAGGAGGGAAGGGATCGCATTTTCCACATGAGTAAGACCTTTCCACAGCAGGACCTGCTGGCCGAGAAGGTGGAGACATCCCTCTCCTCTCTTCACCTGCTCACTATACACGGTCATCAGACCAAGCACTCTGAGACTCTCAAGATGGGCCCCACCACCAAAAACGTACCATCATGTAAAGGACACCAGGATTAAACAAAAACAAAGAAGCAGGTGATGACCAAATACTCACACAGGAAAAGTTACCCGACCATCAAAGGATCGGAAAGGACCTCGGAGGTTACCACCTCCTCTGTACAGACAGAACCTTAGGCAATTTGCCTACATCACGAAGCCACTGAGGGGCAGACAGACTCGGGTCTCTGACTCTGGACTAGCCCTTGATGCTCGACATCCCACTTCCAGACGACACAAGTGACCCCAGGGGGCACCAGGCGAGCAAGTACCAGAAGGCTGGTGCAGCATGTTTTGCAGGCTCACAGAAGTTGGTGAGCAGGAGGGAGCTGCAGAACAGATGAGCACTGAGCTGTCTGGGCGGGAGTCGCAGAGGCAGAGGGGGAACAGCACGCAGTGGGGAGAGCAAGGGCCCAGGAGTTAGGGCTCACCTCCCACCCCGAAGCCTTGCTGTCCTCACCTGCAAAGTGGAAGGAGTAGTATTTGCCTCAGGTTCTGTGGGTTAAGAGTTAGTGGACATGACGGACCTAATCTGACAGGTGGCAGGTGCTCAATAAATGCCAGGTACAGACACCACACATGCTCCCAAGACCATCACACAAGCAACCAGAGACCAGACAAGGAAGAAGGGTGGGAACTGAGGAGACCCCGTGGCTAAGGCCAAGGGTCTGGCAGGGACCAGCAGGGCGGAGCCAGAACTGTCATGGGACCAGACACGAGCCTTCCTCATGGGAGGCCCTGCCTGTAATTTATGGGGACTTCCTGCAGGTTTGTATCCTGAAACCAAATAAAGCACGAGTCTCACAAAAGCTCAAAGAGGAATTACAATCACATCTGCTCTGTCTGTTCACTGAGATGTAAACACACTTACCGGCTTAGGGATGAAATGGAAGTTTGAGAGGGCATCCAATTTTAAGAAGAGGGAATCCATCATCTTCTGAATTTCTACGTGCTCTGGATTTTCTTCCTCTGCTGTTTTTTGCTTAGGAAATAAGTTGAACGTTATCAGACTAAGCAGAGTCACAGGCATCACAGGAGAAAACACTCAAGGCTGATAGGGTATCACCAGTTTCTCGTTGCCAGGCTTCAGCTCCAAAGAAACATTCCAAGGCAAGATAAAAGTCACCAATACCAGGGCGGCGCTAGCACCCACCCAAGAAGAAACATGACGTGCACTTGAGAAGCTGTCGCAACTACACCACTAACATTTAGAACATACAATTTAGTTCCCTTGATGTCTACTTCTGTCAGTAACTAAACTACTCCCACTAGGATGGCTATTTAAAAAGAAACAAAACAGGGCCTCCCTGGTGGCGCAAGTGGTTGAGAGTCCGCCTGCCGATGCAGGGGATACGGGTTCGTGCCCCGGTCTGGGAGGATCCCATATGCCGCGGAGCGGCTGGGCCCGTGAGCCATGGCCGCTGAGCCTGTGCGTCCGGAGCCTGCGCGTCCGGAGCCTGTGCTCCGCAACGGGGGAGGCCACAACAGTGAGAGGCCCGCATACCGCAAAGAAAAAAAAAAAAAAAAAAAAAAGAAACAAAACAGAAAATAACAAGTATTGGCCAGGTTGTGGAAGGACCGGAACCCTTAGGCAGTGTTGTTGGGAACGTAAAATGGTGCAGGCACAGTGGAGACGAGTCAGGCAGTGCCTCCAAAAGTTAAACAGAGAATCACCATAGGAGCAGCAATTCCACTTTTAGGTATATGCCCAAGGGAATTAAAGCAGGTACTCAAACAAGTACATGGACACACATGTCCCTGGCTGCATTATTCACAAAAGGCAGAAACAGCCCAAATGCTCATCAACCGGTGACTGGATCAGTAAATTGTGGTACACACACAACAGAATACTATTCAGCTATAAAAAAGGGGATAAATTACGGACACGTCACCAACCTGAAACATTAAGCTAAATAAAAGGCATCAGACATAAAAGGTCACAGGTTGTATGACTCCATTTACATGAAATATCTAGAGTAAGTAAATCCACAGATACAATGCAGATTGGTGGCTGTCAGGGGAGGGGTGGCTGAGTAACTGGGAGTAACTGCTTAGTGGGTGTGGGGTTTCATTTCGGGGCGACAAAAATGTTTTTGAATTAGATACAGGTAGTGGTTGCACGACACCATGAATGCCCCTGAACTGCTCTCTTTAAAATGGTTAATTTGTTATGTGAATCTCAACTCAATTAAAAACAAGAAACAAAGCAAAAAATAAAACTAAGGAGTTAATGAAGATTTTGTAAAATTATCCAAATATTCATTTGGATTGCAGGGACAAACGTATATGTAATTTGTTAAAGATTTTTCTCATTAAATCACATTGGAAAAATTGACAGCAGTTTTCATTTCACTAAGAAAAGGTAAATTTCACACTTCTCTTTCCCCATGACCAAAATGCCATTCTAAGAGGCCAAAATTTTTTGTTTGGTTACTTATTGATGAACCCATGAAAAACCACTACCACCACTACCACTCACCACTGGGAAGCAACTGGCTCTTTACCCCGGTTACCCTAATGCCAGAGACACACCCAGGTCTGTGTGTCCAGTGTCCGTCAGTGCCCCCTTCCAGCCATGTCTAAGCACATACTACTGCTTTTTACTCCTTAAACTTAACACGTTTTAAAATCCTAGCCACGTCCTTTGCCCTCATCCCAGGTTATATCTGTGAAACAATGCATCTGACATCCAGCATCTTCCTGACACACACAGATCTAAGGGTTAACGTTCATTCACACGCTGTTTATCAGCACTCTGCTTATTCCCTCCAGGGCAGCTGCCACTCTTCAGGAAATTCAGATCATCCTTGACAGACTAACTCTTAATGGAATGAATGAGTCTAGGATTAGCCTAAATTGAGTCCACACTCAGAAACTTGTGAACTGGCTGCTGATGTCCAAGAGAGAAATAAAACTATCACTTAAAGACCTGATACGAGCTACATAATTTCATTTTTACCTCTCATGGTTACCAGATACTTCCTGTATTTACTGAATCGCCTCATAGTAGGTGGATTTTCACTAAGCATTGACTGAGGTTGTACACATCTCCCTTCAACTACCACCTTGGGTGGCAAGGCAGCCGGGAAAAATTTTAGTTCAAATCCTTCCAGTTCTTCAGCTTCACAGTGGCATTAGGGCCCTATCTGCTGTTGCTGCCTAAGTGGCATTAATTAACAAAATCTGGATGGAATCTTAAATGCTCTTGCAGGATAAAAATGCCACCTCATCCCCAGGCACATACTGACCACATTCCCAGCAAATCAAATGTGAGGAATAATTCAATTTGTTATATTGGGAATTCAACATTTTTGGAAATATGACTTTGTCCTATTTGACTAAAAGTACTTTTTAACACTCTTAAGTAAAAAGAAACAACCACCAAAAACTCACCAGACCCAAATACATGAAGGAATTCACAAATAATCTTATAAAATTTATCAACAACTTCTAAAGTACAAATGAGAAATGGTTTTTAAATTGTAGCATAATTGCTGGAAAGTTCATAATTAGCTGTGAAAGTAGCAGGTGACCAATGAGTAACTGCAAACCAAACCCCCTCTGCCCCCGACACTCAGTGGGAACACTGCAGCCCCTCTACTCCTAGCATGCTCTCTCACACTACACAGGGTGACCCCAAAGGTCAAGACTTCGGTATTTCACACATTTCGAAGAGCAGGTAGAACCTGCAGAGGTGGTTCTCCACCTCTCCTCCCTGAATGACAACGGCTTCGCCTTAGCAGTGTCCTTACCTGGTTGAGTTTGATGTACTCCTGTTCATAAATTTCAGCAAGGCTCAATTTACTCTTCTCATGGTCCAGTGTTAAACGCTTTTTATACTCATATGCATCCTCTTTAGGTTTTTCTTTACGTACGACATCATCCCAAGCCTAAAATATGAAAGACACACAGAACACAAATTGACAGATAAAATCTGTAACGTCTTTCTAGGCTCCCTTAAGAATCTTCCTCTGGAGGGACTTCCCTGGTGGTACAGTGGTTAAGAATCCGCCTGCCAGGACACAGGTTCAACCCCTGGTCAGGGAAGATCCCACATGCTGCAGATCAACTAAGCCCGTGTGCCACAACTACTGAGCCCACACTCTAGAGCCCGCAAGCCACAACTACTGAGCCCACGCGCCCAAACTACTGAAGCCCGCGGGCTTAGAGCCTGTGCTCCACAACAAGAGAAGCCACCGCAATGAAGAGTAGCCCCAGCTCGCCGCAACTAGAGAAAACCCGCGTGCAGCAACGAAGACCCAACACAGCTAAAAATAAATAAATAAATAAATAAATAAATAAATAAATAAAAAAGAATACGCCTGCCAATGCAGGGGACATGGGTTCGATCCCTGGTCTGGGAAGAACCCACATGCCACAGAGCAACTAAGCCCGTGCACCGCAAGTACTTAAGCCCGCACACCTAGAGCCCGTGCTCCGCAACAAGAGAAGCCACCGCAGTGAGAAGCCCGTGCGCTGCAACAAAGACCCAATGCAGCCAAAAATAAATAAATTAAAAAAAAAAAAAAAAGAATCCTCTGCTGGAATATAATCTTTCCAGAGTAAGCAAAAGCAAACTGCAGCAAAAAGGAACTCATTTTCACCATTTGAAATGACTACTCAAGTCACAGTAAGTATTATGCAGAAAGGGCATCACTCAAGTACCCTTTTTTGTTTTAAATACGTCTCTCTCCTGGTTACCAACTTGAACTCCACAATTCCTCATTGTGGTTTGCTCAACAGTCAAGACAAGAGTTTGCTCCATTTCAAATTTAAAGATTTTCTGCATACAGTCCCCATCCTTCAAACCCTTCCTATTTTAAACAAACATGTTATAAAGCCATCTCGGGACTTCCCTCGTGGTCCAGTGGTTAAGACTTCTTGCTCCCAATGCAGGGGGCCCGGGTTCAATCCTTGTGTAGGGAACTAGATCCTGCATGCCACAACTAAGACCCAACGCAGCCAAATAAATAAATAAATATTAAAAAAAAAAAAAAGCCATCTCTTGGTGCACGTGTCATGTACCCAAGTTTTACTCTAAGTTTACAAAATAAGATCAAGTTTTAAACAAAAACTCTTTGGTCACCCCACTCTCCTCAGGCACGACACCCATCTTTGTTGTGTGACGGCAGTGCCTCACACAACAAAGGCCAAGGACACTTCTGGTGTAGACTTAGGGGTTTTAAATGAAGAACTGATAGAACAAATACTCTATGAAAATAAAGAGTGTTATTCCTACTCCCAGAATATTCTTACATATTTCTAAACATTTCAGTGAATTTTGAATTAAGTTAAATTTCATTCTTACTGACCTGATCTTTTATCCTCTGCTTAATGATATCTTCTAGTTGAACAGTGGTTTCCTCTGTGATCACAGGTGCTAAAGGAAACAGGACATGTACTCATTAGGTATATAGAAACTAAGCAGTGGTATGAAAAGGGTGGTCCTTGAACCTCAGCATCACCCCCATCTGGGAATGCAAATTCTTGGGCCCACCCCACATCTCCTAAATCAGAAAGTGAGGAAGAAAAAGGGATACCTCTGTGTGTTTTAACTAGCCTTTCTGATGCTCCCTGAAATTTGAGAACCACAAAACTACAAAATACATACGGTAGCAAATGCTAACACTTTTAACCCATGCACCTGGGGACTTGCCCCCTCTTTTCCATTCTCTAGCACTGAATAAAATAGAAATTCATTTTGACTTAACGGGTACAAGAAAGAATTCAATGAGATAATCAGGGTTCTGGCTGGAATCATAATTTAATCACTGGACAATGACAGTAGGCACTGTAAGCAGATCACTAGCAGGACTGATTATGGACTATACATTAGGCATCACTAGTATATTAGTAATTGTTGGGTGGATTAACGGTATTGTGGCCGTACAGGGGAATGTCTTAGTTCTTAGAAAAAAATAAAAGTACTCAGGACTAAAGTGTCATGATGTTGGCTACTTACTTTCAAATGACTCGGGAAAAAAAGTGCACACACACAGCCACACACATAAATGGGGGGAGAAAGCAATTATGGCCAAAACTTAACAACTGGTGAATCCAGCTGAATGGCATACATATGTCCACTGTACTATTTTTTCAACTTTTCTATATGTTTACAAGTTTTTAAAATAAAGTTTGGGGAAAAGAAATATTACTCCAAATCTATGAGAACCATAGAAAAGGCACAGACACGAACAGTTGCAGGAGCCCGGTGGCCACACGCACCCATACGGATGGCGTGGTCAAAGTGCAGGGTCTCTTCTAGGAGGCTGTTCTCGGGCCGCTTCTGTGCCGTCACTTCCCCTTGAAGTTGCCAAGGTTTCTTTTCCAACAACTGTTTTTCCAAAGATGCAATTTTTTCATTCATCTAAGAGACAGAAAAAGAGTTACTACATGTTTAGGGAAGAAAACTAGACTTATAGTTGACTAAAAGCAACTAATATTTTTAACAGTGGGAGAGCAAGAAATGTACTGTTCCTGAACACAATTCTGTTTTGCCCTTGCCATTTTTAATGATGTCAGTAGTGACCTATTCCCGTCCCCTGAGGTGGGATGAGGAGCTGTGGATAACCTCCTTCCCCCACTGATTTGGAATGCCAGGTTTATAATTTACTTACTTCTCCCAGCAGCATTTGGGTATATTTCTGGGCTCTGTTCTAGTCAAACGACCTATTTATTCACAAGCCACTATCAATTTTAATTATTAGAGCATTCCAAGACTAAGTAATTTTTTATTAGAACATCAATATTTGATGGAGCCTGACCCTCCTGACTCCACACCCACAATCCAAATTATCTCTTACCTCTAAAAACGTGGCATCTATAATGGCTTCACAGTGTATAAAATGCCAGCCTTTTCAGCTACCTACTGAATTATTTTTCCTAATAGCTTTTCAATTCATCTGTTTGGTTTTTCTAGTATTCTCTGCAAATATTAATGCTTTCACTTCAGTTTTTCTCACTTCTTATCATCTTCTTTTGTAGTTGTCCTGGCTAAATAACACTTATATAAGAATCTTAAGTAACAGTGGAAATAGTAATAGTGGTAATGGGAATAGTCTTATTCTTGATTTTAAAGGGATGTTTCTAGAATTCTACCATTAAACATGATGGCACCTTTTGGCTAGATGTGTTTATATTTCACTAGAAGTTAAAAAAAAAATTAGGAATGGATATTGAATTTTATTAAATGTCATTTCTGATATATATGGAGGTGACCATATGGTTTTTCTCCTTAACCTATTATAACAAGTATTAAATTAATAGATTTCCTAATCCTGAATCAAGAGGATGAGGCCCACCTGATTGTGGTAGCATTATTCTTTCATTGAGCTATTTTGGATTTTTGCATCAATATTCATAAGTGAGACTGTGTGTGTTTTAATGTTACCTTTGTCAGGTTTGGGTATTCATGTTACAACAGCTTCACAAGAAAAGTTTGGAAGCTTTACTCTTTATATGTAGGAACTGATCAAACAGAACTAAATTATCTACTTCTTGAAGGTTTGATATAGTTCCCCAGTAAAACTAAACCTGCTTCTCTTTTTTTTTTTTTTGCAGGGGTGTGGGGAGGGAAGGACACTAACTCAAGAACAAAGTTCATATTTTCTTTCAATTTTTTTTTTTCTTAAGACTTTTTCTTCTGGAAACAATCTGACAATCATGTATTTAACTCAGATTCTCTTTCTTTTTGGCCGCACCATGCAGCATGTGGGATCTTAGTTCCCCAACCAGGGATCAAACCCGCAACCCCTGCAGTGGAACTGTGGAGTCTCAACTGCTGAACCACCACGGAAGTCCCCCCAGATTCTCTTTTTAAAATGATTCTTTTGATATCCTTGGTATCTTTAGTTATTTGCCTAGTCTCACTTCGAACTGTGTGATCTAATTTTAAGATAGTTAAATGATAAAAGCCAAATATTTGGACCCAGGCTGTATCTATTGTTTTCAAATAACATTTTGTTCATCTGAAATTGTCACAAGGAAATAATTTTTATCGACTTTGGAAGATGTGTTTGAGATGGTATTAGTTAAAATTCTGGCTACTTGGCAACTCGCAGAAGCCATCTGAGATAGGCAGTATCCTTAAGAGCAAGTGAAACAGTTACCAGGAGAGGCTCACAGGACAGCTACTTAGGAAAAACATGCCCCAGATATAAAGACAGCACGGAGAAAGAAAAGAAACAAGTTTTACAGATGGGCCCCAGATTGAAAGCCACAGGTTGGGAAATGCAGCATTGATTTTTGCAAATTAGTTGCTTCCCACATGGTTATCTCTATACAGTGTGCTACAGAAAGCAGCTGCAAGATTTTTGTTTTGGTTTTTTTTTAAGGACAGTTAAGTGTTCCACCAAAAAAACACAAAAAACAAAACTGGATAGATTAGTTAGTAGTCTGTGATTTCCACAGTCATGTCAAGCATATGAAAAAATCCCTTAAAATTCCTAATTATTACCTTTTCCTGTCTTATTTCAAAAGAGGATTTGACTTCATCAGAGTCTTTCTGTACATTTAAGACATTTGTATCTTCAGTTTCCTCATCATCTGGCAAAGCAAAGGTCACTCTTTTCAAGGTTTCTTTATGTTGTTTACTGTCTCCACTTTCTTCAAGGTCATTATCTTCATCCCTGTAAGACCAAAACACTTATGAAAGGAAACACACCACTTTCCGATAGAAAAACAAAAAGAAACAAACTTAGTAATTAAAGTTCTTCTTTTGTAGACTTAACGCAATTAAATATTTAGAACTTCTAAAGTCATTCAGTTACTAAGGAACAGAAGGATTTAGGTGAAACAGAACAAAGTGTCCAATACATAGAAAACAAATTTTTCATCTATCTATAATACAAACTTATCTCACCAAGTAACAACAGCGTATTTTTACTGACACAAAAAAACAAATCAGAGCTCCTCGTAAGAAGGGTTTGCGTGCTAGTGCCAGTGATGCTTACCTGCACTAGATCATCTCTGACGTCCCTTCAAATTTGGAGACTTTCCTCTGGCTATCCTGAGGTTCTCTGATCTTAGAGAATCTACTCTCTGATCTTAGAGAATCCCAATTCTTAGGACAATCACAGCTGACACCCAGGAGTACACAAATAGGATGGGGTACCTCCAGCTTACAGTGTAAAGGATTCAAAATACTCACATCTCAGAAAAGCTTTCTTCTCCTTCTTCAGCAATTTCTTCCTCTTCACTTGAAGCCAGTTCATCACCATCATCATGGACACTTGCTATGTCTTCATCACTTTCAACTGGATCAAAGAAATCTTTGTATTTCAGGTTTCTGGAACTTTTACCTGACTAAAACATAAATACTTTTAACACCTTAAATCAAGGATAGGAAAATACATTAAATCATGCATAAATGTGTATGCATACTGTACAGGAGAAATTGGCAACTAAAAACACTACCATAAAACCCTAAGAACTATTAGACCACAACAAACTGAATGGCAGTATAGATTGATTTATGACTGATTAGATAGAGCATGATATTCTTCTCTCTAAATCTTCTAACTACAATTATTTCCAAAATATCCCTGCCTAAATAAAGTACACAAATGCCTTCCTTTCACTCTTATTTCTAGTGCTTGATGAAAATCCATGTCTGAGGGAAAATTCTGAACCTCTCTAACATGTGTGACTGTGGTTCTGAAGCTACAAAACAAGTATTCTGTGATAAGGAAACAATGGCTTTGGTTTAATTTTTCCAGTCTTTTTTTTTTCAACTGATCTAAATATTTCACTTATGCCCTGGTGAGTTTTGAAGTATTTTAAACCTCTTCTGGAGAAACAGAACCCCATCTAATTTGAGGAGGCAAAACGAATGCTCTGTCCTCTCCCAAAACTTTACCTTAAGATCCTGACTTCCAAACAGTCCTCTGTCTTCATCGGAATCGACATCTTCAAAAAAATCAATATCCTCCTCTTCTTCATCATCTTTTTGTTCCTCTTCCTTTTCTATGTTTTCTAAAAAGCTCTCCATTTCAGAGAGTTTGAAGAATTTATCATCTACTATGGACTTTTCCGTTGGTTTCCTAGGCACTTTGTTTTGCACCTTGCTCTGCTGTTCCAATTTGCTGATATCAAAGTCAAGGTCAGAGTCCTCATCACTGAAATCTGGGCTTTTCCTCAGATCCAATTTGCTTGAGTTTATAGCTCTCTCATCCTCTTCAGGATCATCACCACTCAGGTCTGACACTTTCTCTTCCTCCTCTTCCAAATCTTGTTCTAGGTCCTCCTCGCCACTGGCCTCCATCTCTGAGGCATCCTCTTCACACTCTTGCACCTCAATCTCTGAGAGAAGACTGATGTCTTCATCTTTAATGGCTTCACTAACTGCATTCTGGAAGTACTGTAAAATTGGTTCATTCTGCAATTCCAGTTGTTGCCAAATCTGCTCATCATCAAAATTATTTATCATCAGTCTTTGTAAAGGACTTCCACGTTTCCTGTCATTCTCTAGTATTTTATTAAAGTCATAAAGTACTTTTGTTAAAGAAGTAAACTTTGATGCCAGTTCATCTTGAATGCTATTAAGGGGGCAGGGAGAAGTTAAATTAGATTTATAATTATAGGTAACAATTTCACAGCACTCAGAATTTTTTTTTAAAAGCCCAACTCTTGGGCAAAATCAAATTTAAAAAAAACTGAAGTATGGCTGATTTACAATATTATATTAGTTTCAGTGACTCAGTATTTTTACTGATTATACTCCATTAAAAGTTATTTCAAGATAATGGCCAAGACAATTCCATTGCTATACAGTATATTCTTGTTGCTTATCTATTTTATGCATAGTAGTTGGTATTTCTTTTTTTTTTTTTTGCGGTATGCGGGCCTCTCACTGCTGTGGCCTCCCCCGCTGCGGAGCACAGGCTCCGGACGCGCAGGCTCCGGACGCGCAGGCCCAGCGGCCATGGCTCACGGGCCCAGCCGCTCCGCGGCACACGGGATCCTCCCAGACCGGGGCACGAACCCGCACCCCCTGCATCGGCAGGCGGACTCTCAACCACTTGCGCCACCAGGGAGGCCCAGTAGTTGGTATTTCTTAATCCAACACCCCTAACTTGCTCCCCCGTACAACTGGTAACTACCATTTTGTTTTCTATATCTGTGAGTCTGTTTCTGTTCTGTTATATACATTCATTTGTATTACTTTTTAGATCCCACATGTAAGTGATAACACAGTATTTGTCTTCCTCTGTCTGTCTGATTGACTTCACCAAGCATAATATTCTCTAGGTCCATCCAGGTTGCTGCACATGAAATGTTAATTTTAAGTATGTATAGATTCTGGCCCCCAACAGTGTATTATCTTGCCAAAGAACCACATTAGTATATAAAAGGTGTCAACCAAGTATCTGTGAATCTGCTATCTGGATTTTAGACAGGGAAACCGTGACAGATCTATTTGCCTAAAGATAGAGAGTGAATCTTAACCTTAAATTCTCAACTCTGCTATATTACAGGCCACTCCATTCAGTCAGCCCATGGTCAATACTTGCTTTAATAAGAGTGGTCAGAGAATACCTCTCTGAGGATGTGACATCTGAGATGATACCTATTTATAAGGAGACAGTCTTACAAAGCTGTGGAAACATGTACTCCAGGCAGAGGAAACAGCAAGAACAAATTTCCTAAGACAGAAACGCACTGGTTGAGTTTGAGGAGCAGAAAGCCCAGCTTGGCTGAAGTGCGGTGAAGGAGACAGAAGGGAAGGTTAGAGAGGTGGGTGGGAGACAGATCGTGAAGGTCTCAGACATAAGAGTTTGTCATTTTAGAAGTGAAGGTTTTTAAGCAGAGACGCAAAATGATTTAAATTTATGCTTTGGAAAGAAGGCCTGTTGAGGAAAAGGAATGAAATTAGGGTGATCAGGAGGCTGATGCAGTCATCCGGGCAAAGGATGCAGAACTGCGCTGGGATTACAGCTGTGAATACGGTGAGAAATAATCAAATTCAGGATAGCATAGTTCAGAGAACTAACTGACAGGATTTGCTAATAACTGGATGTAGAATTGAGAAAAAAGGAAGACATCAAGGAAGTAGCTTAGTTTCGTGTCTGAAGGACTGGAAAGACAGAGGTGCTGCTCACTGTAATAGGGAAGGCAGGTGGTGAGCATGGGGAAAGGATCTCAGGGAGGGCAGAGGACAGGGAGCAAACAGAACCAACAGTTCATTTTGGATATACTAAATCTGAGATGCTGAGAGTGTATGGCTGTAGTTGCTGTGAGCTTCAAGGTCGGGTTTCAAATATAAATCTGAGAGCCATAATTTCCTAGATCTTTTCACAGTCTTTGAACAAAATACCACGAGCTCGTGCCGGGAAGGGAGACGAAAGACAGCCTTAACTCTCGAGAAGCTCAAGTCGTGGGGTGGATAGATAAGCGACAAGTTAATACTTTCAATTACGTCTGATGAGTAAGTAAGCACTGGGTGCTCTGGGAGCACATGGAAAAAAGAGCAATCCACCCGGTGCATCTTGCGGGGGGGGGGGTGCGGCAACTGAGGCCTCGAAACAGGAATAACCCAGTTAGTTTGATTTCAACAGCACACGACTGGGAGATCCACACTACACAGCTCTTAACCATCTAAAAAAGTGTGATAGGCTAGGAGAGCGTAAACTACCTGAAATCTAAGGAAAAGGGAGCTCCCCTTCCCTTTGCCTTCCCCCTACTCTGGCACTTGCCGGGGGCCCGCAGTCCGCGCCCATGCGAGTCCTGAGCTGCACCAGAGCCCGGACTCCGAGCACTTACGTGAGGAAGCATTCCGGGCTGTCGGTGGCTTTACCGACCTCCCTCAGGCACCGCTCCAGGGTCCGCCGACGCCACACCCGCGGGGCCATGGCTGACTGCCGCTCAGAACACAGAGCCGCATGCAAAGGAGGAGAGCCGCCCGGAAACCACGCCACAAAGACGCACCCCCGCCCAACTGCAGCCGCTAGCCGAAGGTTCCGCGGCGAACAGGTTCCGGATCCACCCCTAGCCACAGCCAATGGCAGCCCGAGAACTTTCACCAAGGGGTGCGGGGGGTGGCCTTGGTGGGGGGGGCTGGGGGGGGGCTCGGGGGGGCGGGGCGGGAAACCGAAAATCGCCATTGGTCAGCTCGATGAACTTTCTCCAAACTTTTTGTTTTGTATTTCTGAGGAGCCCACAGGAGGTGTCGCGTCCTCCTTTTAAGTTTCTGCTTTAGATGCACTCGGTGACTTCAATACGTTGTGTAGTAAAAGAGAGGACCCGCTCCCAACACCCACGGAAACGCAGCACCACTTGTCACTTCCCCTAGCCTCGTCTGCCCCGCCCCCAGGATCTCGCCCCGCCCCCCTAGTCTTGTCTGTCCCGTCCCTTCGGGCTCTTGTCCCGCCCCCCGCCGCGCCTTCGCCCTTCCGACGCATGTGTACGTCGGGAATTAGCTAACGCTTACCAAGATGGCGCGTGTGCTGAAGGCGGCTGCTGCGAGCGCCGTAGGTGAATACTCCGGGCTTGGGGCTGTCCAAGGCGGGGGGTGTGCGGGACGGGACGCCAGGGCCAGAGGAGGCCGCGCCGTGGCCAGCGCTCCTTGGTCTGCTGCGCTCTGTCCTCGAGATGCGTTCCTTGGCCGCTGTCAGCACCTTTAGACAGAGAGAGCCAGCCTTCCAGGGACGACTGGGTTAGCGTGAGGTTTTCCTTGTGTGTTTGCGTGTCACAGTCACCACTTCTCTGAGTGGCCCCGGAGGCGAGGGCACCCGGCTAAGGGGCAGCAAGGCTGGACCAGAAGCAAATGCAGTAAATGGCAGAGGGACAGTGAGGTTGTGTTTACCGCGCCCCGTGAGAGACGGGGGAGAAACCAGAGGAAGGACAAGTCCTGTGAAAACGCAGGCTGAACTCTGGGCTCCGCCAGCATCCTGCTGAGAACTCTGGAAGGTCAGTTGTGTAAAGAATACGGAAGGAGCGTTTTTAACCACATGGCCTAAGATATTCCTTATTTTGTATAAAATCAGGGAAGAAAGCAGTAGACTGATTGGAAGGTGCCTTGAGAGTTCTCTACACCACCATTAAAAAAAAGAAGCCTCAAGTTTTCTGTCACCCCAGCCCATCTACTTTCTCCTCTTTCTCTTTTTCTTTTCTTCATCCTTCATCAGGGGGGCAACCATTTCCCTTAATCTGAAGTTTCCTGTTAGGAAAGAAGTGCCGAGTGGTGACGTCTCAGAGTTACTCCTCAACGTTCGTGACAAATCCTTCAGCTGAGCACCTTAAGAAAGTGTTTAAGGGGATGAACTTTCAATAATGTTAGGTTTCTCTCCTAGAAAATGCTGTATGTTCCACCTATTCAAACTGACAGTTCAAGTCGTCCTTCGAAGTCCCGTCTCAAACTGAACAAGTTCTTTATTTATTGATCTCTGTAGTCTTTCTTACCAGGCACAAAATGTCTTATGCATCTATCATTGCAAGTCACCGGGGCTAAGTGATGAGAACCACACAAAATGTGCCATAATTATTGTAGCTGTCTCAGCTGTGGATCCAT
Organism: Mesoplodon densirostris; assembly: GCF_025265405.1. Classification (NCBI taxonomy): domain Eukaryota; kingdom Metazoa; phylum Chordata; class Mammalia; order Artiodactyla; family Ziphiidae; genus Mesoplodon; species Mesoplodon densirostris. The sequence goes on from NC_082664.1 coordinate 153,046,377, forward strand.
TTAAAGAGGTGATATGTATACAGGAAAAAATATAACAATAGGCTGAGCACAACTTATTAAAAATTAATCTCTAATTAATAGGTGATACTCAAGTTTTGATAATAACATGCCCTCCTGGCCCCTCTTTCCTCTCCTTGGTAAAATACAAGGCAGCATCTGAGCTCACATACCGTTGCAATAGCCCTTTTCAAAAGAACTCATAAAACAGTCATCTCATCTCTTAGAAAGCTGTCTCTTAGAAAATAGACATTGCTCATAGAACATACACTGAAGATATTAAAAACTGAGAACTTTCAAAGAATGGTAAAGAATGTCAGAGGGATGAGAAAATTAAATATCATGGTTGCACAACATCACCTTTGTTGTCAGACAGACCTAGGCTTAAGGCCCAGCTTTGCCACTCAGTATGACCTCCAAGGAAATTAATCAGGTCTATTTTTTTTCTCTAAGTGGGAAAAATCTGAAGTACTCACTGAACTATTACTATTCTCTGTAATTTATGGCCATTGAGACTAATAGGCAGAGCTGGGCCACCCCATGATACACTCCTGCTTCAGAATTTGTGATCACAGTTTGCATAGGCAAGATTGTGTGGTAGCATTGTTGCGTAAAAGTAATGACAAAATAAACCTGTGTGTCTTTATTGGGAGAGGTCAGATCAGCGAGATGTTATGCCATGGGATCTGTCCTACACCGATGAAAGTTCCCAGCAGTATGGAGAATGCCTAGAGACTGGGCCATATCTGCATTGGGGTTAATAGGTTCTATAAGATATTAAAAAGAGTTCCCAAGATGAAACAACAGTCATGAGCAGTGTGGGCAAATTAGAGGGTTACTAAAGCAACTGATTTCAACTTGGAAAAATTGTAAATCAGTATTCCTGTATCAAAAAGTGAAAAGAATACTATGCTTATAATAGCTTCCAGCAGCATTATTCCATGAGGATGTCAGTAGTCACTAAATACTGAAATACTGTCAACAATGTTCTAAAATCAGAGTCCATACGAGTAGATTTTCAAGAGTGAAAGAAGAGTAATCTCCTTGTCATAAAAAGTAGTAAGTTGTGGATTGATGAAATGAAACAGTGACTACAGGAGCACTATGTGTGCTGAAACATTCTCCAAATATAAACAATCTTTAGTTATTAAATAAGAGTTTGAATGTAAGCGCAGTACTGTGTATAGGGTAGGTGCACTGTCAACTTTTTCCTTTAAAAACATAAAATGCATTAGAAGTCAGAGATGCTTACATTTATAAGCTAGTTATTGATGTAACCTTTCTAAAAGTGACAGTAATGATAATCCTTGGAATTTATAATGTACTTTGTGCGGGGCACTTTTCTAAACCTTTTGTATGTAATATTCGTTTTAGTCTCATGACAATATTATGAGGTAGGTATTATCTTCCTATATGAGAAACAAAGGCACAGAGAGGGTAAGTAACTAGCCCAAGGTACGCACCAATGGTAGCGTCAAGATTTGAACCAGAGCAGTCTAGCACAAGAGCCCACATTCTTAACCATAAAGCGTGCTACCTCTTATATGATACTTACACACAAAACCTGAAGGTGAACATATAAATAATAATTTGAATATTAGAGAAGAGGCATTTTTATATATGTATTTTTAGAAATATTTTTATTCAGTAATTGTTGGGGGGAAATTAAGGGGAAGGGAATATAACTTCCAAGTCATATATTTATTGCAAGAACTGAATACTAATAAAGATGCATGTTTCTTTTGTAACTTATATGCACATCTTTGCATAAAGGGAAAGCAAAATGAAAATAGTGTATTCCAAAGGCTGGCTTTGATCTATCCTATTTTAGAGGCTTGAACCTTAGATGACTCCACTTTTTATTTCATTGTGGTTGAATATATCTAACTTAAAATTTACAGTTTTAACCATATTTAGGTATACAGGTCAGTGGCATCAAGTACCTTCATATTGTGCAACCATCATCATCTCCAGAACTTTTTCATCATTCCAAGTTGAACCTCTCTGTACCCATTCAACAATAACTCTCCCATTATCCCAAACCCTAGCCCCTGGTAACCACTATTCTACTTTCTCTCTCTGAGTGTGACTACCCTAGGTGCCTGTTATAGGTGGAATGTGTATACAATTTATATACAGTGTGTATCCTTTTGTGACTGGCTTGTTTCCCTTAGCTTAATGTTTTCAAGGTTCAACCATGTTGTTATATGTCAGAACTTCATTCCTTTTTAAGGTTGGCTAATATTCCATTGTATGTGTAGACCACATTTTAGTTATCTTTTCATCTGTTGATGGATACGGGTTATTTCCACCTTTTGGCTTTTGTGAATATACACTTTGGAAATGGGTATATAAATACCTCTTCAAATTCCTGCTCTCAGTTCTTTTGGGTATATATCCAGAGGTGGGTTGCTGGGTCAAATGGTAATTTTATGTTATGACCCCACTTTTTTTTTTTTTTTTTTTTTTTTTTAACTGTTAAAAGATTTATTGCAATAATACAATAATAGTTTAGAAAACATTTGTATGACTCAAACTGGTTTGGAAGTCGCAGAGCAGTGGAGAATCCCTGCAACATGACGCCCCAAGGAGATTCTTAACAGCATGCCACCAAATGTTCCTCCCCAAATTATCAATACACGACTCCTTAAATGAATCCTGTCCACTCCCCAATGTTGACATTGTTTTTCCCCTTAACTTACACATGTGCAAAACTTTCCTTAGTTATACTCCATTACAAAAAAAGTCTTTAACAGACCATTTTAAGCAGCCTATTTGGTGCCTGTGAGTTTTTTTAGTATTACCTTGTTTCAACAAATCGTATGACCCCACTTTTAAGGAACATGAAACTAGCAGAAAAACAAGAGAAGCTCAGAAAACAAAATCAGGTTAAACACACACAATTGATTCCAATTTGGCTTGCAAAGGATTGGCTTTGTGAAAAAGCTAGTTTTGAAAATGGAAGCTGAACCTGTTAAAGACAAGAGTGGCCAAGTTACATGACTGTGAGGATAGATCTATGATGGAGTCACATGGAAGTAGGGTAACAGAACTGTTGTCTATTTACTAACTGCAATGAGTAAAAAATTATTCCTAATCATAGTTTTAAACAGGATGAAAATACGTGTATGGTGCCTCTGGTTGAATGCTGAAAATGAATGGGTTTCTTACCAAACTAACTTGAAGGCACTTGTAATGAACAACTTTCTAAGTATGTCTGTCTCCTCAAACCAGATGTGCAAAAATTCAAACTTAAAAACTTATTACAGGGGCCTCCCTGGTGGCGCAGTGGTTAAGAATCCACCTGCAGACGTAGGGGACGCGGGTTTGAGTCCTGGTCTGGGAAGATCCCACATGCCGCGGAGCAGCTAAGCCCGTGCGCCACAACTACTGAGCCTGCGCTCTAGAGTCCGTGAGCCACAGCTACTGAAGCCCGTGCGCCTAGAGCCCATACTCCGCAACAAGAGAAGCCTCCGCAATGAGAAGCCCGCGCACCCCCCGCCCGCTGCAACTAAAGAAGCCCACGTGCAGCAAGGAAGACCCCACGCAGCGATAAATAAATAAATTAATTAATTTTTAAAAAACACTTATTACATGTTCTAAAATTAGATTATGTGAAGTCTGTACAACTTTGCAAATATACAAAAAACAGAATTGGACACTTCAAATGGGTAAACTTTATAGTATATAAATTATATCTCAATATAATATCTCAATATTTCTGTTAAGAAAACCTTATTTCAAATGATTATTCACATTCTATGACACTTTATCTACAAATTTAACATATAGTTTCTTTAAATAGTAAGTACCCTTAATGTGTTTGAGTATAGACCCTTGCAGCTAAACCTTTCTTACTTGGAGTCGATGTCGAGAAAGCCTGGTCTGAAATAAAAACAATCTGAATGGAAAGAAATGCAATGTTATTTTTAAGTCAAGGCACTAAAAGTATTTAGCAAGAAACAATATTTAAAAATTTGAAATTAGAGTTAATCTACATACCAGATTTGGTAACATATCCATTTCTTGTACATCAGATTCCTGACGTGAGTGAAAGTCAGTTGTTCATCTTTACAATCCTGTTGTTTGTTTTTTTTAACACTCCAATTTTTATGTATCTCATACCTTTATTCACACATATGTATACATTGTAGTTTATTCATGGGAAGTAATCCTTTTTGGAATAGTCACGAATTACACATTATGGAATTCAAAGTAATGTAGTTCTATTGTACTTTCTGAGAGAAGCCTAAAACTAAAAGCTGTGGATTCCTATAGTTGGGGTGCAATCTGAAATAAAAATATCTTTTAAAAGTTGGCAAAAGTCAAAGGAGAAACTAATATTTTTAAAGTTCAGTTCACAACAAATTCTTCAGCAACACAATTTTTAAAGTATAAGAATCTATATCACTGTAACCCCTTTATTCTGTTTCTTACCCCAATTTTTTTTTTTTTTTTTTTTTTTTTTTTTTGCTGTACACGGGCCTCTCACTGCTGTGGCCTCTCCCGTTGCGGAGCACAGGCTCCGGACACACAGGCTCCGCGGCCATGGCTCGCGGGCCCAGCCGCTCCGCGGCATGTGGGATCTTCCGGGATCGGGGCACGAACCCGTGTCCCCTGCATCGGCAGGCGGACTCTCAACCACTGCGCCACCAGGGAAGCCCTCTTACCCCAATTTGCTTCGTCTGTAGGATTTCACATTTCACTCATAGACTCCTCATTAACACTTTTTTTTGTGTGTGTAAAGTAATATCTAATTGTTTTGATTTGCTTTTCACTAATGGCGAATGATGTTGAATATCTTACGTGCTTTTTGGCCATTTTTAAATCCTTTACCCTTCTTTTTATAATTTATTTATTTATTTTTGGCTGTGTTGGGTCTTCGTTGGTGCGCACGGGCTTTCTCTAGTTGTGGTGGGGGGGGTGCTACTCTTCGTTGCGGTGCGCGGGCTTCTCATCACAGTGGCTTCTCTTGTTGTGGAGCACGGGCTCTAGGCCTGCGGGCTTCAGCAGTTGTGGCTCACGGGCTCTAGAGCGCAGGCTCAGTAGCTGTGGTATACAGGCTTAGTTGCTCCATGGCATGTAGGGTCTTCCCGGACCAGGGCTCAAACCCGTGTCCCCTGCATTGGCAGGTGGATTCTTAACCACTGCGCCACCAGGGAAGTCCCCTACCCTTCATTTTAAAGAAGTGGAATTATTGAATTCTCACCAGTATCACCATATTTATTTTTGTCCTATTCCTAGAATATATGCTTTAGGGACCAAATAAAACCAATAAAGTGATGTTTCCTTTCACAAACTAGTTTACACTTCTAGAAATAAGATCAACTAAAACATGGCCATAAAATCTTGATTTTTACATTATATAAAGATGTTATTATCTTTCTATTTTCCTAACACACAAAGAAGATTTTGTGTTCTGTTAAAAGGAAAAAGTATCAGTCATTCTTGTCAACTGTTCCCTCCTCTCATTTCCAAATGATAGGGAAGTTATGGAGAAAGACTGTAGTGAGGCTTCTAATAGCATGAGTTGCTTGGGCTTCCTTTTCAGTGCCAGAGTTTTTGGAATGTCCCTAAAGCAAACTGGCATAGGATATAAAGCTTCACCTTCACTTGGACGTATTGTAATTTACTGCTTGACATTGCAGTATGTTCCATTGCTGGCGATAGAATGCCTGCCAGAGAACCTCCCGCTGCCCCATTTCTTGTAAAGTTATCACTGGTAAGGAGAATTCAGAAATACCCAGACTCACTGTTTGACATACTCTTAAAGCTTCACAGAGCAGGGAGCTTCCCTGGTGGTGCAGTGGTTGGGAGTCCGCCTGCCGATGCAGGGTACACGGGTTCGCGCCCCAGTCCGGGAAGATCCCACATGCCGCGGAGCCTGCGCTCCGCAACGGGAGAGGCCACAGCAGTGAGAGGCCCGCGTACCGCAAAAAAAAAAAAAAAAAAAAAGCTTCACAGAGCAAACAACACTAGCGTATGTATTACTCTACAGCTCGTTGACTGTATCTCCAGTTGTTTTTTTTTTTAATACAGATACGTTCTATATTGAACTTGCATTGCAAATTGCACACATAGTAGAGATGCAAGGAAGGAAGGGAAGAGCAGTCTGACTGATGGTTTTGTTGGTTGTTAGCACTGTGCCCTTCAGATGGTTTCTTGGTCTCCACAGAACCCTGCATGCCACTCAACCAGCAAACAGTCGCTGTGTGTCATTAACAATAAGGATGGCTGAATTTACTGTACACCTGTTACAAATGTCTTGCTCTGTAGTATTATATTTTTTACATCAAGTATCTAATTTTCACAACAAACCAGCAAGGTAGATATTTAGTGGGTAGTACCAGTATTTTTAAAAAAGCTAAAATAAAATACAATAGAACAGAAAATATTAGAGCACATCACATCTAGTAAGGATTAGGTATTCTTTTTATAAAATTTGATTTCAGTGGTACATTTATGTATGTGTGTACTGGTTTGGAGTACACTTGAATTTCATGATGACACAATGAGTCCAAAGGACCGGAGTCACCAAGGAGAACACAAGACCGGGTGGGACAGTGCGTAGAGAAGAGACAGAGCTGGATGACCTCAGTATTGGGTGTCAGTCCCCCCCTGCCAGCGGGCCTCTCCCAGTGGCCAGAGCAGGACAATTTGCCTGTACACGCTCCCCTTTGCCACAGTCCAAGGAACCCTGTCCCCTCCCTGTGGAGGACAGGTGTGACAGTGGAGTTGGCCTTGTGACAGTCATGCTTTAAGCAGAGACAAAGGAGCACTTATTGATTCTGAAAGAGGGAGAGTCCCCACAAGGTGATAAGAGCCACTCAGGCTGTGGGCTCTTTATCTCTTGGTGAGGAAGCATTCCAGGCCCCCTGCGGCTGAGGAGACTGCCTTCCCGACAAGGTATATGGTCTTAAATCAGGTAAAATAGTGCCACTTTAATTTCCCTGGTATCAAAAATGTTAGTAAAGGGGAATTAATTTTATGTTAGCAGAAGCTCTGTAATACTAGGTACTATTTAAAGTGTTATTTCCTTAAGAGCTAATAACCCTTTGTTTAAAATATGTATTCTTCAATTTGCTGTTTCATACTTTTTTATTAAGTGATGTAGTTTTGCCGGATTATATTAGACCTCGTACATGTGTATAGTTTTCATTCTGGGGAGAATCTGGCTCTTAAAGTCCAGTATTTTGGGGACTGAAGAACTAGTAGTACATGGGGAGAACACATTGCAGGCTGCTTCAGTTTCCAGATGAAAGGTTTCTTCCCATTAGAAGCAGTTCTGCTTCTACTCCTGCAGAATTATAAGAACATTTAAAAAATCGCTCAGAGGAAACTCTCGTAAGTTTAAGTACCCTCTTGATCTTTGCTTGTTTTTCCCCCAATAATGAGATATTTTCCTTCGTTGGTAATCATCCAAATAAAGTACACATTAAAAGGTATTTAGGGGCTTCCCTGGTGGCGCAGCGGTTGAGAGTCTGCCTGCCGATGCAGGGGACACGGGTTCGTGTCCCAGTCTGGGAAGATCCCACATGCCGCGAAGCGGCTGGGCCTGTGAGCCATGGCCGCTGAGCCTGTGCGTCCGGAGCCTGTGCTCCGCAACGGGAGAGGCCACAACAGTGAGAGGCCCGCGTATCGCCAAAAAAAAAAAAAAAAAAAGGTATTTATAGTTCTAACTTCAATGAACTTACTGCAGAACGTAAGACAAAAAATTGGTTGTAGGTAGAGAAGAAAATTGCTTGCTCTCATCATTAAATGTATGTCGTTTCACTATGACATTCAAACTTACCCTTTAAAAAATGCAGAGAATAGCAAATAATCCGTAATGATATGCAGCTATCCTTTAAGTGTTATTGGTAAATATAAATTATTATGAAAAATGTCATCCTTTGCCCTGAATTTAGAAAGCTCAGAATTAGCTTTTTAAATTCCAGACAGTTATTTCAGAGCGGAGTGAGTAATTCTGACATAAGTTTTTTCATTTATGTACTCTGATTTAATTTCAGTAATTAAAAAGAAAAGGCATGTAAATAATTTTTACATATATGAGTATATTTTGTTTTTTCAAAAATTAATTTTAGAAGGGCATCAATTCTCAGAAGAAGGATCTCAATGCCTGCTCCATTTTTCAGGGCTTTTTCCCAGACTTCAAACTCCAGTTCCAACAGTAAGAACTTTTTCCATGTCCCTGTCCTCGCATCAAGTGGCTGGTCCTGTATGGAACCTCGGTCGACTCAATCATGTCGCAGTAGCAGTGCCAGACTTGGAAAAGGCCAAGGCATTTTATAAGAACGTTCTCGGGGCCCAGGTAGGTGAGACGGTCCCTCTTCCTGAGCATGGAGTATCCGTTGTTTTTGTCAACCTGGGAAATACCAAGATGGAGCTGCTTCATCCACTGGGAAATGACAGTCCAATTGCAGGTTTTCTGCAGAAAAACAAGGCTGGAGGAATGCATCACATCTGCATTGAGGTATTTTAATTGTTTTAATCCTTGGTATTGTAAATTTCTCTTTTAAAATGTCTTTTACTTTTTTTTTTTTTTTTTTTTTTTTTTTTTTTTTTTTTTGCGGTATGCGGGCCTCTCACTGTTGTGGCCTCCCCCGTTGCGGAGCACAGGCTCCGGACACGCAGGCTCCGGACGCGCAGGCCCAGCGGCCACGGCTCACGGGCCCAGCCGCTCCGCGGCATATGGGATCCTCCCAGACCGGGGCACGAACCCGTATCCCCTGCATCGGCAGGCGGACTCTCAACCACTTGCGCCACCAGGGAGGCCCTAAAATGTCTTTTACTTTTGAAGGCTACATATTGCCGCTGTCATCAGAAACTTCCATTAAGTTCTTTCAGGGAAATGGTAAAATTGGTTCTCTTCAAGGATGGATCTATAGATATATTCTCTTTCCCTCTAGAAAACTGCAAATAATAATGAAAATATGTTTTATTGAAGTCTGGGTTCAACTATACAAAGGCCACTGAAGCTGGCCAAAACAGATTTGCGTCTTTGCTGTAGTATTTATTGACCACATACAACCTTCCATGCGATAGGAACACACTGCTTTCGCTGTCACAAGGCAATTAGAAGAAACAAGTGACAAGACTTTATAAAGTAAGAATTTCCATATACATGCTAAGTATTATAATTATTTTCTATCTTTAAAATTCTAATAACTTGTTCCTTATTACAAAGGCAATACATTTTCAATTACTGACTGTGATTTCTCAGATCTTCTCAGTTGCATCTGCTAACAATTCCTGAAAAACAACATGAAGTGTTAGACAAGAACATTCTCATTAGAGAGCCTTTATCTGTAGATGTTCATGTTCAGATAACTGCTTTTGGAGTATCAGCATTACCAATTATGCTTCAATTTAAATTATTTTGGTAGCACAAGTCTCTTGATAGAAGGAATGACATAATTCATAGTTAGGCCTCATTCCCAATCCAGGAGAGGGGGGGGTTTGGTTCCAGCATGAACCCAAGGATTTATTCAGTTTACATTGCAAATATATTTGAGAACCTACCAAGTGTACTCCACTGAGGGCTTGGATTCAGCAGTGAGTAAGAAAGGCATGGCCGTGCCTGCGGTCAGGAGGGACAGCTGCTTATAGTGCACTGGGATAAGCAGAATTAATGTGTCTTCTTAGTTGTGCAATGAAGGAAAGATTGATTGCTCCTGGCAGGCCAAGGAGGTGGTAAGGTATTGCAGGGCATGAGTTACAGTGAATGTGAAGGAATCCCCAGGTGGACAAAGGGAGGAAGGTATTCTAGGCAGAAGGAAAGCACATAGAAAGGCATCGGGTTATCATAACTACCAGCATTGTGTCCTCTGGCAGGCTACGAAATACTAGACGTGGCTTATTTATTTCTCGTAGCTACCCTTGAGGGCTATATTAACCCCATTTGACAGGCGAGTAGTTAGAATAGTTAACTTGCCTGCAGTCACATATGTAGGACATGGCAAAGGTGGGGTTCAAACCCAGGTTTGTTCTGATTCCAGAATCTGCAGTGTTAGCCATGGCGCCAGATTGCCTTCATTGGATTAGCTGAGTTTAAAATTTCAGGTGGGGAAGCCATAAGATGGTAGACAAAGGAGCTAAACAAGGCCCAATATTTAACCTTTATCACTTTTCTAGGAGGTTAATTTTGGCTGCAAGTCTTTATTTCAGTGGACTTGAGGGCTTGTCTAAGACTCCGCAGGATGAGAAGCAGGATCATCAGCCCTTGAACACACTCATCTCTCTCCTACACTATACTGTCTGTGTTCTACATCAGAGAACCCAGGCCTTCAAAGGAAGCCACTGTGAGTTAGAAGTTCAGTTAAGTAAAAAATAGTGGAAGTTGAGTAATGTAAAAGTGAATTCAAAAGTCCAGATTAAAGGGGGGAAATGAAAATGTTTGTCAGTATGAAATGAAGGTAGGTGATAGGAGAAGTTGTGAAGAGTGGTTAGTTAGCTACTGCATTAGTATGCCACACACCCTATTATTAGTCTCTCTGTAAAAAATAAAACGTCTTGACTGGGTAGATTTTATTTTTCTATTCTCAGTCTAACATGAGCTGTCCCAGGCTGACGGCATAGCTCTGCTGTCAGTAACATATGACTTACAGGGTAGCTCCAGGCCTCACCAAAGGCAGAGAGAGAATACAGGGCAGGTATCTTCAGGGGGTGATCTAGAAACCAAACATATCACTCCTGTTCCTGTCGTTGGTTTGGTCACATGGCACACTCGACCTCACGTGTAGTCTGTAGTCAGGCACTTACATGCCCTGCTAAAACCTGGGGCCTGGTATAATTCAAAGGAGGAAATGGAAAGTGGGTACTGGAGGCCACCAGTTTATGCTAGTTGGTAATTTTTTAAAGTGGTATTGCAGGGATAGCATGACACTTTTTTCTGAATGAAGGTATGCTTTAAGGTGGAGTCATTTGAGAATCGTTGTCACCTGCTGTGGAAACCTGTGAAATGAAGTTGTTACCACATGCAGGGGCTTGGTTCCCTAACTCACCAGAGAGAGCAGAATTCCTCACCGATTCTTGAACAGGAAAAACATTTTTGTTGAATGAACCTGCAGAGATTTCAGAGTTAATTATTTTACTGTAGTGTAACCTAGTCTCTCCTGCTAATACAACTTAGGTCTGAAATTGTCTCCCACTGGAAGTACAAAGGTGATAGAACTCGTCAGAAAATATTTCTTTGGTCGTTCCAGTTTCTGTGGCCACATAATACATTATCCCTACACTTTGGGGTGTGATGACAACTATTGTATGTTTCTGGAGATTTTGTGGGTTGGGAGTTTGGGGGAGGGTTCTGCTGGGCAGTTCTTGCTTGGGGTCTGTCCTGCAGCTGCGGTCAAACATGGAAGTGAGGCTCCGCCGGGCCGGGTGTCCCACGCGCGTGCTGGTGTCTGCTGCTGGCTGGACGCCGGGTGTGCAGCTGGGCCTCCCAGCAGAGCACATGTGTGTGATCCCTGCAGCTCCACAAGCTGAGGGCACTTCTCAGGACAGTCGGACTTCTTACCAGGCAATGGACTTGCTGACTCCTTACTGGCCAGAGTGAATGTCCAAGAAGGCCAGGTGGGACTGTGTGGCATTTCCGTCCTGGCCTCGGAAGTCCCACAGCAGCACTTCCGCTGTCTGTTGGTCATAAACAAGTCCTCGAGGCTGCCCAGATGCAGGGGGAGAGGAGAAGCCGAGAAGCTATGGCCGTGTCTTACAAGTGCTACAGCCATCCATGTAGTGATGTGTTCTAAACAGAAGGAATGTGTGTGAAACTTCTAGAAGCTCTAGAACGATTTTATTTTCAAATAGCCAGAAATGGGAACCAGGAGCATTCCCTCTGCAAGAGGAGGCAACCTGTCTAGCCTTTGTGAATAGAAGGAGACTCGAGAGAGGGGTACTTGAAACGTGGAAGGTGATAAATACACGTGTGTTTGGCTTTCCCTAGAGGAAGTTTGGAGGTCATCTTGTTCCATCTTTTTCTTGCTGACGTGCGGACCGAGCAGCCTCAATTGTCTGGCACAGCTGTGCTGACGTGCATGTGTGCTTCTGACCTTCCGCAGGCCTCTCCCTGAGGAGAAGTTTCTGGTATCGAATAGAACTACCCCTGCTTTCACTAAATAACTTAGACAGCAAGGTATGTCACAGTGAAAACCTTAAAGGCCACTGAAAATATTCACTTATTCAACAAATTAGTACTGTTTAAAAATATTCAAGTGCTTCCATGCTGGTCGGTAAATAGCTGCTGCTCTAAACCTTCTGAGTAACATCCTCCTTCCAGAAGGACCCTTCTCTGAGACCCCTCAGACATCTCCCCCCACCACACACGCACAATTCAGCAACTGAAGGCTTACTACGCAGTACAGCGGGGGTCCTCCAGGACTCTGCCCCCAGATAAGGTCCCTTCTGTTCTGTTTGGTTGGTGTCTTTGTCTTTTATGTTCCTGGTTGTTAAGCATTTTCAGAGTCACTGTGACTTTCACTGCATTAGGTGCCGGGATGTGTAGCTAAACAAAAAAGTCCCAGTCCTCTCAGCATTGCCCGCTGCTGCACGTTTTTATGTGTGCCCTGCACTTCCCACAGAGGATTAGAGGTGACTGGCCAAAATACAGCCTATGAGACACCAAAGGATAAACCTAAGTAACAGTGCAAGTTAGAACAAAGAGGAAAATGAATCAAGAGAAAACTCAAGGTAAGATTAGTGTACCCACTCGTTCTGTCAGATATTTCCTTCTAGCTGCCAAAACAAAAGGGAAAATAAATACTACTAAAAACAGGGCTTCCCTGGTGGCGCAGTGGTTGGGAGTCCGCCTGCCGATGCAGGGGACACGGGTTCGTGCCCCGGTCCGGGAAGATCCCACATGCCGCGGAGCGGCTGGGCCCGTGAGCCATGGCCGCTGAGCCTGCGCGTCCGGAGCCTGTGCTCCGAAACGGAAGAGGCCACAGCAGTGAGAGGCCTGCGTACCGCAAAAAAATTTAAAAATAAAAAAACAGTCGTGGCCCCTTCCCTTCGTGCCTGGAGACTTTAGGTAGAGCAGAGCCAAACACTAGTGCACGCTGCTGGGGAGAGCGGGGGAGCCCAGAGCGGGGTGCGGGGCCACGTGGGATGAGGGGCCCCCGCGAGCAGAGCTGCCTGCTGTGGGAAAGCTGGAGGCCGAGTAGGGTACCCACGCGTAGGGAGCCTCCCGTGCAGGGTGTCCGGGTCTGAGCAGAGGATGCCGCCAGGCTTGGGGCGTCAGAGTGAGAAAGGCAGCAGTGCCGGGGGCCAGCCCAGTGCAGGGAGTGGGGTCCCAAGCATGTTGGGAGCATAGGGTGTGAGAGCCTGAGCAGAACGTGTGCACGCACGTGCAGGGGGCACCTGGCGTGGGGAGGCGGGGCCTGAGCTGTGTGTGGAGTGTGTCAATGCCGGGGGAGACGATGACTCATGGGGAGGTGAAGCCAAGCGGGCTTGCGGATGTCCTTGCCTGGGGTGGCCGCTCTGGGCAGTCAGGGCCTGAGCAGGGTGAGGAAGGTGTACGCACGTTGGGGCCACTCTGTGCAGGAGGGGGGGACCCAAGCAAGGTGGCGAGGACTTGAGTACGGGGAGTGGGGTGGGAGGCCCTGATGCAGGGGGCCAGGCCCAGGGAATGGGAGCTTAGGTGGGGTGAGAAAGCAGCCAGATGGGGTAAGGGGAGGACACGTGGGGTGAAGCGAGCGTTGCTGAGGGAGGGGCAGGGTAAGGACTGGTTACGGGGGAGGCGTATCAGGTGAGTGGGTATAGCTCCCCAGTGTCGGAGATGGTGGTACAAATACACAAAGGATGTTAGATTATGAAAGAAAAAAACTTTAAGGTGAGAGACTAGCAAGGTAACATTTCCTGCATGCTGGGAAATGTCTGTTCTTCAATGAAGAAGAGAGAAAATTCTACTTTTGAAAAACTCCATTCTCATTTTGGCTTTACAGTAAACCCTAGGGAATTGCTAAGCTCTACAAGTGATCTGTGTATCACGGGTTCCCAGGCGTGGGGCTTTTGTAGAATGATAACATTTCCAGAGAAGAAAAGAAGTGGGCAGTTTGATCAGCTTTTTTAACTTTCTCTGTTATTCAATAAGGAAACATTTTTAAAATTCTGTCTCTTGCTAACATCATTTTGGAAAAGAAAGGGCATTTTATTACCAAGAAAAAACAGAGGAGAAGAAAAAGGAGAAATCCTCATGGAATAAAAGAGTTCTGTCAGTTAAGATATTTAGTTTTTTTAATGTTTTATTATCAACTGGTGAAAACTTCAGAGCAGCATTTGGGAAACTTTCTATATAGCCACCACCAGACCACATAGCAAGTATGGAAGCTAATGTGTGCCCTTCTGAAATAATCCCCAAGACTACACAGGAACCTTCTAAACACGATACAAAGTGAGAACAGTGTTAGGTTTGCCTAATTCACTTAGTTTTTTGTTTTTTGGGAAAAGACAGTTGAAACAGAAATATTTTATTCAGACTTTTAATTTTAACTTCCATGGATTTATGTCAGTTTGAAGATTAAATTCATTCATTATTGGTATCAATAAGCACTATTATAATTTTATATAAAATAAAAAGCCTATATTTTTAAGATTAATCAAAATATGCACCATTAAAAGTAGCACATTATTACTTGTTCATAAATTTTGGTCACTGTGAATTACATACCTTAAGGTTTTTAAAAAGATATTATTTAGTCTTACTTCTTGTCTTTCAACAAACAAGATTGCATTGCCATTTTCAGATGAGGCAGCTGAGGACCAAAGAGAGTATAAGATTTACCTGAAGGTTCTGAATTCTGACTGTGACAATCCAAACATTTTTTTATTTGGAGTACTGTCACTCTTAATTTCCAAATTACAGGAGAAAATCAAAATAAATTCCCAGACACAGATACAATACCCCCTGCTGCCTGTCCCCACCCTACCATACCCCCCAAAACTGATAAGTTGAAATGAATAGCCCAGATATTCACCAATGACATTTAAGGTCTTACAGAGCTATATGATACACAATTGTAATTGTACAAAGGACTATAAAAGCAGATTTTTTTAGATGGGTTATTATTGACTATGGGTTGTTTTTTTTTTTGCGGTACGCGGGCCTCTCACTGCTGTGGCCTCTCCCGTTGTGGAGCACAGGCTCTGGACGCGCAGGCTCAGCGGCCATGGCCCACGGACCGAGCCACCCCGCGGCATGCGGGATCCTCCCGGACTGGGGCACAAACCTGCGTCCCCCTGCATCGGCAGGCGGACTCTCAACCACTGCGCCACCAGGGAAGCCCTGTGATTTTCTTTAGGTCTATTCCTAGAAGATATTTATATTCTAAAAAGGAGCATATAGCTAAATTTTTTTTGTTGTTTAAGTATATCTCTCTCAATCAACAAATACATTTTAAAATGTTTATATTCGTATAATCTCATCTTATAATTCATAAATTTAACCTGTCTCCATTTATAATAACTACTAATGTACTTGAACTTTTTAACTTTTTTTGGTTTTTATTTTTCTCCTTTTTGCCTTCTATTGAATTGAGAAACTTTTTTTTTTAATTCTTTCTTCCTCTGCTATTTTAGAGATTACAAATTCTAGTTCGATTTGTTTAGTAGTTAGCCTTAGTTCTTTTAACTTACAGAAAACTTCAAACACAAAAAATGACAGTCATATAATGAACTCTCATGTACCTAAACCCAATTTCAACAGTTATCAATTCATGGATAATCTTATTCCATATATACTCCCTCCATCACATTATCACACTTCCCTTTTCCTATGTTAATGTGAAGACATTTCTAGACCTCATGTAATTTCATCCATAAATATTTTAGTTGTGTGTATGTGTTTATTGCATTTTTTATGTATTTATACAAAATCATAATGGCACCTAAAACAAAATTAATGGTAATTCTCTAATATCATGAAATACCTAGTAGGTATTCAGATTTGTTCTTCTATAACTTTTTATAGTGTGTTTGAATTAAAATCCCAATAATGGGCACACATTGCTGCTGGTTGGTATATGTCCTTTGAGCCTTTTTGTTGTCATTTAGCTTTGTGTGTGTGTGTGTGTGTGTGTGTGTGTGTGTGTGTGTAAGCAGGGGTCTTGAATGATAACTTAGCTAGTTTAAAATTCTAGATTGACATAATTTTACCTCAGTACTTTGACATTACTCCTGTATCTTCTGGTCTCTGTTTCTACTAGTAAGAATTTGTTCAGTTCAATTGTAGGGAGTTGTTGTTTTTCCCTGAGAGCTCTTAAGATATTCTCTGTATCACTGATGTTATTCAGTTTCTCTATTATATGTATAGGTATTGGTTTATCTTTATTTATCCTGCTTTATTCTCAGGTGCACTTTTAGTTTGAGGACTCAAGTCTTTCTTCAATTATGGAAAATTATCAGTGATCTATTCAAATATTGCTGTTGTCACTCCATTTGGTCTCTTTCTTTAGCTCAGTTTTGCTAGAATATCTGAATCTGTCTTCCATATCTTTTAATATTGCTTTAACATATTTTTATCTATCTTCCCCAGTCCCTGCTATGTGCATATACCTTCAAATGCCAGTGGAATCTTGTCCATGAACTGTCACCATACTCTTTTGTTCAATAGGCAACACTAGAGAAGGACAAGTTATTGTCTAACCATTAAGAAGAGTCCAGATTTCCCTTTTTATAACCTAAATGTTTATTAGTAGGGGAATGATTAGGTCACCTTTCGTATTTCTATAAAGTAATTAGTTAGGACACTATGTAGTAGGTTAAAAGTTGTTGACCTATATGTACTGACATGAAAAAATTGCTAAGATATATTACATAAAAAAGCAAATACAAATAATGCATACAGAAAGCATCATGTACCCCTGTACACACATGCACACACACACAATGTATGTGTATGTGTGTGTGTGTGTGTGTGTGTATACACTTTAATTGATATACATGTTAGTTAGTCAGACTGCAAAGTTCAGAGCCAGCTATCAAGTTTAGAGGACACACGGTCCTCCAGAAGACCGCCCTTACTCGACATCATCTGAAAATTTAGGGTTTTCCAAAACCACCCTCATGCTCAATAACGCCCTAGAAATGCTCACAGAGGTCCCCGAAAGCTATTACGCTCATTCTTATGGTTTATTACAGAGAAATGATACAGACCAAAACAGCCAAAGGAAGAAACACAGAGGGCAGCATCTGGGAGGGCTCTAAATGCAAAGCTCCCATTTTCCTCAGGACATGTGACCATTCTGGCATTGATGTGTGACAGTATGCATTGAGTATTGCCAACCAGGGAAGCTCACATAAACTGAAATGTTGAGTTTTTCTTGGGGCTTTACTACTTAGGCATGGTCGATTGATTGATTGCCCACATGGTTCAACTCAGTCTCCAGATCTGCTGATATCATGTGACCCACAGCTCCTACCTTAAATCACATGGTTTCTGGCATGGCCAGCCCCTACCCTAAGACTATGATGGCAGCTCTACTTGAAGATCCAGATTGGTCAGCTTCTACCCAAACAGAGACACTCCTATCAGGTTATATGTTATCTCCCACAAGTCAAGGGCAAAGACACTCCTATCAAGGTTACAAAAATTATCTCCCAGAAGTCAAGGCCAGATCCCTCGTACACAAAACCAGATTCTTTACTACTTCATACATATGTAAGGATTATAAATATATTTTAAGATTTGGAAGAGCATACATCAAACTGAGGACAGTAGTTACCTCTGGAGCAGGAAGTATTATTAATGGTAGTCAAGGGGTTCTTAGCTCTACCTGTATGTTTAAATTTTCATGTACTGTATAATTTTAAAATTATCTTTAAATGGAAAGACTGAATTTAGACTAACTGGGAAAATGGAAAAAGAAGTCAAATTCAGTAGAATGAAATTCTTTATATGCAGATACAAAAAGGGAAGCTATCAGGAATCCTACTGTTCTGAGAAAGATGAGACTAGACCAGCTATTTCAAAATAGCATGTAATGACCATCATAGTCTGGGCATGACTTTGAAGTAGCTATCAGGTTTAAAAAGAAACATTGTCAGGAATGTACAAGTAGAATGTACTCTGAAGAAATTGTAGTTTATTTATAGTAACATTTAGTATCCTTATCAGTGGTTTGACCAGTTTTAGAATCCAGTATATAATCCTGGGCTCTTTGAAAGTAAGATTGTATAAATATGAACATTTGTTAAATCTATATTTGGGTACATGGGTGTTATTCTCTCTGGATTTTTTTTATTATTGTTTGTAATGCTATTAGATCATTAAACTCCAGGGTGATGTATGACTGCCTAGGAATGCAGGGATTCTTACTATCCCTTTCTATCCACTTACTGGGTTCCAAGTGTAAGAGGATGATTTTCCAAGACAGAGGAGAATTACTCTTCCATCAGATATTTAGAAACAGATTTGCCCCTTTCCTAGACTGCTAATAAGTATGAAGAAAATAGAAATGTTTTAGAAGAGACTTGCAAAATTATAAATGTTTGGATTTTTTTAGAATGGAGAAAAACATTTTGGTGACAGTTTAATAGTGATTTTCATGTATACGAAGTTCTAATCTCAAAAGTAATAACCAGACAGTTTGTCAGGTGAGAGGTTTGGAGATCAGGGAAGCACTCATATTTGCTGAGTACCTTCTATAAACTGTGCTCAAAGCTTCTTATCTGTTATTTTAATCTCTTGGCCATTTATATGGCAGGCCTCATGTCCCTCTTATAAATGAAGAACCCAAGGCTCTTAGGAAAAACAATTTATGCAGCATTGTCAATAGTACTGCTAGACGAACATGCTATGAAGTGTAGCATACATTATTTAGGTTGTAAGGAGAAACGTTTACTAATGGTGAAAATTCTTAAGCATTGTGCTTGCTTACCTAGGAAAATTTAGCAACTTCTTTTCCTTCTCTAGAAGTATTAAGCTTATTTTTGTGATGGTTTAAGAATGGTTCTGCCCAAAGGCAGAGAGCTCGCAGTTTCTTCTAAGCCTTACGATATTATAATTTGGTATTTTTATGTTCTCAAATGTGTTCTTATTTATTTCCTTTTCTCAAGGTGGATAATATAAATGCAGCTGTGATGGATTTGAAAGAAAAGAAGATTCGTATTCTAAGTGAAGAGGCCAAAATAGGAGCACATGGAAAACCAGTGATTTTTCTCCATCCTAAAGACTGTGGTGGAGTCCTTGTGGAATTGGAGCAAGTGTGACTTACATTCTCAAGAAACTAAATTAATTGCCCTGAAAAAGCCTTATCAAAATGTGCTTTGGCATTGAGTTCTTCACTGCTTCCATCACTTAAAAGTTAAATCTAATCAGAGAAAGAGATTTTTTAAAATTATATGTGTGTGTGTATA
This sequence comes from Mesoplodon densirostris, assembly GCF_025265405.1. Classification (NCBI taxonomy): domain Eukaryota; kingdom Metazoa; phylum Chordata; class Mammalia; order Artiodactyla; family Ziphiidae; genus Mesoplodon; species Mesoplodon densirostris. The sequence continues at coordinate 153,065,718 of NC_082664.1, forward strand.
TATATACACACACATAAAATATTTGCTAATTACTTTGATTTTTTTCCTGATTTGGAGAAACCTTTGATTACTAAGTACTTATGGAATATTATTAAAATCATATTCATAGAAATAAATTATTCCTGTTCTAAAATGGGGTAATTGAGTACTGTGTGTGTGTGTGTGTGTGTGTGTATGTGTGTGTGTGTGTTTAAGAATGGATGCACAGAGGACACCTGACAGCTGTGCATGGCTACATATCTGGGACAAAGTGATTCCTAAGGATGTTATAGAGAGTTTTTTAGAGCAAACTGTTTAAGGTTAAGGAGTTTTTACCTCAGAATTTTTGCTCTTCTGGAACAGCTCAAGTTCCTTATGGGCCAGTATTTTGGGTGCTAGTGCTAGATGTATGAGCAAGAAGTTCTGTGGAAAATTTGGTGCCTGATCTAGTGGATGCATAGATAGATGAATTTTTTTTTAATCAGTAAACATGGAAAGGGCAGTGAATTTGTAGTTATCTGTCAAGTACTAGGACACCACAACAGGTCCTAGAGGAATATACAAAATGAATAGAAACCCACTGCCCTGAAATTTATGGTCCAGTTGGGAAAACTACTTCATGAACTAAATGTACTTATAAAACAACATGAATGAGTTGAAAAGGAAAGGAAAGGGAAGGGAATATAGATCTCAGAGATTGTGCTTAGTTAGAGGCATATCAGGTTTTTGGTCAGACTCCCAAAGAGAAACAAGTATCAGATGAATTTCAGGGATCACAAAGGTATGTATGGAATGCACAATGTATGGGAAAGTGGTTGGTCTTAAATTCATGGATGATTAGATGTTGAGTGATGAGTAGTGTGCACATGCTGAGCTTGTGGTTATGGAAGACAGGTATAACATCTAGTTATACTTGTCGTTTAGAAGTTAACAATAAAAAATTATAGCATTATCTGACATTCTCAATGCTTGTAGAGGTAATATTTAAGATAACTGTATCATGGGGGGACGGGGATAAAGGGACTTAAATGGTGGTTAAGTTTCAACATTCCACCTGAAGAGATAAATGCTAATACTAGTAGACTGTAATAAACATCATATATGTATTACAATCCCTAGAGTTACCATTGAAAATATGAAACAAAGAGATATACTCATAAATATAGATAATTCAGAATGGAATATTGAAGAATGTCCAAATAACCCACTTGAAGAATGTCCAAAGTCCCCAAGTTGGACTTACATTCCATCACCCTTCCAGTGATGGGTTCACAGTGTGTGATCTGTATCTGCACAAAGAGCGTGAATAAAGGTTTCTAGAGGCTTCTGGGAATGTTCTTTCCCACTTTTCAGTGAGAGCCATGAGAGATGAGTCTGTCCAGATGTGAACAAGCAAACAGGAACCAGAACTATGGAAAAAACAGTTAGGTCAGGGTGACTCTGGTTGGCAGAACAGAAAAACAAAAAAAACCTTTTCAATGACATTTTCAAAGAAATTATTATTGAGTAACAAGTTGAATCTATTATAATGGTGGGGTTTTTTTTTTTAGTTAAGAAAAAAACTATTTTCACTGAAAAGTTATTTCTGAAAACTAAAAATACTTATCCACTACATCTACATAATTTTAAAACATTTATATGGCTTTTACAAACATTAAAAACAAAATAAGGGATTCCCTGGTGGCGCAGTGGTTGAGAGTCTGCCTGCCAATGCAGGGGACGCAGGTTCGTGCCCCGGTCCAGGAGGATCCCACATGCCGTGGAGCGGCTGGGCCCGTGAGCCATGGCTGCTGAGCCTGCGCGTCCGAGGGTGTGCTCTGCAACGGGAGAGGACACAACAGTGAGAGGCCACAACAGTGAGAGGCCCACATACCGCAAAAAAAAAAAAAAAAAAAAAAAAAAATACTGATTAAACATGAAAATGCTATAAAAAAAATAAATAAGCAAACTAATTACTCTTATTACAATACTTATTCAGATATTTTAATAAATGCCTTAGCCATATCTATCTGCAAGACCTCATTACTGCATTTTTCTTAAAAATTCAATTTTTTTCAGTATGATAATATTTTAAAATACATGATTGCCTAAGTTTTCATCAAAATTATAATTTAGAGTTTATATATTAGAAATTGTTGACATATCCAATTGACTCTTCTGTGTAGAACATTTATGTTTTTTCCTTTTAAATAGTCTTTATTATTTTTTAGAACAGCTTTAAGTTCACAGCAATATTGAGCAGAAAGCACAGAGTTCCCATATAACCCCTGCCCCACAAATGCATATATAGCCTCCCCCACTATCAACACCCACACAAGCATGGTACGTTTGTTACAGTTGATGAATTTAGACTGACATCATTATCATCCAACATTCATAGTTTACCTTAGGGTTCACTCTTGGTGTTATACGTTCTCTGGGTTTTGGCAAATGTAAAATGACATGTATCCATCATTACATATTATACGGAATAGTTTTGCTACCCCACAAATCCTCTGTTCTCTATATATTCACCTTTCCCAGCAACCACTGATCTTTCTACTGTCTCCATAGTTCTGCCTTTTCCAAAATGTCATATAATTGGAATTACATAGTACTTAGCCTTCTTAGATTGGCTTCATTTCACTTGATAGCTCATTTCTTTTTAGTGCTGAGTAATATTCCATCATTTGGATGTACCACAGTTTATCCATTCACCTACTGAAGGACACCTTGGTTGCTTCCACTTTTTGGCAATTATAAGTAAAGCTACTATAAACACAGTGTGCAGTTTTTTTGTGTGGACATATTTTTCAGCTCAGTTGGGTAAATACCAAGGATTTGTTTCATTTTGTAAGAAATCGCCAAACTGTCTTCCAAAGTGGCTGCACCATTTTGCATTCCCACCAGCAATGAAAGAGAGTTCCTATTACTCTACATCCTTGCCAGTATTTGATGTTGTCCATGTTCTGGATGTTGGCCATTTTAATAGGTGTGTAGTGATATCTTGCTGTTTTAATCTGCATTGCCCTGAGGACATAGGATGTGGAGCATCTTTTCATATGCTAATTTCCCATCTGTGTGTGTGTGTCATGCCTTTTTCCCATTTTTAAATTGAGTTTTTGTCATTGTTGAGTTTTAAATGTTCTTTGTATATTTTGAACAACAATCCTTTATGTCTTTTTGTTTATCCTTTTTGTCTTTTGCTAATATTTCAGTCTGCAGCTTGTCTTCTCATTTTCTTGACATTCTCTTTCACAGAGCAGACGTTTTTAATTTTCATAAAGTCAAACTTATCAATTCTTTCTTCAGCTTATCAGTTCTTTTTTTTTTTTCCCATGGATCATGCCTTTGGTGTTGTACTTTAAAAACCACCACCATGACCAGTGTCACCTAGGTGTTCTCTTCTAGGAATTTTATAGTTTTACGTTTTACATTTAGGTCTATAGTCTATTTTGAGTTAATTTTTGTGAAGGGTACAGAGTCTGTGTCTAGATTAATTTTTTTGCATGTAAATGTCCAATTGTTCCAGCACCCTTTGTTGAAAAGATTATCTTTGTTCCATTGTATTGCCTTTCCTCTTTTGTCAAAAATCAGTTGACTGTCTTTATATGGGTCTATTTCTAGGCTTTCTATTCTGTTTCATTGATTTGTCTGTTCTTTCACCAATATCACACTGTCTTGAATACTATAGTTTCATAGTAAGTCTAAAAGTCAGGTAGTGTCAGTCCTCTGATTTTGTTTTCCTTCAATATTGAGTTCTCTATTCTGAGTCTTTTGCCTCAGTGTATAAACTTTAAAATCCCTTTGTTGATTTCCACAAAATAACTTTCTTGAATTTTGTTTGGGATTGTATTGAATGTATAGATTAAGTTGGGAAGAACTGACATCTTGACAATATTTTTTCCTATCCATGAATACGGAATATCTCTCTGTTTATTTAGGTCATCTTTGATTTCTTTCACTAGAGTTTTGTAGTTTTCTTCATATCCATCTTGTACATATTATGCTAGATTTATACCTAAGTATTTCATTTTGGGAGGTGCTAATGTAAATGTTAATGTGTTTTTATTTTCAAATTCTACTTGTTTATTGCTGCTATAGTAAAGCAATTGACTTTTGAATATTAACCTTGTGTACGGCAGCCTTGCTATAATCATTTAGTAGTCCAGGAGGGTTTTTTTGGCAATTCTTTTGGATTTTCTACATAGATGATTATATCATCTGTGAACAAAGACAGTTGTATTTTTTCCTTCCCAATCTGTATTCCTTTTATTTCCTTTTCTTGTATAATTGCATAATTGGAATTTCCAATACAATGTTTAAAAGAAGTGGTGAGAGGGGACATCCTTGCCTCATTCCTGATCTTAGCAGGAAAGCTTTGGGTTTCTAACCATTAAGTGTGATGTGAGTGGTAAATTATTTTGTAAATTTTTTTATCAAGTTGAGGAACTTATGCTTTATACTTTGCTTGCTAAGATTTTTTTTTTTAATCATGGATGAGTGAATTAATTAGTCAGGGTTCCCCAGAACCCATATATATATACATATATATGGTTATGGAGGCCAAGAAGTACCAAGATATTCTGTCTGCAAGGTGGAGAACCAGGAAACACTGGTATAATTCAGCCTAAGTCCAAAGGCCTGAGAATTGGGAAGCTAGTGTTATAAGTCCCAATCTGAGTGTAAAAGCTCAAGAACCAGGAGTGTGGATATCTGAGGGCAGGAGAAGATGGATGTCTCAGCTCAAGCAGAGAGAGTGAATTTTTCCTCCCTCCACCTTTTTGTTCTATTTGGGCCCTCAAAGGATTTGATAATGCCCACCCACACTGGAGAGGGTCATCTACTTTCCTCAGTTCACCAATGCAAATATTAAGCTCTTCCAGAAACACCCTCACAGACACACTCAGAAATAATGTTTTACCAGCTAACTGGGGCATCCCTTAGCCCAGTCAAGTTGACACATAAAGTTAGCTGTCATAATGGGTGCTGGATTTTGTCAAATGCTTTTTTCTGCATCTATTGATATGATCATGTGATTTTTCTTCTTTTGCCTGTTGATCTGATGGATGACATTAATTCATTTTTGAATGGTGAACCAGCCTTGAATACCTGGGGGTAAATCCCACTTGGTCATGGTATATAATTCTTTTTATACATTTTTGGATTCGATTTGCTAATATATTGAGAATTTTTTCATCCATGTACATGAGAGATTTTGGTCTGTAATTTTCTTGTAGTGTTTCTCTCTAGTTTTGGTATTAGGGTAATATTGGCCTCATAGCATGAGTTAGGAAATATTCTCTCTTCTTTATCCTCTGAAAGAGATTGTAGAAAATTGATGTAACTTCGTCCTTAAATGTCTGGTAGAATTCACCAGTGAACTCATTTAGGTCTGGTGCTTTCTGTTTTGGAAGGTTATTAATTATTGATTCAATTTCTTTACAATATAGGCCTATTCAGATTGACTTATTTCTTTTGTGAATTTTGATAATTTTGTGAATTTTGCTCCATTTCATCTAGATTATCAAGTCTGTGGGCATAGAATTGTTCATAGCATTCCTTTAGTATCATGTTAATGTCCATGGGTTCTGTAGTGATATCTGCTCATTCATTTCTGATATTAGTAATTTGTTCATCTCTCTCTTTTTTTTAGTTAGCCTGGATAGAGGCTTATCAATTTTGTTGATCTTCGCAAAGAAACAGCTTTTGGTTTTGTTGATTTTCTTTATTGGTTTACTATTTTCAATTTTATTGATTTCTGCTCTGATTCTTACTGTTTCTTTTCTTCTGCTTACTTTGGATTTAATTTGCTCTTTTGCTAGTTTCCTAAAGTGGGAGCTTAGATTACTGATTTTATTCTTTTCAAATAAATTGCTATAAATTTCCTTCTAATCATTGATTTTGCTATATCCTGCAAGTTTTGATAAGTTATATTTTAATTTTCACTTAGTCTGGACTATTTTAAAATTTATTCTGAGATTTCTTCTTTGAACCATGTGTTAGTTAGAAGTGCATTTTGTTTGTTTGTTTTTGTTTTTGTTTTTGCGGTACAAGGGCCTCTCCCGTTGCAGAGCACAGGCTCCGGACGCGCAGGCGCAGCGGCCATGGCTCACGGACCCAGCCGCTCCGCAGCATGTGGGATCCTCCCGGACCGGGGCACGAACCCGTGTCCCCTGCATCGGCAGACAGACTCTCAACCACTGCGCCACCAGGGAAGCCCAAAGTGTGTTGTTTAATCTGAATGTATTTGGGGATTTTTCAGCTATCTTTTTGTTACTGGTTTCTAGTTTAATTCCACTGTGGCCAAAGAGAATATATCGGTTTCTATTATTTTAAATTTGTTAAGATGTATTTTATGGCACAGAATGTCATCTATCTCGGTGTATGTTCCATGTGAGCTTGTGAAGAATGTGTGTTCTGCTGTTGTTGGATGAAGCATCCTATCCATTTCGATTATACCCATTTGATTGATGGTGCTATTGAGTTCAACTATGTACTTACTAATTTTTTGCCTGCTGGATCTGCCCATTCCTGATAGAGGCGTATTAAAGTCTGCAACTGTAAGATTGGATTCGTCTATTTCTCCTTGAAGTTCATAAGTTTTTGCCTCATGTACTTTGATGCTTTGTTGTTAGGCACTTACACATTAGGGATTGTTATATCTTCTTGGAGAATTTACCTCTTTATCATTATGTAATGCCTCTCTTATCCCTGGTAATTTTCCTTGCTCTGAACTCTGCTCTGTCTGAAATTAATATAAGTACTCTAGCTTTCTTTTGACTGGTGTTAGCATGTTTTATTCATCACTTTACTTTTCATCTATATGTGTCTTTATATTTAAAGTGGATTTCTTATAGACAATGTATAGTTAGGTCTTGTTTTTTGATTCATTGTGATTTTTAAACTCTTTTAGTAGGTGTATTTGGACCATTCACATTTAAAATGATTATTGATATGGTTGGATTAATATCTACCACATTTGTTACTATTTTCTATTTGTTGCCCTTGTTATTCCATCTATTTTTCTCTTCTACATTTTTTCTATCATTTGTGGTTTTCATTGAACATTTCATATGATTCCATTTTCTCTTTTCTTAGCACATTAATTACCTTTCTTTTTTCCTTCCTTCCTTCTTTCTTTCTTCCTTCCTTTCTTTCTCTTCCTTCCTTCCTCCCTCCCTCCTTCTCTCCCTCTCTCTTCCTTTCTTTCTTTTCTTTTCTTTCTTTTCTTTCTTTCTTTTCTTTCTTTCTTCTTTTTTTACTTTTTCTTAGTTATTGCCCTAGAGCTTACAATACACATTTACAACTAATCAAAGTCCACTTTCAAAGAACACTATTCCATGTAGCAGGTAGTGCAGGTACCTTATAATAACAAAATATTTCTCGTTCCTCCCTCCTTTGGAACATTGCTGTCATTCATTTCATTAATCACCAAATACATTGTTACTATTATTATTTTAAACAAACTGTTACCTGTTAGATCAATTAAGAATAAGAAAAATCAAAGTTTTTATATTTACTTCTCTTATTCCTTCTCTAATACTTTCTTTCTTTATATAGCTCTAAGTTTCTGACTTTTACCATTTTCCTTCTCTCCAGAGAATTTCTTTTATGTTTCTTGCAAGCAGGTCTACTGGCTACAAATTCCCTCAATTTTTGTTTGTCTGAGAAAGCCTTTATTTTTCCTTCCCTCTTGCAAGATAATTTTGCAGGATATAGGATTCTAAGTTGTTAGGTTTTTTTTTTCTTTTTTCTCAATATTTTATATATTTCACTCCACTCTTTCCTTGCTTTCATTGTTTCTGAGGGAAAGGCAGATGTAATTCTTATCTTTGCTCCTCTATAGGTAAGGTGATTTTTCCTCTGGCTTCTTTCAAGATTTTTTTTTCTTCTCAATTTCTGACTGTCTGTAGTTTGAATATGATATGCTTTGGTGTGGTTATTATAAAATTTTTTGTGGTTATTTTACCTGTTTTTCTCTGAGCTTCCTAGATCTGTGGTTTGGTATCTGACATTAATATGGGATAATTCTTATCATTATTGCTTCAAATATTACTTCTATTCCTTTCTATTTTTCTTCTGTTATTTCCATTTTATCTATCTATCTACATATAATATATATATGTTCTGTTATTTTTTTTCAGTCTTTTTTCTTTACTTTTCAGTTTTGGAAGTTTTTCTTGACATATTCTGAAGCTAAGAGATTCTTTCCTTTGCCATGTCCAGTCTCTTCATTTCTGTAGCAGTGTTTTTTATCTCAAGCATTTCTTTCTGGTTCTTAGAATTTCCATCTCTCTTCTCACATTGCCCATCTGTTCTTGCATGCTGTCTATCCATTAGAGCTCTTAGCATGTTAATCATAGTTATTTTAAATTCCCAGTCTGATAAGTCCAACCTCCCTGCCTAAGTCTGGTTCTGATGCTTGCTCATTCTCTTCAAACTGCTTTTTACCTTTTAGTAAGCCTTGTAATTCTTTATGTCATTGTTATTGAAAGCCACTTATGATGTACTGAGTAAAAGGAACTCCCATAAATCCATCTATTATGGATGTGGTGGTAATTTGTGGAAGGAGGGGAAGCATTCAATAGTCCTATATTAGGTCTTTAGTGACTGTGCCCTTGGGCTGTGACCTTCACAGGTGCCTCTCAGACCTCCCACTTCCCCCTTAGATGGGACAGGATGGCTGGAGGGCACTGGACTTGGGTATTTCCCTGCCCCCAGGCTGGCTAGGCTCTAACAAGATACCAAGAGCTTAGGCTCTGGAAAAAATGTTTCTCTCCAGGGCGGGCCTTGTTAAAAAGGACAGAATGCTCTGGCATATTTCAAAATGGTTACTTTCCCCCTCTCTCTGCCAGAAAGCTGAGGGGACTTTTTTCTGTTATATCCAGTGAGAGACTGTGGTAGAACTTCTGGAGGTAAAACTCACAGAATTACGCTGCCTGCACTGGAGCCCTTTTAACCCACAGGCTTGTCTGCACTGAGCCTCCTGCAGTGCATCAGTTACAGCTCACATTTTCTACCCTGGTACTAGTATTTTCTCCTCTGGTAAGTTGAGATTGTCTGTGTCCTCCTTCCTGTCTCTCCAATTTTGGGGGCTGTAGTTTGCCCTGTGACCTCATTTCTCTGTCAGATCTGAGAAGAGTTATTGATTTTTTAGTTTGTTCAGCTTTTCATTAAGGTGGAGTAGGGACTTCTGAGGTCCTTACATGCTGGACCAGAAACTGGAAATCTACCATTTTCAATGACACTTTAAACTGCTGGATTATTCAGTTCTAAAATCATTCTCCCTCTGCACTGCCTTTTATATGAGCTAATTAATATCCGTAGTTTTTAAGCCAGTTTGAGTTTCCTGTTATTCAGTGTCAAAAGCATCCTAATAAAGTACCATTGACCATCAAAATGAAACAAACAAAACCCCTCACTACTACATGAAGAAGCTTTAATTAGTATAAGTACAGAAAAAAAGACCAAGTGTTCATAACTCACGTCGAGAATAACTCAGCAATGTATTTCATTGAGGAAAAAAGCTAATGGACTCTTGAAGTTTATTCACATAGGTTTGAAATACTATGTTTTATCTTTTTAAACTACTTTAAAAAGTTAATTAACAGAGTTCATGTCTGACCCTGTGGGTACATTTTAAAGTATAAGTTGTTTTGTTCATGGCTGTATTTCAGTGCCTTACACAGCACTTTGCACCCAGTCAGTACTCAGTAAATTTTTGTTGAATAAACCAATTTTGAACATTAATTTTGTTGAATAAATTAATTTTGTTGAATAAATTGAAATTAATTTTACAAAGAAGTTCAATAAAATGTAAAATTACAGCTTATTAGTCTTGATAAGTTTCCTTACAGCAGATAAAGGCAACTAAATCACATCTTTGACCTGTTTGAGCCTCATCTTAGTGTAACAGATGCACACATTTATTGCTCTACATGAAGGTGATGACACCAACCTAAGGGTGTGAAGGTTGCTGATTGCAGACCAAGTAAGGCCCCCAGAAAAGACAAATCCTTGTAAGTGATTCCACTTGACACTTGCTTGATGGCTATCAGAATGCTTCACTCTCCAGGGAAATACATAAAGGCATCAGACTTTTGTATCATTTTTTTCAAAGGAGGTTTGAAATCTCTTGTTCCAGAAATACTAAAACAATTTCCATATCTTCCTTGCTTTTCTGCGTTTAGACTTCAGAGAAAGCCAGCTGGGTTAAAGATTCCTAAGAACCAAAAATGAAGGGATACATTAGTTAGCTAAAATGGCTTTCACAATGTGTATAAACCAACACAAGTTGCTTTAGCCAAATCTAGATACTCATATATTCAGGTTTCTAATTGCAGAATTTTGATAATCAAAATCTAAAGAAGTGAGGAATCCAAAGAGGCATTTCAAAGGCATGGGAAAACGGCTCTTTGGAGGAAAGACGACTTGAATTTCAGAGCCCAACTCAGGTTTCCTTAAGATTTCCATTACTGTAACTTTTTCTTAACCTGTGGTTAATCAAGGAGGGATCCCAGGGGTTTTTTTGTTTGTTTGTTTTATAAATTTATTTATTTATTTTTGACTGCATTGGGTCTTCACTGCTTCACGTGGACTTTCTCTATTTGCAGTAAGTGGGGGCTACTCTTCATTGCAGTGCACGGGCTTCTCATTGCGATGGTTTCTCTTGTTGCAGAGCACGGGCTCTAGGTGCGCAGGCTTCAGTAGTTGTGGCATGCAGACTCAGTAGTTGTGGCTCGTGGACTCTAGAGCGCAGGTTCAGTAGTTGTGGCACACGGGCTTAGTTCCTCCGCGGCATGTGGGATCTTCCCGGACCAGGGCTCGAACCCGTGTCCCCTGCATTGGCAGGTGGATTCTCAACCACTGTGCCACCAGGGAAGGCCCCAAACACGGTGTTTCTATGACCATGTGAAATAAAACTGCATTCTTAATTGCTTACTTTAAAAAACTAGCTGCTTATGTAAGCATTCTGTTTTCCAAATATATAACCCCACAATTTTCATACCCTCTCGGACCTGGCACTAGGCACTCTTTCACCCCCTTACTGATTACCTTGCTAGCAAGTTAATAAATTTTGACATGTGCTCAAGATCAATTTGTCTAAGAAAATTTGTAGCAGAAGGTGTAGTTAAAGTGGGTGGAAAATGATTAGACCACAAAAGCCAGTCCTGATCCAAACTCAGTCACAGGCTATGGATGACAGCTTTTTGTCTTACAGTTTTAAAACATTTAAAAATTTTTTATTACAGATTTTTAGGCACATAGTTTAAATCAAACATTTTTCAATGGAAAACATGAATCCTCCAATGCCAACACCCTATTCTCCCATTTTCCCTCCCCAGACACAAGCTCTTTAAAATATCTGAGCTGATTTTTTTAGTATTTACCTTCATATCACTGAATAACATGCTTCTATTACTATTTTTCAATTTTTTAGTTCTTGGTATTTTCTACTGACTACTCACTATGGAAGATAAAAATTTATCTTTCTATATATCCCTTGCCCCCAGTGTGCTTTCGCGCACACACACACACCCAATTCTCTTCTCATATGCAAACATAATAATTTTGGTTAGAACAATATTAGGTATTTATATTATTACACTCCAGGCAGAGTCATACATTGTACTGTGATTTACTTCCTTGCAAAATGCTTTGTTTTCCTTTGAGTAAATAATTGACTTTTGTCTGTCTGCTTGCTTACTTATTTGTGACCCAAAACTTTCAACTGTCTTAATATCTCAAGATGTTAGATACATCTTTTTTTTTAACGTCATTTATTGGAGTATAATTGCTTTACAATGATGTGTTAGTTTCTGCTTTATAACAAAGTGAATCAGTTATACATATACATATGTCTCCATATCTCTTCTCTCTTGCGTCTCCCTCCCTCCCACCCTCCCTATCCCACCCCTCTAGGTGGTCACAAAGCACCAAGCTGATCTCCCTGTGCTATGCGGCTGCTTCCCACTAGCTATCTATTTTACGTTTGGTAGTGTATATATGTCCATGCCACTCTGTCACTTTGTCACAGCTTACCCTTCCCCCTCCCCATATCCTCAAGTCCATTCTCTAGTAGGTCTGTGTCTTTATTCCCATCTTGCCCCTAGGTTCTTCATGACCTTTTTTTTTTTTTTCCTTAGATTCCATATATATGTGTTAGCATACGGTATTTGTCTTTCTCTTTCTGACTTACTTCACTCTGTATGACAGACTCTGGGTCCATCCAGCTCACTACAAATAACTCAATTTCATTTCTTTTTATGGCTGAGTAATATTCCATTGTATATATGTGCCACATCTTCTTTACCCATTCATCCGATGATGGACACTTAGGTTGTTTCCATCTCTGGGCTATTTTAAATAGAGCTGCAATGAACATTTTGGTACATGACTCTTTCTGAATTATGGTTTTCTCAGGGTATATGCCCAGTAGTGGGATTGCTGGGTCATATGGTAATTGTACTTTTAGTTTTTTAAGGAACCTCCATACTGTTCTCCACAGTGGCTCTATCAATTCACATTCCCACCAACAGTGCAAGAGGGTTCCCTTTTCTCCACATCCTCTCCAAGATACATCTTTAAGATGCTTCTCAAAGGGTGCTGTCACTTTCATCTTCTTTAAGATGTCTCTCCTGAAGCCTTCTGACCTGTTCCAGTATGGTTGAGTTGTCCTCTGCACTCAGCCAAAGCAAAAATACTTTCTTATCCCTTTACCAAACGTTCCTGAAACCAGGCAAATTAACTTACTACTTATTTCAGGAAGTACATGCTCTAAGTGAACCAACTAAAACAGTTTATTTATCAGGACTCATGACTTGCTCATCAGGGCTTTCCAAGAACCTTCCTTCATGGTGCCCAATGATCCAAAGCCATTATGTCTTGAACTTTGCCCACCCAATCACCCTCCCATCTTGCAAGGCCCTCCTTAAAATCACTCAGCTCAGGCCCTAAAACCTGATAAATATCCTTCTCTGATTTCCCCATTTTTGAGACATTACTAAGTTTCTGTGAAAATAATTTTCTCCCTTACTGCAGCAGGCCTAATGGACTTAGTCTATTCAATAAATAGGTGTTTCCAGGGGGTGTACCGCCTTTTAAAAAATCTGTTTACCATATTTACCATACCATAGTGTTTTCTATGCCATTAATTTAATTAATATGCTCACATTTATTCTTTTTAATTCTTCTATATTCTTTTTTTTTTTTTTTTGTGGTACGCGGGCCTCTCACTGTTGTGGCCTCTCCCGTTGCGGAGCACAGGCTCCGGACTCGCAGGCTCAGCGGCCATGGCTCACGGGCCCAGCCACTCCGCGGCATGTGGGATCCTCCCGGACCGGGGCATGAACCCGTGTCCGCCACATCGGCAGACGGACTCCCAACCACCGTGCCACCAGGGAAGCCCTATATTCTTTTTTATCTGATTTTCAGTCTTTCATTTTTTTCTAACATATACAATTAAGACGGAAAAATTCACTGTAAAAATGGCTTTCGCTGCATCTCACAAGTTCTTACGTATTGTATTTTCAGTATCATTCGCTTCAAAATATATTATAATTTACCTTGCATTTTCTTATTTGACTGATAGGTTATTAAAAATGATTTGATTAATTTCCAAACATTTAATTCTTCTGTGAGTAAATAAATATGTGTATGATTAAAACTCTTTGGGGGCTTCCCTGGGGGCTTCCCTGGGGGCTTCCCTGGGGGCGCTAGTGGTTGGGAGTCCGCCTGCCGATGCGGGGGACGCGGGTTCGTTCCCGGTCTGGGAGGATCCCACGTGCCACGGAACAGCTGGGCCCGTGAGCCATGGCCGCTGCGCCTGCGCGTCCGGAGCCTGTGTTCCGCAACGGGAGAGGCCACGGCAGTGAGAGGCCCGCGTACCGGGAAAAGAAAAAAAAAAACAAAAAAAACACAACTCTTTGGAATTTGCTGTTATTTGCTTAATGATGTAAGATGACTAATTTTTATAAATGTTGCATGTGGACTCAAAGAGAATATGTGTTCTGCATGTTCAGTGTGTACCACATATTTCAATTAGGCCAAGTTTGTTAAATGGATTGTTCAAAGATTCTATTTCTTTACTGATGTTTTTGTCTGTTTTATCAGTTACTGAGAGATATTAAAATTCCCCACAACAAGTAAATTAAGTTGTTAATTTACTCCTTTTAGTTCTATTAATGTTTGCTCTGTGTATTTTAAGGCTGTTATTAGGTATAAACAAACTTAGAAGTACTTTTTCTTACTAGTGGTTTCACCCTTTAACATTATGATAAACTCTCTCTCTATTACTCTTTCATTAAAGTCTATTTGATATTAATATAGTTACACTTGTTTTCATTTAGTTAGTCTTTGCTTGGTCAGTCCTTTTACTATCAATTTTTTGTTTCCAAGCAGTTTGGTTTTTTGTTTGCTTATTATTGAAGTATAGTTGATTTACAATATTATGTTAGTTTCAGGCATACAGCAAAGTGATTCAGTTATACATATACATATATATTCTTTTTCATTTTAGGTTATTACAAGGTATTGAATATAGTTCCCTGTGCTATACAGTAGGACCTTGTTGTTTACCTATTTTATATATAGTATATTCGAGCATTTTGAGCATGTGTCTTTTATAAGCAGAATATAACTAAATTTGTTTTTTTCTTTGTGTCCAATTTGAAAATAATTTTCAGTTGGAAAAGTATGTGTGCACACACACAGACACACACACATACACACACACATGTTTATGTATCTTCCCATACTGTGGCTGAGGATCAGCGAAGTCTCCTTTACTTGAAATAGATTTCATATTTCTGTTTCCTGATGTTTTACTTTTTCAGGGTGATTTATAATAGGAGGAGGCAAATAAATCTAAACTCCATCCTCTTAAAACTGGCAATGCATCTCTATGTATTACTATTTTTTAAAGTATCTTCTGTGTATATAGTCATAATCTCTCATCCCTTTTTGTCTCTAATGTTGATCTTTCTTATCATAATTACAAAAGGTTTATTTTCCTTTCAAATAATTAGTGTTAATAAACTCTTTTCAAATTACCCAGTTTGAGTGGGTCATCAACTTCCTAGCAGATATATAATAGTTGTATAAATGTATTTTATCATTGAATAAATCATAAATGTTTTTCTTTTTAAAGTTTATTTTCCTGCCCATAGCAGAACATTTTCATCTTTTGGGGGGCTACTCAGCATCTTCTTAACACCTTTCCTAAGTTCCTAAGTTTGGAGGAACTTCTTATCTTTTGAGCTCATGTCTCCCCAAGGCAGAAACCAGAAACTCACATTCTCAGCCTCCCTTGCATCCAGGGCACATGCATGTGATCAGTCAGACCCCATAAGATTTTATTCGGGGAAGGGAGCTCAAGAAGTAAGCACCATGAAACCCCTTCCAGCCGCAGTAGTGGTAGACATCCAGCTTGAAATACAGAGAGCTGACATGCCCGTGACTAATAGAGGTGGCAACAGGCATAACAGGAATTCTCCTGTGTGGGGTCCTGCAGTGTAGTCTGTGCACTGTTTCTGCCATATAGCCTCAAGCACGAGCCTCTGGCCCACCTGCAGATTCTGCGATTTATCCTATGTAATTTAATAGATTCCTTTTCTACTTCAAGTAGCCAGAAGAGGTTCTGTTGTTCCCCTTCCAGAGGATTTTAATCCCAGCTTGCTGTTCACAGACACTCTACCAACTCCACCAAATCAAAACTTATTTAAATTTACCAAAATTTTTTTCTTTATAAATTTATTTATTTTTTATTTTTGGCTGCGTTAGGTCTTCGTTCCTGTGCGCGGGCTTTCTATAGTTGCGGTGAGCAGGAGTTACTCTTGGTTGCGGTGTGTGGGCTTCTCACTGTGGTGGCTTCTCTTGTTGTGGAGCACGGGCTCTAGGTGTGCGGGCTTCAGTAGTTGTGGCTCGTGGGCTTAGTTGCTCTACAGCATGTGGGATCTTCCCAGACTAGGGCTCAAACCCGTGTTCCCTGCATTGGCAGGCGGATTCTTAACCACTGCACCACCAGGGAAGTCCCTACTAAAGTGTTTTATTGACTTATGTTCATTAATGTTTCTGGCATTTTATTACTTCCTCCTGGATTCACTTTCCTTCTTATATTATCCTTTAGTAATTCTTTCTGCAAAGGTGGAAAATTCTCTAAGTGTGTCTGAAAATTTCTTTGTTCCATTCTCTCTCTCAAAAGATAATTTTCCTGGGTATGGAATTCAGTGCTCAAATTACACAGGTATTTTCCTTCAGCACATTAAAGCTCTTATTCATTATCTTTGTGTACCAAAGGCTGCTAACAAGAAATCCGACGTAGTCTAACTTTTATTTATGTATAAGTAATTTGTGATGTATCTGTTTTCTCTGGCAGCTTGTCTGGTTCTTCTTTTTCTTTCTTTCTTTCTTTTTTATTTTATTTTATTATTTTTTTTGGTAGCACAGCATGTGGGATCTTAGTTCCCCAACCAGGGATCAAAGCCATGCTTTACTTTGCTTTAACAATATTTTCTACACAGATGTTACATAGAACGGAAAGATTTCAGCACGTGGTCAAGCTGCTCTCTTGACAGTAGCTTTTTGTCCGTTGAAACCACTAAATAGTAAGACTTCAGAGGCCAGGAGCCAAACCTGGCTGCAGACTGCTGTGGGGATGGCGGTGTGGGAGCAGCATCCTGGCGTCATTTGGGCGGGGCGGTCCTCTGTCTCACGCTGGCAGCACCATGAGGGTCTCCTCTCCTGCCTGCTCAGCCCTCCCTGCTGGCATCTGCTGAGGTGCCTGTGATTCCTGGATCTCTGGTCAACCTCCAGGTCTCAGCTCAGTTTGTCCTGGGCCCGGGGCCCCTAGCTGGGGGCACCGTCTGCCTTCCCCAGGCCTGCTCCCTGGGAGCAGAAATTTCACTTATTTCTGCGAGGCTGCTGCCCCAGGCCCCTCCGCCCAGTAAGCCCCTGGCCTGTCCTTCCTCCACTGCTGCACATTGAGGCCTGGGGAGCCCCTTAGCTGGTGGTTCTCAAACTTCTGTGTGCAACAGAATCACCTGTAGGGTGTTAAAATATAGGTTTCTGGGCTCTGCCCCCAAGAAACTCCAATTCTGGAGGTCTGGGGTGAGGTCTGAGAATTTCCACTTCTAACCAGGTCAGACTGGTGGGGAACCACAATTTGAGAGTCACAGCCCCAGACAGACAGCAGGGACTGTGCTCCCCTTTCTCTCCCAGCCCCAGACCTTGCCTTTGAAATATCAAAGCCAGGAATGTGGCCGACCTCTTCTCTGATTTTCCTGGCTCGGGGACAATACTCACAGCTAGGAATCACAGCTGGAGGGCTGAGGGAAGTCTGGGGTCACAGAATGAAAACAGCATGGATCGGCACCAAATCATCCGTCCAGTTTAGTTGGTATTTTAAAGTGCTTGTCTTTTTCTCTTCAAGAAGCCATGTACATACATAACTTTAAAAATCACACTTTTTTTCTTTTTCGTAGTTATTCCCTCCTCTACTTGGAATAAGAGACTCTGAGAACCGGATGGGACACAGCCACCTGGAGAACATTCATATTACACACCCAGAAACGAAAAGTTGAAGCACTTCAGATATCCCCAACTGGCTCGACAGATGGGAGAAAGCCAATCTCGGGGAGCCGGGTCCACCCGCATCCCCTGCAGTTGCATCCAGGCCTGAACCAGGGACCCCTGTGCTTCCCAGCCTCCCACTTTCTGACGCACATTGTAGATGCGCAGGGAAAGAATTAACGTATCTCTCTGCATATGTGATTTACTAGCTTGGTATTTTAAATATGTGAAATCCAAGTTACGGGTTAACAATGTAAAACTCCTCTAAGGTGTGGGAGGAAGGCGGAGCCTGAAGACAAATCCTGGCACCTCCTCCTCCCCCCTCCCCTCCCCTCCTCCCTCCTCCCCCGCCCCCTCCCCAGCCAGCTCTCCAGTGCGCGCTTGAGCCTGTGGGCTCCCAGCGCTCACAAAGGCCACTTTATCGAGTCTTTCAAACAGCTCTGGACCATCTGCTGCGCTCCACCCACTTGGTCTGGGCTCCTCACCTCCGCTCTGGTCCCCGCAGTCCGTTCTACACTCAGCAGCCAGAGTGTTTGTTGGTTCGTTTAATTTTATTATTATTTTTTACAGCCACATCTGTAATCGTGTTAGCAGCTATTAAACGTGTCAAAAGAGTCTCAAGCTCAGGCCTCATACGGGAAGGATAACTTCAGACCTCCGATCAGATGGGCAAAGGCAGATCATTTGATTAACACTAATGACGCCTGTGCGGGTAGCAGGCACTCTCGTCCGCTGCTGAAGGCCATGAAATTAGGAAGTGTCTGTCCAACCATTATCATGGTCGTTTGACAATGTTTATCAAAGTTATACATTTGCATATTTTGAGACCCATTTTTAGAGATTTATCCTAGAAGGCCAAGTGTTATATGATAATTATTTGCACTATTGTTTGTAATAGCAAAGGACTGGAAATAACCTAAAGGCTTATCAACGGGGGACAGGTTAAGATGTATAAGGGTATATTCATATCATGAAATTCTATATAGCTGTGAAAAACAATGAGGAAGTTCTCTTTGTACAAACACAGAATGTTTTTTAAGGAAAATGGTTATGTGAAGAAAGCAAGTTGCAGAATGGTGCTGTGGATCTGTGTACATTTGTTTGTATGTGTATCACATCTCTCTGGAATTACCCTGGAAACTGTTAACACTAAGCCCTGGTGAGGGAGCTGGGTGGCTGCTGGGTGAGGGGCTTTCCCCTCTGTCCTCTGCTGTTACTTTAGTTTCAAACCATGTTACAGTGTTGCCTACTAAAAAAAATACTACATAAAAATTTATAAAATGCATTATGGCAGCACCCACAACATGCCAGGCATGTAGCAGCTCCTTAGTCTTTGATGAATGAATGAAATATGCCAGCCCCCCTAGGGAATATGCTCTGTATTAGTTACCAGTTGCTTGAACAAATTACCTGCACGCTTGGCAGCTTCAAACAACAAACATTTACTCCCCCCCACCCCCCGCTGCTGCCCCCCCCCCACCCCACCAGGTTTCTGTGGGTTAGGAATCTGGAGATGGCTTAGCCATGGGCCCTGGTGGTGGCCTCTTGCGAGGTGGTAGCTGAACTCTAGGAACTGCAGTTCCCTGAAGGCTCGGCTGGGGCTGGGGCACCTGCTGCGGCCTCATGAATGTGGACTTGGCCGTGACCATCCCTGGGTCGTCACTGCTCAGGCCACCTTGTAAGCAGCTGGTGAGCTGAGAGAGAACAAGAGAGTGCATCCAGGGTAGAAACCACGGTCTTTGCCTGTACTTCAGTCTCAGAGCTGGCACCCCATCACTGCTGCTGTGTTCTGTTCATTAGAAGCAAGTCAACAAGTCCAGTCCACACTCAAAGGGAGGGGATCACACGGGACGTGAATCTCAGGAGGTGCAGGTCATCGAGGGCCGAGAGGCCACCTGCCACGCATTCTGATGGCTTCACCCATTCCTCTTCCTAGATAAAGTCTTTGACGAGGCCTCGTAGTCCTGGCCTGATGCCTGCACACCCCCTCCCACCTCCTCTGCACAAGCCTTTATTTTTTTAATTTTTATTTTATATTGGAGTATAGTTGATTTACAATATTGTGTTAGTTTCAGGTGTACAGCATAGTGATTCATTTATACATGTACATGTATCTATTCTTTTTCAGATTCTTTTCCCACTTAGGTTATTACAGAATATTGAGTAGAGCTCCCTGTGCTATACATTAGGTCCTTGCTGATTATTTTATATATAGTAGTGTGTATATGTCAATCCCGAACTCCCAATCTATCCCTCTTCCTCACCTTTCCCCTTTGGTAACCATAAGTTTATTTTCTAAGTCTATGAGTCTATTTCTGTTTTGTAAATAAGTTCATTCATGTCATATTTTCGATTCCGCATGTAAGTGATATCATGATATTTGTCTTTCTCTGTCTTACTTATTTCACTTAGTATGATAATCTCCAGGTCCATCCATGTTGCTGCAAACGGCGTTATTTCACTCTCTTTTATGGCTAATATTCCATTGTATATAAATATGTACAACATCTTCTGAAACTGTGATTAAAAAACTCCCAACAAACAAAAGTCAAGAACCATACAGCTTCACAGGCGAATTCTGTCAAACATTTAGAGAAGAGATAGCACCTATCCTTCTGAAACTATTCCAAAAAATTGCAGAGGAAGGAACATTCCCAAACTCATTCTATGAGGCCAACATCACCGTGGTACCAAAACCAAACAAAAATACCACAGGACTTCCCTGGTGGCGCAGTGGTTAAGAAATCCGCCTGCCACTGCAGGGGACACAGGTTCGAGCCCTGGTCCAGGAAGATCCCACATGCCACGGAGCAGCTAAGCCTGTGCACCACAACTACTGAGCCTGCGCTCTAGAGCCCAAGAACCACAACTACTGAGCCCACATGGCACAACCACTGAAGCCCGCGCACCTAGAGCCTGTGCTCTGCATCAAGAGAAGACACCGCAATGAGAAGCCCGTGCACTGCAACTAGAGAAAGCCGGCACGCAACAATGAAGACCCAACACAGCCAAAAATAAACTAAAAAAAAAAAAAAGAAAGATACCACAAAAAAAGAAAATTATAGGCCAATATCACTGAGGAACATAGACCCTAAAATCCTCAACAAAATACTACAGTTCAACAATACATGGAAAGGATAATACACCATGATCAAGGGGGATTTATCCCAGGGATGCAAGGATTTTTCCATATCCGTACATCAATCAGTGTGATAGCCAATCTGGGAACTCTGCAAGGGCCCCTGGATGTTTATTCCAGTGACACAGTCTGGAACTGGGAAGAAATGCAGGGTAGGTCTGCAGGCCTGTTAGACCCATTGGGAGTCAGATTTGGGCCGAAACTTCACTCTCCTGATGACCACGAGCCCCCAGTTGGCCTGTAGAGCCCAGTGATATTTTGCTTTCTTAAGAGTTTTCTAAATATTTCCTAGGAATTAATGTCACTTCAGCGACAACGTCCAGAAATCTCCAAAGGTCTTGGCGTTGCCCTTTATCCAGGGCATGCATGACCCTAGTCAATGGCCCAGAGCTCCTCCAGGGAGGGGTTGGAGGGAGATTGACAGCATATACTTGCGGCAACATTGCAGGATCCTCCTCAGACGCTCAGCCTCCCCTATAATCAAGGGCCTCTGGGTCTGGGAACTGCCTTGGGTCTGGACATTTGGCCCCTATTCATTTCATTCTTTGGTGTCCATTAGCCACCACCAGAGGTCATATGGGTCAAAGCATTCTGGTTATGCCTGTCTTCCTGCTCATTACAACACATACGCCCCCTTTGGCAGTTAAACACTGCCACGTGGTTTTTGCCTCTGTGGAATCCCACCATCACCAAGGACACCCGGGTCTGTCTCAACAGTGACCTCTCCCACCATCAGACCTGGTCCACAGAGGAGAGCACGCACAGGGTCTTTGAGCAAGAGAGGTTGGTCTCTTGAGACACAGGCCGGCAGGCTGTTCCCAGTAGCCGGAAACAGACTCCGGTCCTGACAGACTCAAGGGTCGAGGTTCTTACCTCCCCCAGACTCTACTCAGATGTTTGCATCCCAGACCTCAGGGTCATACTTGTTTCCAAAGCATGTCCACATAGGATACCCGTCACACCTTTGAATTCAACTGACATTGTAATTCTGCCATATTCACAAAGCCTGTGTCTGACTTTTGGCAAGGGTATCTATCTCTATGTCTATGGCAAATAACAGATTCTCTGGGCGCATGATAGAAATTCTCTGGTTTTCTGTAAGCTCCAAGCTTTAACTCAGAGCTTGTCATTTTCTTTCAGCCGGGTCTCTGGTGTAGTAAGAACTGGCCACCCACCCTACAGCCCCTGAAGTCCTTGAAGTCCCCATTAAGGGCTGAGGTCACCTGTCTCTCTCCCCACCCCTGCCTCCCTACCCTCTGTCCATGGCCAGAGCCCCGGACTGAGTCCTGGCTTGGCCGGAATTGCTCAATCACGATGCACACTCCTCCTTTGGAACAGACATTTTTAGACAGTTGTATATTGTGTAGGCAGAACAATGGCCCCCCGAGATGCTCACATCCTAACCTCTGGACACTGGACACTTACAGGACACTGGACAGTGGACTCTGGACACTGGACACTTACAGGAAAAGGAGACTTCCTAGATGTGGTGAAGGGCCTCGAGATGGGGAGATTTCCCTGGATTCTCTGGGTGGGCAGAATCGAATCACTTGAGTTCTTTTTTAAAAAATTTTATTGGAGTATAGTTGTGTTAATTTCAGGTGTACAGCATAGTGATTCATAGAGATGAATACATAGAGATTTACATAGTTTACATAGAGATGTTATATATTCATTCTTTTTCAGATTCTTTTCCCATATAGGTTATTACAGGATACTGAGTAGAGTTCCCTGTGCTACACAATAGGTCCTTGTTGTTTATCTATTTTATATATAGTAGTGTGTGTATGTTAATTCCAAGCTCCTAATTTATCCTTTCCCCGCCTCCATGTTTCCCCTTTGGTAACCATAAGTTTGTTTTCTATGTCTGTGAATCTGTTTCTGTTTTGTAAGTAAGTTCATTTGTATCATTTTAAAGATTAGATTCCACATATGAGTGATATCATATGATATTTGTCTTTCTCTGTTGGTCTTACTTCACTTAGTATGATAATCTCTAGGTCTATCTATGTTGCTGCAAATGGCGTTATTTCATTCTTTTTTATGGCTGAGTAATATTCCATTGTGTATATGTACCACATCTTCTTTAAACATTCATCTGTCAATAGACATTTAGGTTGCTTCCATGTCCTGGCTATTGTAAATAGTGCTGTAATGAACACTGGGGTGCATGTATCTTTTCAAATTATGGTTTCCTCCAGATACATGCCCAGGAATGGGATTGCTGGGTCATATGGTAGCTCTATTTTTAGTTTTTTAGGGAACCTCCATACCGTTCTCCATAGTGGCTGTACCAATTTACATTCCCACCAACAGTGTAGGAGGGTTCCCTTTTCTCCACACCCTCTCCAGCATTTATTATTTGTAGATTGTTTAAATGATGGCCATTCTGACTGGTGTGAGGTGATACCTCATTGTGGTTTTGATTTTAATTTCTCTAATAATTAGTGATGCTGAGCATCTTTTCATGTGCCTTTTGGCCATCTGTATGTCTTCTTTGGAGAAATGTCTATTTAGATCTTCTGCCAATTTTTTGATTGGGTTGTTTGTTTTTTTGACATATGCTTGAGTTCTTAAAAGCAAAGACCCTTTCCCACCTGTGGCCAGAGAGAGACATGAAGCCAGAAGCAGGGCCAGAGACATGCAACTTTCTTGGCTTTGAAGGTGGAGGAAGGGGGCTGTGAGCCAAAGAATGCGAGTGGCCTCTAGAAGGTGGAAAAGGCAAGGATGCAGATTTTCCCCAGGAGCCTCCAGAAGGAATCAGCCCTACCCATACCTGGATTTTTAGTTCAGTGAGATCTGTGTCGGACTTCTAGCCTATAGAACTGTAAAATAATCAGTTTGGGGCTTCCCTGGTGGCACAGTGGTTGAGAATCTGCCTGCCGATGCAGGGGACACGGATTCAATCCCTGGTCCGGGAAGATCCCACATGCCATGGAGCAACTAAGCCCATGAGCCACAACTACTGAGCCTGTGATCTAGAGCCCGTGAGCCACAACTACTGAGCCCGAGTGCCACAACTACTGAAGCCCACACACCTAGAGCCCGTGCTCTGCAACAAGAGACGCCACCGCAATGAGAAGCCCATGCACCGCAACGAAGAGTTGCCCCTGCTCGCCACAACTAGAGAAAAGCCCACGCGCAGCAGCAAAGACCCAACACAGCCCCCAAAAATAAATAAATAAATTTACTTTAAAAATAAATAAAATAAAATAATCAGTTTGTGTTACTTTAAGCCACAAGTTTGTGGTCATTTGTTACAGAAGCAACAACTTCCCTTGGAACCTGGGAGAAGGCTCCAGGGAAGCTGTGCTTCAACCACTCTGGAGGAGATCTGTCCACCTCCACCTGCCACATTCCTGGAAATGACACAGTGGGTCGGAGTCTTGAGCAGGATTTTTCCGGGAATGGCTCAGTCATCTCCCCAAATTAGCTCCCACGTTCAGTGACATATGGACAAAGATGTCCAGTGGTTAAGCGGGGAAGACACCAGCCCCAGCCAGTTGTCGTTGTTATGGTGATAGTTGTCATTATTATATCATCATATACAACAGTCACGTCTACGGGCTGCTCTGAGGGTCTATAGCAGTGGTCCCCGACCCTTTTAGCACCAGGGACCCGTCTCGTGGAAGAAAATTTTTCCACAGATGGTGGGGGGGTGGGGGATGGTTCAGGCAGTAATGTGAGCGATGGGGAACGATGGGGAGCAGCAGAGGAAGCTTTGCTGGCTAGCCCCCCGCTCACCTCCTGCTGTGCAGCCTGGTTCCTAACAGGCCGTGGACTGGTAGCGGGGTTGAGGACACTTGGTCTATAGCATCCCAGGTACTCCAGCTTTCTGTCCAAAGCAGCTCCTGTAGCCCAAGGGCAGGTCTCCAGGGAGAAGCATGCGTGCAAGCTGCAGCCAGCAGAGGGATACACCTGGTCAGAGGGATCCTGGTGGCCTGGCGGGGACAGCCACCCTGCCTGCTAAGCCCAGGCCGTACCTCTCAGAAATACTTGCTTCTCACAGTGAATTGCCTTCATCTTGTCCTGGCTCTTTCCATATTCTGGTTGGTTGCATTATCTGAGGGAAATCTTGCCAGGGAGGGTCAGTGGAATAAGCTTCAGACCCACTCTGCAGGTGGTCCTGAGGCCAGAAATGATATTCAACATCCCCCTCCCTGTTATGGGCTGAACTGTGCCCCCCAACCCCCGACCCCTGTTCCAGATTCCTGTGCTGTAGTCCTGGCCCTCGGTAGCTCAGAATGTGACTGTATTTGGAGATAGGGTCTATACAGGGGTGATGAAGTTAAAATGAGGCTGTGAGGATAGGCCCTAATCCAATATGAGTGGTGTCTTTTTTTAAATTATTATTATTTTCAACTTTATTAAAGTATAGGTGATTTACCATGTTGTGTTAATTTCTTCTGTACAGCAAAGTGACTCAGTTATACACACACACATATATGTGTATATATATGTGTGTGTGTGAATATATATATATATATATATATATATTCTTTTTCACATTCTTTTCCATTATGGTTTATCACAGGATATTGACTATAGTTCCCCATGCTACACAGTAGGACCTTGTTGTTTATCCATTCTATATATAATAGTTTGCATCTGCTAATCCCAAACTCCCGATCCATCCCTCCCCCATGGCAACCACAAGTCTGTTCTCTATGTCTGTAATTCTGTTTTTTGTTTCATAGATATGTTGATTTGTATTGCATTTTAGATTCAACAAATAAGTGATATCATATGGTGTTTGTCTTTCTCTGTCTGACTTACTTCACTTAGTATGATAATCTCTAGGTCTATCCATGTTGCTTCAAATGGCATTATTTCATTCTTTTTGATGGCTGAGTAATATTCCATTGTGTATATGTACCATATCTTCTTTATCCATTCATCTGTGGATGGACATTTAGGTGACTTCCATGTCTTGGCTATTGTAAATAGTTCTGCTATGAACGTTGGGGTGCATGTGTCTTTTTGAATTATAGTTTTGTCTGGGTATATGCCCTGGAGTAAGATTGCTGGGTCATATGGCAACTCTATTTTTAGTTTTTTGAGGAAACTCCATACTATTTTTCATAGTGGTTGCACCAATTTACATTCCCAGACTGTATCCTCTTAAAAAGGGGAAGCAGGGACAGAGAGACAAACATAAGCAGAGGGCAGCTGATGAGAAGACACAGCAAGAAGACGGCCATCTAAAGCCAAGGACAGAGTCCCAGAGCAGACCCTGCCCTCCCGGCCCTCAGAAGGAAACCACCCCTCTGATATCTCCATCTTGAACTTCTGGCCTCCAGGGCAGTGAGACAATACATTTCTGTGGTTTAAGTCACAGTGTCTGTGGCAGTTTGATATGGCAGCCCCAGGAAATTAGTACCCTCTGCTGCCATCTGGTCTGAACTCGGCTCAGGCTTGGCCGTACTGCTGGTGGGGTGGGGGAGCCCGGTGGGATCACCTCTGTCTCTGGGTGATAGGAGACCCTGGCTGCCGTGCATATCAGGATGGCTGCAGGGCTGTCTAGTCAGAGTTCGCCCTGCGCGTGGGAGCACCCAGAGATGCCACGATGAGCCCCTGATCCAAACACACTGCTCCTGTTCCTTTCTCGACAAGAAAATCAGGGTCAATTTTCCAGACCAGGGAAAGGCCTTTGCTTTACCTGCTTGTCTCCTGGCCCAAGGAGCCCCAAGTTACCAGGTAGAAGCTGTAGCTTTAAGTCCAGTGTGATCTTCCTGGGTGTCCTAGGGGAAGAGTCTTTCCTCTGGCAATGAGGACCTCTCGACCCTCAGTCAACCCACAGAACCAAAAATCATGGTGGTCAGAAGCATGGCTCCCCTACGTGGGTCCCTGGGAACCATGATGAGTGAGTCCTTCCTACCAGGGGTGCTGCTGGTTCCTATACTTGAGCATCAGGTCGTGACAGACCTTTGGCTGCAGTCCCCCCCCTTCCCACCCCCCCAGAAGCGGTCCCCAGTCCTGCAGGGCGGATCCCTGAGCCGGCAACTCAGCTACAACTTCCGGAGGCTGTTCCCCTGCTCCATTGGCCAAAAGCTCCTGGTTGGTGTGGAGTTTGGTGGGGACACGGATCTTATGGTCATATGCCCATTGCGCCCTACATGTTCTGGGCTATGAAGGCTCCCTGGTCCCAGGTAATTTGTGCAGGATCCAGGTTGGTGAATCAGACACATGAGTCCTTGAGTAGTGGTTCCTACAGGAGTTGCTAATCCCGCCCGGAATACACACTGATCCCAATCAGGGCACATTGCTGTGATTTCAGCCCCTGAGCAGCTGGTGGTCTCTGTGAGGGCTGGTGGCACATCAGGGGCTCCTCGTGGTCTCTGTGGCTGATGGTGGGATGCTCTGTAGGATCCAGATCAGCCTTGGTGGGAGGAAGTCTGCGCTGCAGCCCCCTTCTCTGCCAACACCCCTGATCGTCGTGGGCCTGGGCAAAGTCCTGGGCAGGCCGAGGACGGACATTGGGTCATCTCTGTGCCCCATCCACCTGGCTGTGTTGTGCTTCCTGGGTGCTCCCTGACTGCATTCTGTGCAACACCAAGATCCTGCCACAGACCGCCTCTTCCTGTAGGGTCACCCACGTGCAGCCACCACGTTGCAGAGCCTCCAGTCTTGCTGCATGGGTCCTTACCAACCAGCCAGACCATTCCCTGCTGCCTGTAAAGATGTCCAGCCTTGAGCCACCTCTCGCTTCACACAAAGTGGGTGGCCAGGTGCACAGCCTGGAGTCTGTCCTCTGCTGTCTTCGGGGGACACCCCCCACACCAAGGGGGCCCCATTCCTTCCCCATCAGGGCCTGACTCTGGCCCAGGTGGATGGCTGGGGCTGTGGATTCAGGCAGCTCTGAAGTCCTGCTTCTCTCCAAATGCCCCAGCCCGACTCTTCTCTTCTGGCTGCCGGAGACAAGGGTTTGCATAAATGCTGCCTTGGGCCCTAAACTGGTAAAGGATCCACCCAAGCTGTGCATCTTCTCTGTTTCTCTCCTCGCTTCCATCACCAGAAACACTGCCCGGGTCCGTGCATCCCCTTCCTCCTGGCTTCTCAGAACAGCAATGCTCCGGAACGGAGGGCCACTGGGACCCTCGGCACTGGACCCACAGCTGCCTGGAGGTCACCTGGCTCCAGAGTCCCAGCCTCAGGGCTGGCCTCCTAGGGCCACTGCTGGACCATTGAGCTTTGGTCTGGAGCCCGAGAAGCAGAGCCAGAGGTGAGACACCTGTGCAGGGGACTCTAGGAAAGAGTTCCCAGGAGAGACCATTGGGGTGGGGGTGGCCAGGACAGGCCGTGGGAGAAGCTGAGGAAGGGGGGCAGTTTCAGGTGAATTCCCAGAGCCGCTGGATCCCACAGGGCGCTCTGAGGGTCAATTCCACCTCGGGGTTCACTCCCCCGTGCAGTAAGAGAGCTTCCCTGTTCCCTACCTGTCTCTGCCCCGGCGGGATGGACATCCCAGGCAAGTCCAGCTCTCTGCTCTAGTATATGGATGGTGATTCTCCAAGGGGGCTGGAGAGACAGGCCTGGAGGAAAAGCCCACCAAGGCTGGTGGAGGCGTGAGCACAGGGCCAAGCCGGCACTGCTGGCGTCGGCTGCAACGGACCACTGATGCCTCCCGATCACAGAGAAGATGTCTTGGCTGCCGGGGCTGCCGCAGCCAAGGACCACGACCCGGGCGGCTCAAACAACCCCTTTTCTCCTCTCCATCAGTTTTCGCTGAAGCCCCGTGTGCCCCCTGGATAAACATATGCAAGTGATGACGGGGCCTTGCTGGAGACAACCCTTTAAATAGGTGGTCAGGGTGAGGTCTGAGGTCCCAGACAGGGCTGGTCAGACAGACCTTTGGGGACAGGAGCCCCTTCTTCAATATTTTTCTTCCCTGTGTTCGTTCAGGCAACAAATGGTTACCGAGGGCCTACCATGTGCCAGGTACTGGGCCATGAGCTGAGGATGTGCCCTGCATTGTGCAAAGCAGAGAGGGAGGGAGGGAGAGAGAGAGGGAGGGAGAGAGAGAGAGAGAGAGAGAGAGAGAGAGGGAGAGACTGAACCGTTAATTAAACGATCATGCAAATAAATTAGGAACTGCAGACCACAGGAAAAGTCAAGAAGGAATACACAGGCTGGCACGAGCAGGCAGTACTCAGAGGCCAGTCCTGGCCTGTGGGCAGCCCCAGAAGCAATCTGGAGAGCCCAAGGGGCCCTGAAGGAAGGGCCCTCCAGGATGCCTGGCCTTGGCATCACAAAGGCCCCTGGGAGGGGAGGATGCCCTGCTCTTCTGCTTCTGCTTCCTGGCTCAGGGCCATGGGGAGCACAGCAGCCAGGCTGCCTGAGCCGCCCCCCACCCCCACCCCCCGGCCCCCGCCAAGGCTGAAGGCTCTGCTGGGAATGGCTTTAACCAGAGCTTCTCTGAGAAAGCATCAGAGTCCACGCCAGAGAGAAAGCAAGCCCCCTGCAGAGGCACAAGGCCTCCGAGTCCTTCATCTGGAAATTGTAAGGAGGCTTCCCAGGGTCGCTGCATTCAGTGTAAAGGTTTCAAGACAGAGGAAACCAGTGGGACCCAGTGCAGGATGGTGCAGGGTAGGGGTGGCATATGGGGTGGAGAGACCTGAGGGGCATGCGGGAAGGGACCCGCACTCCTTCCAGGAAGCCCTCCGTGTGGGCCTTCCCCCACCAGGGACTCTTCCAACTGTCGTCTTGCCCTTGATGCAGGGGTCAGGGTTGTCCCTGTTGCTCAGCAGAGCAGCTCATCAGGCCTCGGCCCACAGAGCAGGAGCTCAGTCCTGTTTGTGGAAGAGAAACTGAGGAAGCTGACTTGAACCATCTCCTTCCCGGAGCCAGGCCAGCATTTGCACTTGGATGTGGGAAGGTCAGCTCCAGGTCTGGGTTTGGGGGTGCAGGG
The DNA here is from genome assembly GCF_025265405.1 of Mesoplodon densirostris. Classification (NCBI taxonomy): domain Eukaryota; kingdom Metazoa; phylum Chordata; class Mammalia; order Artiodactyla; family Ziphiidae; genus Mesoplodon; species Mesoplodon densirostris. The sequence goes on from NC_082664.1 coordinate 153,095,291, forward strand.
GCAAGGCAGGGGTGTGTCTGGGGCCATTCAAGGTGAAGGATGGGGCAGGCTGTAAGGAGGGCCCTGCCTCCCAGCCCCCCACTCCATGGGGTGTGGGGTTTGAGCATCCTCCAAGATCTCGGGCTGGGCAGAAAAGCTGGGGCCACAGTCCTGTCACTGTCTGGTTCTCTGTCTTCCCATACCACAGAGATATAGCAATGTCTGTTCCTTACTTTAAGTCATTCCCTATTTGTGGTTAACTGTTATAAATGTATAAGATTTTTTTCATCTAAATAAATGGACCCACTAGAAGGTAATACAGTAGGTTCCTCAATCTTGGCATTCTTGACATCTCAGCTTGGACCAGATCTTTTCTGTGTGTGTGGGCAGCTGTCCTGTGCACGGCAGGATGTTTAGCAGGACCCCTGGGCTCTGTCCACTAGATGCCAGAAGCATCAACCCCATCTGCAACAACCAGAAATGACTCCAGATGTTTCCTGATCACCACGAAATCGTCTGGTCAGGCCCCATGATCTGATGTGGGAAATGTGATTAATCTTGGACAAACAAAGCACAGCAGGACGGAAGAGAAGGAGAGATGGACTCTGAGCCTGGGGTGAGGTCCTCCAGCTCGGGGCTGCCCCTGGAGAAGCTTTATGTCCCTGTTCTTTAGGTCCCTTCCTAGAGGTGGTTGCAAGGCTCCAGAGGAGCTCAAGTGAGGTTGCTTCTGGCGCGGAAAGAGGCTCCACAACAATAAATGTTGCTCTTTCTGGAATCTCACGGCTTTGTTTCTTCCTAGTGCTGACCGGTTCCAGCAACAACAAATAAGCATCATGATTCTCATCGTATCAGACAAGACTCTTCAGGTTATAGGGGACAGGAGCTCAACTCAAACTAACTTATGGAACTGAAAAGTCTAGTGGCAGGAGATCAAGCATGGCTGGATCCAGAGCTTCAAGTGATATCATGGGGGCCTAATGCTTCTGTCCTCAACCCTGATTTCCTGTGTCTTAGCCTTGCTCTCCAGAAGCCCCTTCGTGGGGAGCTCTGGCAGCTCCAGGCTGGCATTATCCTCACTGCTCATCATCTCAGAGGAAAGGGTATCTCCTGTGTAGCTCTTCAGCAGAAGTCCTCAGGTTGAATCTTAAGGGAGTCACTGGGATCACATACCCACCCCTGAGCTAAGCCTTAGAGTCAGGGGGGAGGAATACACAGATTGGCTTGGGCCAGGTCACGTGCTCAGCCCAGGTGGCACAGGAAGGGTGGAGGATGCAGGAAGGGTGGTCCCTCAGAGGGACATCCGAGTGGCCGTCACCAGAAGACAAGCAACTCGTTGCTGCATGAAAACATCCTGTATATTTGCAGCTCAGGGAAAAGCAAAACGGGGTGCCCCTCACCTCCCCACACAAATACCGGTTACAAATCGGGGGCTCTGTTGGCTTATCTTGTTAATCACTGATGCTGTACCTGCCTCTCAGCAGGAAGCTGTCCCAAGCCATCCCTTGCCGAGGGGGTTCAGATCCCTTCCAAATGCTCTCCTTGACACCCACGGTGAGCTTTCAAGACAGGTCCAGACAGCCCTCCTGGCTCCGCTGTGATGGAGTTCCACAGTGGGCTCTGCCCACTGCCTGCCCACTGGTTCCCAAACTCACCCTCTCTGGCTGTGCCCAAAGCAGACCCCTCTGGAACTCTCAGGTTGGGTCCTGCAGTCCTGCCTAGATGCCCCCTTCCCCTGGGGAATTGTTATGTCCCCAGCCCCTCTGCCCTCCTGCCCCTCCAGGCTTTGATGTTGCTCATCCGGGTCCCCACGAGTCTGCCTTCATGTTGCATCTTGGAGAACAGCATTTGGAGTCTTGGCCCATCCGTCCCAAGAAGTCTGATCTCCGTGTGAAGAATGACCCACCTCCAACACCCTCCCCACTTGACCCAAGTCACATAATAAGGGGTGTCGAGGAGTAGCCTCACACCTGTCACAATCTGCCCACACTCTGTCCCCCACTCACGTTGGTGGTGATGCCACATCCCACTCCTTGTCATCAGACTCACTCAAGGTACTGTCCTATGACATCAACCCAGCTGTCTCCACCATGTCATCTACTTACCATCCATCCCTCACATACGAGCTACATTCACACCTTACGGCCTGTACTACTTCCCCTCTATCATCTGCACAACAGAGTCTCTAGAATAAAGGAGGTCTGCACTGTGGTGATTTTTTTGTCCCCACCTTTATCAAAATGCAGTGGATAACTTCTCTCACAAAAACAACAAACCTCTGCTTTTTCTAGACACGCCAGCACCTGCGTGGTGGACCCCTCTTCAGAGGCCCACCCGAGGGTGAGGCCCGTACTCCACATTGCTCCACAGTTACCTGTGTCCTGCAGCCCATTCTGTGTGGTCACTGAAGGTCTGAATCTGGAGGGTCAGGAGCTAGAGGGTTCATAGTTATAATCATCCACCTATTGCTATAAAGCCTGAATTTGGGGGCAGAATCTACGTCCTGAAGTCGGTTGAAAAAATCAACAGTATTGGGCTTCCCTGGTGGTGCAGTGGTTGGGGGTCCGCCTGCCGACACAGAGGACACGGGTTCGTGTCCCGGTCTGGGAGGATCCCACGTGCTGCGGAGCAGCTGGGCCCGTGAGCCATGGCCGCTGGGCCTGCGCGTCTGGAGCCTGTGCTCCGCAACAGGAGAGGCCACAGAAGTGAGAGGTCTGCATACCGCAAAAAAAAAAAAAAAAAAAAAAAAAATCAACAGTATTTACTTTGAGGGAATGTCCTTTGCTTCCGTGGCTGGCAAAGGCATTTCCATACTACCTCCCTCTGTGTCTGCTAAAGTAAAGGAAAAACCTGTTAGAGTGGGATATAACTCTAACAGGTTAGAGTTCACTCAAATTCACTCTAGTGAATTTCCCCAGTGACTTAAATCCTGAGGGTAAAAGAATCAAAGACCTCCATGGGGGTGGTTCCATCCTGGACCTTGGAGATTTTCGAGGTCAACTCGCTCACCTGAACAGAGGAGGAAACCATACAAGGGAGGGCCCAGGTGACCTACTTGGAGCCCTGTCCTGGCTGGTGTCTTAGCTAGGGCTGGAATACAGGACCCCTGGCTCCTGGTTCAAGGCACTTCGACTGCACAGGATGAAGGGGTAAGGAAGATGAGCACAAGTGTTTGGTGTTGACGCGAGGTGAGACCCAATGAGGCTATGCCGAGGGGTAACTTATGGAGAGCGGTTCTGCTGACCCCACAGAGAGAGGGCATGTGTGTGTCAATCAAATCCACTTACACACTCGGGGTGGGGATGAAAGAAAAATTAACCTTCTGTCTTTCGGGATTGTCCTCCCCAGCCTATGAGCCAGAGCATTAGTCTTCTGCCCGATATAGGGAAGGTGTGCATTATTTGTAAAAACTAAGTTATTCCAAGTGCTGAGGAATTGACAGGTTTTTGGCTCCACTTTCCTGCCTTGTGGGAATTCTTGCCTAGCTGGGGAACTTCTCTTGGCTGAAGGGGATGGGCACCAAGCCTGCAATTCAAGAATACTGCCACTAAGTGGCGACAGGGAGCAAGACCAGTTGTTCAACCCTACAGCCAGGGAGGTATCTATTTGGTTGGACAAAAAGTTTGTTTGGATTAAGATGCTATGGAAGATGCCACTTTAGTGGCATCAAATGGGGTCTATTTTCTTCCCTTGGGGAAAGAGACCAGGGATTTCAGATGTCTGTTACTCTCCAAAGGGTTAAGAACCAGGGTTATGAATGATAATTAAAAAATTTTGCTTTGGGATAGATAATAATATTATATACTTCAAAAATAGAAAAGGTAATCAGTGAAAAGTCTTCCTGTGACTCCTGCCCTAGCCACCAGTTTCCTTCCCACAGGTGACCAATATTTATGAGTTTCTTGTGATCCTTCCAGAGAGGCTGTATGATGGCACACAAGCAGGTGTATGCTCGCTCTTTTTTCCCTTTTCTGTATTTACACATGTTGGCACATTGATCACATCTTCTGCTCTTTGTGCTTTCACTTAACAAACTATCTTGAAGCTTCCATGTTAATTCATCATATGGTTCCTTGTTCTCTCCTTGTATTTCAGGGTTTGAATGTGCCCTCACGTTTTTAACAGTCCTCCAGTCAAGAATACCGAGGCTGTTTGCAGTTATTTGTGACACAATAATGCAATGAATAACTCTGCAAAATAATATGGCTAGCTTGCACATGTGTGGTATACATGTTTAAAAACTCCTAGATGGGCTTCCCTGGTGGCACAGTGGTTAAGAATCTGCCTGTCAATGCAGGGAACAAGGGTTTGAGCCCTGGTCCTGGAAGATCCCACATGCCGTGGAGCAACTGAGCCTGTGCACCACAACTACTGAGCCTGCGTTCTACAGCCCACGAGCCACAACTACTGAGCCCACGTGCCACAACTACTGAAGCCCTCGCTCCTAGAGCCTATGCTCTGCAACAAGAGAAGCCACTGCAATGAGAGGCCCGCACACCGCAATGAGGAGTAGCCCCCGCTTGCTGCAACTAGAGAAAACCCGCGCACAGCAATGAACACCCAATTCAGCCAAAAAAAAAAAAAAAAAAAAGAAAAAGAAAAAGAAAAAAACCCCTCCTAGAAATAGAGTTCTTAGGTCAAAGGGCTTGTACATTTGTAATTTTGATAGAAGTGATCTAATATTCCTCCATAGAAGTTGTGCTGATTTACACTTCCCAGGAGAAGTGCCGAAGTTCGTGTTTCCCCTTGCCCTCTGGAATATATTGTGTTATTGCACTTCTGGGTTTCTAACAGGCAAAAAGCATGGCATCTAGGTATAGTGTTAATTTGCATTTATTATTCTGAATACAGAGGACATCTTTTCAGATGTTTAAAAGTCATTTGTATTTCCTTTCCTGTGAACTCTCTGCTCCTTACTTTTGTCTATTTTTTCTTTTGAGTTGTCCTTTTTTCTATTTCTAGATGCTATTGACATATCAGGGAAGTTAACTGTTGGTGAAATGAGTTGCAAATATTTTGCTTCTGGTTTGTTGTTGACTTTGCTTATGGTGGTGATTGCCAGGCAGGGATTTTTATGAAGTCAAATTTAACAATCTTTTATGTTACAGCTTTTCAGTTTTGTGGAATACGGAGAAGAGCCTTCCCTACTCCAAGATTCTTTAAAAATCCTCTGAAAAGGGATGGTTGGCTGGAGCCCGGCAGACTCAGGAGTCCTGAGTGAGGCTGGGGCGGGCCTGTGCCTTTGACCCCATGGACTGTGAACATCAGCCACTGTGGCTCCCGTGTGCAGGGCTGGGGTCTAACCCTGTTGGTTGGTCCAGAGCTTGCCCATGGGAAGAGTGGACCACAAACAGCAAAGACAGCTTACCTCAGGGGCCAGGGGAATGGGTCAGGAACCTGCCCTTGGCCTGCTTCTGGGCTCTGCCTTTGTGGCCTTCTTTTGGCACTTGAGCTGCAAAGCTGCCCTACCAGGACACACCTCTGCCCCCCTCCCACCCAACTGGAGGCTCAGGCCCTCTGGGTCACTGCGAGCGCTGGGGTTGCCAGCAGGAGCTGGGGAGCAGGGAGGGAGATAGGCCCACAGGGCCCATTCACAGCAAGTCCACACCAAGTCTGCGCTGGTCCAGCTGGGGACTCAGCCTGTCTCAGGCCTTCTGCTCAGGGCAGCAGGATGAGGCCCACGCAGGCCTCCTCTTCCTTCCTCACAACTGCCCCCACCGCAGTGGCACCCTAATCCAGCCAAAAGAAGAGACAACAGAAGGCAAATAATCAGGATTTGAGCGAGGGAGTCACCAGAGCCTGGCTCGGACCGACAAGGCACCCTGCGAACTCCTCCAGGTGGAGCCTGCAGGTTACACGACTGTGTGGGACGAATGAAATGGCCAGAGGGGTCAAAGGTGACACCAGCGTCTCCAGCATATCCTTCAGGGGGTTCTAGGGGGATTATTCCCACTGTAGGGTGGATCACCTCCTCTCCTTGGGATGTGTGTGGGGAGCTGGAAGTGGACGTGGTTTGGGTCCTCTCCGTTCAGGACTGCAAGGAGGGAAAGGGCTGGGGCGAGGCCCTGGGGGAGTGGAGGCCAGTGGTCTAGGCCAAGGCAGCACAGGACATTGGAAACGGGGTGACGGGATGGTTCCCAGGGATCTGGCATGCAACCCGCGACTGGGGGATCTGCGGCGGGTAGGCAGCAGGGGTCCTCCTGTCCGGAAGGGGCTCTCCATGGCCGAGATCCCCCCAGGGCTTCTGGCCTGGGGCTCCCTCTCGCCAGGCCGCCGCGCGGGGCCGAGCAGGGCGCGGTCGCCGGGGCCCCTCCGCCGAACGCGCTCGGGAGCTCGCCAGGGGGCAGCGTGGCGCCCAGGGCAGGTGCGGGCGCAAGAAAGCCTCGCTGTCACCTGTTCCACCCGCCGGAGGACCAAACCCCAACGGCTCCCAATCCCGCAGGTCCCGGGCGCGCCCGAGAATTTGTGTGCTCCCCAGGACCCGGGGCGGTTGGGGGGCCGCGGCTTCCACAGCTGGGCTCGGGCCCCAGTCCCGAAGCCGGCCCCGCAGCATCCGGACCCCAGGTGCGCCCTCCTACCCGCTGACTGTCCCGGCGCGGGCTCAGGGGAAGAGGCTGGGCACGCACGCATCTTTGTCCTCCTCCCTGTCTTCCCGCCGCGCGCTCTCGCCGGGCGGGGGGCGCGGGCGAGGCCGGGGCGGGGCGGGGCGGGGCGCGGCGGGGCGCGGCGCGGGCTGCCAGCCGCAGGCCGGTGCGGGCTGCACCCGCGGGCCGTGCCGCGTGCGCCGGGCAGGGGCGGCCCTGCGTGCCGTACGCCGCGTCCGGGGCGCGCCCGCTGCTATCCAGCTTCCCGGGCTCCGCAGCATCTCGGTTCGCGGCTCACAAAGAGCTGCGGCGGCGGCCCCGCGCTCGGCCTCGCTGACGGAGCGGCGGCGGCGGGCCGGGGCGGCAGTGCACCCGAGCGGCCCCGCGCCCGCGCCAGGTAAGCGGGAGTCTGGGCCGCCCGACCCGCCCGCGGCCGCAGTCTGAGGGCGCCCAGGCGGGAGCGGGGGGCTGGGGCGCGGAGGGCGCGATCGCGCGGCGCCGCGGGCGGGGGGCGCCGGGGGTTCGGGGGGAGCTAACCGGCGCCCCCTGGACCGGCGGGCGGGCGCGGCGGGGCCGAGCCGGCGGCTCGCGCATCCCGGGCGGGGGGTGCCGCGGCGACGGGCGACCCGGCTCGGACCCGGGGCGCGGGCCGGCGGTGGCTGCCTGCTCGGGTCCCGCCGCGCTGGCCGGGCCGGTGGAGGGTTCCGCGGCCCCGCTGGGCGCTGGCACCGAGTCCCCGTGCCGGGCGGCAACTCCCGAGTTTGGGGTCGTTTCTGGGTTCCCTGCCTCCTGGGAAGCCGAGCCCCTGTCTAAGAGCCCTCCCCGTTTTCCCTTTATAACGAGGCCCACCTGGAGAAACTCCTCAATTAAAAATTCCACGGCCAGGTTCCCCTGGGCGGCCGGCGCGGGGCTGGGGGCGCGGCGCGGACCTGCCCCACCGTCCTAGCCCCTTCCCTTCCCACCCCTCCACCACCCCGGCCAGGCTGCTGCTGGGAGGTTGGGCTTCTGATGGTCAAGGCGAACGGCGAGCCCCCCGCCCCCGAGCTGGGCTGTGCGCCGGGCGGGCCTCGGTGTGCCAAGGCCGGGGACGTACTTGCCCTGGACCCGGTGCCGGTGCCGAGGGAGGGTCTCGAGGGGCCCACTCAGCCGGGGCCTCGCGGAGCGAGGAGGCTGAGATTAGCCTGTTGGTCTCAACTTAGTATTTACTTGCAGAAGGAAGACTTGATTTTTTTCAAAGCTATTCGGATACGGCCTGGCAGGGGCCAGCCTCAGATCTGGTTAAGCGAACTCACAAATGGCCGTGGGGACGGTCAAGTACCCCAAACCGGGCATCTCCTTTGTTCCCTTTATCCTGTGGGCTGAGCTGTCCCTGACCTCTTCAGGCTCTGTCCCCTTTCTGAGAATTCCACCCCTCACCGCCTTTGAGATAAACAGTGCGTTTAGAAATAACGACCTGAAAGCTTCGAGGGTGGGAACAGGACAGCTTTTCCCGGGGTTCACATTTGATGTGCTCTCTGGGTACCCAGAACCTGGTGGGCGGCTCCTTTCTTAGGCCTCTGGGTTAGTGGTCCTTCTGGTGAGGTGAGGTGGGGGGTCTCTCGCCTTCTTGTGGGTGGTGTCCATCCTGCAGGGGACACAGTGGGATTTCCCAGTCCACAGCTGCCAGGACCCCCTACCCTGTGCCCTCACTCCTGGGGGGCTGTCCATACTGCCTCCACTTGCACTCAGGAGGGGGCCTCCTGAGCGGGGAAGGACCGCGGCTTATAGCCTCCTGGGACTCTGGGTGGTGTCCAGGGCGAGTTGGAGCTTGCTGGGGGTCAGCTTGCTGAGCGGCAGCCTCCCTGTTGGGCACCACAGTACTGGCAGAGAGACCCTTGGAGTGGTCTCCAGGCTGGGCCAGGTCTGCGTGGTGGCACTAGTTTTGGGGTGCCCTGTCTCTCCAGACCTCTGCTCATTGGTTGGGGAGCAGGGTGGTGTCCCTCCCCCAGTGCCTGCCTCTCTATCTCCAGGGTACTGGGCTTCTTCGCCTGGGAGAAGTGTGGGCTGAACCAGATGGGGTGTGTGTGTGTGTGTGTGTGTGTGAGTGTGTGTGTGTGAGCGTGAGAGCCGGGGTGGGCTCTGGCAGGCTGGAGAAGCCCAGGCCGGTCAGTTTCTTACTCTTTTGCACCTTGCTTGCTTTCTCGGGCACCCCGGGCTCAAGCTGTGGCTTGTTAACTTGTCTGCATGACTCTCTCTTGATTACTTCGAACCCTTTTTTTAAAAAAAAAAAAATTAGTTTCACAGGAATAATTGGTGGGGATGGATTGTGAAATGGAGGCGCATAAATAATCCAATTTGCCAACTGAGCTAAGAAATGCTGGGTAAAAATAAAAGATAATTGTAAAAGACACCAGTCATACCCCTGAAGCTGAGAGGGAGTGCTAAAACACCTTGATGTTTCCTAGACACAACTGAGGAATTCAGAGGAGAAGCACGTGTGGTGGTAGCCAGGCTTTGTTTAGATTGGGTGGCCCCCGAGGCCTGTTGGGGGAGGGTGTGGGCAGAGCCTGGGGTCGCAAGCCCCCTCCAGGCCTCAGCGCCTCCAGGGCGCCCCGCCTTCTTATCCTTGACCCCGTACACCTGACCCAGAGCCTCAACAGGTCAATGCCTCTGGTGACACTAGGGTCTGAAGTCTTGGAGAAACCTTTATTGTCAGGGGAGTCAGGAGGGCTAGGAGCAGGTGGGCACAGAGGCCCTGAGCTGGCCTCAAGGCCTTCCGGAACAAGTGGCAGAAAGCAGCACGCCTGCCTTGCAGCCTGGCCTTGAGAGAGTGGGAGGTAGCCCTGACCTTGCTGGGGTGGGGAGTGGCGTGGGCACTGGCTTCCATGTGGCTCCATCCCCAACTTAGGTCATGTTTGAGATGACTGGCTGCCAAGTGGGGGCTCTGGTGCCCGGTTGATGGTCGGTGGTCGGGCGTGTGCCCACAGGGAGGATTCTCTGGCCCCTTCCTCTCCCGAGACCCCGCCCACCCCCTGGGTCTGGTCCAGCAGAGCAGCTGCAGGCACAGGCTGAGTCAGCTGTCCTGGGCGCCGTCTTCTCTGCCTCTCCAGCAGCCAGTCCTCTGCTCTCCCTGTCCTCCTGGATGACAAGGGAGCCCAGGGAGGGCAGTGACCTCAGTGTCACGCAGCTGGGCTCTCTCTGTGGGGCTCGAAATTCCTGAGTCTGCTTGGGAACCCCCTCCGTTTTGGCGGGTGCTGTTGCTGTGTGACTTGTGATTTCTGTGCCAGCTGCAGGGTGTCCCAGGGTGGGCTGGTCTGGTGTTTGTCACTCAAGCCCGCAGTGGCTCCCCAGTGCCCATTCCATACCCACATTCCTCAGCCTGATTTTTTTTTCAACTTCTCGTCCTCACTCCCAACCATACTGTCCAGGCTCTGGTCAGGCAGACTCACTGCCCAGGCTTGCTTTGCATTGTCCCCACTCCATCCCCACCTGCCACCTTAGCCTGGGACCCTGTGTCCATCCTTGATCATCCCAGATGAATATGGGCTCTTTTCCTCTTATCCCTTGGTCACCAAATTTGCCAAACTCCTGCCTACCTCAGGGCCTTTGCACCTGCCCTTCCCCTCCCTGGCACATGCCTCGTCCAGATGTGCACCTGGCTTGCTGTCTTACTTCCTTCTCTGTCTGTATTTCAGCTCCCAGACCACCCTACATAAATTAGCATCACTTCCCCCTTTCATGTTAACCTTGCTTTGTGTTTCTTCTTTGTACCAAATACAGTTTGTTATTTATACTTTGTTTATTCTGTCTCTTACTGCTCCAACACAGAGACTTTGTTGACCTCTGTATCCCCGGAGGAAAAATAGTGCCTGGCACCTCGTACATCCTCAGTGGTACTTGTTGGATGAATGAATGAACAAATGAATGAAATCCCAGGAGCATCATGCTTCCTTCCAGCACAAGCCTGGCACCCTGCTGCTCCCTTCCCAAGACCCAGCACCAGAACCAAGCTGGATTCACTGCCAGAGCCTAGAACAGAGCATTGCCCGCAGTGGACAGGCAGGAGAGAGCCGTGGAATGGTGGGGGGCAGGTCAGATGTCGCATAGGCCAGAAAACAGCGTGGCCGGGATGGCCATCCAGCCCCAGGAGTGGGCATTCTGATCCTTCACAGAAACTCCCTTTAGGATTTTTCGGTTGTCTGGATGTTCTGCACTCGGGCTGTCCCTGCAGTCAGCTGGGTTACAGATGTGCTGGGAATGATGCCCCCTCTTTTTTTTTTTAATATTTTCTTTTCTTTTTATTTATTTGGCCGCGTTGGGTCTTTGTTGCTGCATGCGGGCTTTCTCTAATTGTGTCAAGTGGGGGCTACTGTTCGTTGCAGTGCACAGGCTTCTCGTTGTGGTGGCTTCTCTTGTTGCGGAGCACAGGCCCTAGGCGCGCGGGCTTCAGTAGTTGTGGCTCTTGGGCTCAGTAGTTGTGACTCGCGGGCTCTAGAGTGCAGGCTCAGTAGTTGTGGTGCACGGGCTTAGTTGCTTTGCGGCATGTGGGATCTTCCCGGACCAGGGCTCAAACCCGTGTCCCCTACATTGGCAGGCGGATTCTTAACCACTGCCCCACCAGGGAATTCTGATGCCCCACTTGGCCAGGTTCCCTTTCTCCTCCATCTGGAGGTTTCTAAACTGGTCTTTTCCCTTATGTCAGACCCGACATCTCCAGGCTCCCGGCCGCTCTGCCTGACCCTGTTTGCCAGCCTTCCCCCACCTGATTCTCCCTGCCTGTGTTCTGGCCCTGCTGGGGAAGGCGCTCTGGTTTTATAAGGAGAAAGGCTCTGCCACTAATCCCGGGGGCCTTGGGCGAGTCACTGGCTTTGGGAGCCTTTCTCAGCATCTGTCACATGTGCATGACAGCTCTCGCCGAGACAGTTTTGAGGTCCAGACGAGATCCAGCATTGAACTGATTTGAGATACTGGTACATGAAGACCAGAGCTTTGTGGGGTACTGGTGGCCCTAGGCCTGCTGTGGCTTCTCCTATTCTACTGAGAGTTTGAAGGGTCAGCTCTGCTAGCTTCATGTACAACCTAGTCAGAGAATGTAGTGCTTCCTAAAGTGTAAAGTGCCATTCTGATGTAAGGGGCTGCATCTGTGGTTTTGCGTCTAAAGGATCAAAATTAAGAAAGAAAAAATACGGGGTTGAGATGCCGGTGTCTCCTGACCACAGAGATGTTTGCATCTTGTGGTTTTTCTGAAAACGGAAGCATGCTGGCATTCGAAGGTGGTTTTGGATGGAGAAGCCAACTGGAATTAAACACACGTCATTGGGCACTTCTGTGCTGTTGCCTTCTCTCCCTCTGCACGTGCTGTTTTAAATAGTTTCCCGCCAAGCCCGAGAGACAGGTCTTCACTTGGCAGTGAGGAGGCTGAGGACCAGGCAGCTGTGACTTGCCCGAGGGGGCTGCTGTTTCAGGGCAGTGTGGTATTGGATGGAGAGCACAAAGCCCCATGACCACCCCCCGCCCGACTCCCCCATCTCCTCCATCCTCCCTACCCCCCCCCCCATGTCCCACTGGGGCCCAGTTTGCATCAGATTTGTTTTGTTTTGTTTAATTAATTTATTTATTTTTGGCTACATTGGGTCTTCGTTGCTGCGTGTGGGCTTTTCTCGGGTTGCGGCGAGCGGGGGCTGCTCTTCATTGTGGTGCGTGGGCTTTTCATTGCAGTGGCTTCTCTTGTTGCGGAGCACAGGCTCTAGGTGGGTGGGCTTCAGTAGTTGTGGCTCACGGTCTCTAGAGCACAGGCTCAGTAGTTGTGGCACATGGGCCCAGCCGCTCCGCGGCGTGTGGGATCTTCCTGGACCAGGGCTTGAACCCGTGTTCCCTGCATTGGCAGGCGGATTCTCAACCACTGCGCCACCAGGGAAGCCCTCAGATTTGTTTTTAAACAGGGTGGGCGTGACTAGGACTTGGCATGACTTATGTGATGGGTACAACGGTTCATTTTCAACCTGTGCCTAGAAAATCTGATGGTGGTGACCTGTTGCCCTGAGCTCTGGTTGGTGGTTGGAGAATAATGGACATGTCACAGGTGACCCAGGGCCCTTCATGGGGACAGCAAGAGGGCTTGGGAGCTTGCCATCCAGGACAATAGCTAACGTTGTTGGTGGATTGGTAAGGTGTTTTCCTTTTTTCACTCAGAGGTACCATGGATTCTTTGCACTTCCTGCCCCTGGAATCAACTCTGAAATGTTCAGGCACTTGTTCTGGACAAATTTTAATTAGTCAACAGTCAGTGACTAGCAGCACACTATTGGCATTTAGAATTTTCAGTTGGGAGATATACACATATATATGTATAATTGTATTTAAAATATATATATATATTTATTTCTCATTGGATTGGTTTTACATTTGTGGAATGGATTCTCAAGCAGGGCAGCTCTAAATATGTGTTTCTCTGAACTGTTGTGGGCCCCGCTAATTTTCATTAAAAAATGTAGTGTATAGTTCTTCCCAGTTTGTCTATCAGTTGTCTTGGAAAAATCCATTGTTTCGAAACTAGGAGACCCGTTTGCTGAGTGAGTGCCTACATTTAGGGATGACGATTTCTCAGACCCCTCTGGCAGCAAGTGTGCACATTGCTCAAATAAAACACGGTTTACGTTCCTCAGTCTTTTGGTGTAATGAGCGGGCCATGTGCTCTGACATATGTCCATGTTATCCAGAGCTGGTGACAGCTGTCAGGGGTGGGGAATCGGAAGTTCCAGAAAGCCTTCAGCAGCTGGCCAGCCAGCCAGCGTGGCTGTTGGGAGTTCAAATGACTCCTTCTAAGAGGGGCACCCGGAGGCCTGCGTTTCCTTCCTTGCCAGCCACCAGCTGCGGAGCAAGACCAGATGTGTGTGTGTGTCAGCGTTTGTTACAGTAGAGTGCCTGGTTGGTGCCAGTCACCAGGCTTGTGTGTGTGTGTGTGTGTGTGTGTGTGTGTGTCCCCAACTCGCCTGCCAGGCCTCAGACACCAGGTACTACCTTGGGTCTCTGGCTGGTCGTAGTGAGAGCTCGTGTCTGACTGCTGGACAGTGGGTCCTGGCCCCGGGTCCCAGCGCTGCCTGCCTGGCCTGACTGCTAGATCGTGAATCCCTGAGGCAGGCCTGACCTACGGCCCCTCCTGGACTCCTGGACATGCCTTTATCCGTGTACATGTGCTGCGAAGATACTGCCTGTGACCTTTCCCTGCCCTTCGGGTGGCGGACAGGAGCGAGCCAGTGTGTGGTAGAGTGGACATGCAGTCTGCTTCCTGCTCTTGGGGTGATATCTCTGTGCTGTTTCTTGGGTTGGAAACTCTGACAGCAGAAGCCCCTCCAGACCAAGAACTCTTGATTGTGTCTCTCCTTTGGGCTTTAAGAGATTTCAGCTTTTCAATTAATTGCATTTCATTAAATAACGGTTTTCTTCGTGATCACAGGCTGGTTTGTGCTTCATCAGCAGTGAGGACTGTGTGGCTTCAGTGGCTGTGACCACGCCCAGAGGCAGAGGCGCCTCTCGCTTGCGTCGACTTCATGGGGGAGCTGCCGTGGGGGCCCCTGGATGTGGCATCGTGCTCCCCACTCCTCCCTTCCTTCACTCTGCGTGTTGCTACTTTCATCTGTCGTATAAGATGACTTGTCTAATAATGGAAATAAAGGGGTGCCAGGCATTTAAATGGCAGCCCCTTCCCCACCCCTGGCATTCACCTCCCGGCCCTCTGATCTCTGGGGTCACTGCAATGCTAGCCCCCGAGCCCCTTTGCTGGGAGCTCCATCTGTCCATCCATCCGTCCATCCGTCCGTCTGTCCGTCCATCCAACAGGTATTTCCTGAGCGCCCGCTCTGTTCCATCACTCCCAGTCCCTGTCAAGAGCTGAGTGGAGTAAGGAGAGAAGAGCGGGGGGGGGTGCTGCTGTAGAATGCGAGTGGGCATCAGAGCCCAAGGCTGCCTCTGGCTCCAAAGTGCTCCCGGAGCAGCCCAGGCTGGAAGGTTTGAGCGCCCGGCATGTGGGGTGCGGGTCAGGGACCCCATCCTGGAAGAGTGAGTGGGTTTGCCCGTCCAGAGCTCAGGCCAGAAGAGCCTCCAGGCAGAAGGGCCAGCCTGGAGTAGGGGACCCTGTATGGGGGTGGAGCTGAGTGTCTGGCAGCAGGATAATGTGGTTTGGGCAGGTCAGCAGGAGATGGCGGGTCCTGACCGTCAGGGGCTTGAGCTGCCTCCGAGGCCTGGGGGAGTCTTGCTGTGGTTGGGGGCAGAGCAGGTGGGGTGACACGCACTCTGCCCGCCATTGTCCAGCTGAAGCTAGGAGGTGTTTCCATCACCCAGCTTCAGGACCAGTTGGACTGCCGGAGGGGTGGTGAAGGATGAGAAGGAGGCTGTGATGAGAACCGGGGGAGGGCGTGGGGATTGGGCGGGGGAGGTACATGGAGGGGTGCCTCCAGGCTCGAGGGGGGCTCTAGGAGGGGTGCTGCCAGGAGGCGTGGGGAGGGAGGAAGAGTGGAGCCCAACACCTTATGTGGGAAGAGGCTGCTGCCGCCACGTCCTGGCCTTGCTAGCGCGGATGTTTAATTTCACCCTTTAGAGATTTACAGGCTTTCTAGATTAAATTGCCACTGTTCCTGTATAAGAACGACAAATCCATGACAGACCATAAATCACATTATTAATTTGCTTACATGGAGTTAACCTCTGTGGCCCCACTGACTTACTCGGAAGGATGAAGGACGCCTGGGAGACAGCGAGGCCTCTGTCCAGTTGTCAGCGAGCGGGAAAGGCTAGAGGGACCCAGGTCGCGGTGGCCGGGCCGCCCTGCCCACCAGGTGGCCGCCCTCGTCCCGTTGCCAGGGCTCCTGGTGGCGTCCTGGCCTCTGTGGGGAGGGGGACAGACTTCTGCACCAGCCGTGCAGAGGGCAGGGGGTGTGGGGAAGCCGGGCTGCAGGTCAGGAGGCTGGGCTCCAGTGGCCTCTGCAGGCTGCTGAGCTCTGGGGGGTTCTTGGAGGGCTCCTCTCAGGAGCCCCGAAAGCCTGGGCACCCGAGTTCCTGCTCGGTCTTCCCCTTTCAGGCTCTGGTGGGCTGTTCATCCTCCGAGTCATGATGGGTCAGAAAACATGTCTTACAGTTGCTCCCCTTTCCGGACATATGGACAGCCTGCTCTTTGCGTTGGCACAGGTGGGGGTGGGCACCATTCCCTCTACGTGGCCCGAGGCTTGGCCTCTGCGGGGAGCTGGCTAGGACGCTGGTGAATGCGTCTTTCACAGCTTACTGCCGTTCGCTGGAGCTGGAAACTGCCTGCTAATTGTGGGGCAGTTAGAAGTCATGATTTGTTGGGAGAAAGGTGCATTTGTTGGGGTGTGGGACTCTCCCTGTGTGTTGACCTTTCTGCCTCCAAGGGCCAAGTGGCTACTCCAGGTGGGGACGGGTGGGGATTGCGTGCTGCAGGGGGGTAGGCCTGGGGCTCGCTCGCCTGAAGGTTTTCATCAAACCCCAAATATTACGCTGCAGTTCGTGTTGACTGGTAGCCCAAACCGGCTTTCTTCCTTTACAGTGAAATGGAGAAGCCAAACTTGGTGTATTTAATATCCGGTATTTCATGGCAGAAAGCCAACGGTCACGCTGGTGGCCTCTCTGTGCTCACGCGTGGTACCCACAGCCATAGGTGGGGCGTCCCGTGCAGCCTTGATTAGCAGCTGCTGACAACTGACTCAGAAGATTCTGTAAAATCCACATGTATTTGTAGAAATACAAATAGAGTTTAATGTCCCAATGTAATGGTCACTTCCTTGAAGTGAAATTAGCTCTGGTTTCAAGGAAGTAAATGGAGGCATAACACATTAATGTGGGACTGAATTGTGTCTCGCTCACCTGAGTTCCCAACAGTGGTCTACAAGCTGTCGTGTGTTTTCCTTATGGAAACCGTCTGGGCTGACAGAGTCCTGGAGGCCGTGGTGGGTGTTCATCATCCAGAATTCACAGCAATGCATCACTCACATCCATCTGGATCTCACATCTCAGGCCCTGACACCAAAAACACATGTTGCCTCCACACTGTGTGCTTCGTGGAAGATGTTCCAACAAATTACTCATCTTAAAATAAAGCATTGTCCAAGAAAAAGGCAAACAACTGGGTAGAAAAAGGGACCAAAGACATTTCACCAAAAAGAAGGCTGAGTAACCATATGGAAAGGTCCTCAACTCCATTAGTCATCAGGGAGGGAAATGAAAAATAAATTGTAAATGTTTTAGAGTTCTCCATAGAAACAGACCATAATGTGTGTGTGTGTGTGTGTGTGTGATATTTGTTTTTTTGTTTTTTTTGGCTGTGCTATACGTGGCTTGCGGGATCTTAGTTCCCCGACTAGGGATTAAACCCGAGCCATGGCAGTGAAAGCACCGAGTCCTAACCACTGGACCGCCAGGGAATTCCCTATATTTGGAGATTTATTATGAGGACTCACATGATTATGGAGGCTGAGAAGTCCCCAGATCTGTGGTCAGCAGCTGGAGGCCAAGAAAGCTGGTGTGTAGTTCAGTCTGAGACTTGAAGGCCTGAGGACCCAGGGGGCCCATGGTGTGAATCCCAGCCCAAGGGCAGAAGATGAGGTGAGAGGTCCCAGCTCAACAGTGAGGCAGAAAAAGGGGCAAATCCCTCCTTCCTCCATCTGTGTTCTGTTCACGCCCTTAGTGGGTTGGATGCCCACCCACATTGGGGAGGGTGTCTGCTTTACTGAGTCCACTGATGCAAATGCTCATCTCATCCAGAGACACACAGACACACCCAGAAATAATGTTTAATCTGGGCACCCTGTGACCAGTCAAGTTGACACATAAAATTACCCACCCCAATTTGATACCATTACACACCACCAGAAGGGCTAAAATTAAAAAGAGCAGAAACTAGACATTGAAGAGGATGTGGAGCGGCTGGAACTCTTATGGTTGATCGGGGTGTAAGTTTATACAGCTGCTTTAGGGAGTGGTTTTGCAGTGTCGCCTAAAGTTAAAAATGCACGTACTCTGTGACCAGCAGTCTCGCTCTGAGTGAAACTGGGTGCAGTGTGCATACGGCCACTGTCGTGGGCTGCATGGTGGCCCCTAAAGATGGCAGGTCCTCATCCCTGGAACCTGTGAATGTGACCTTACATGGTGAAGCTTTTGCGGACGTGAGTTGGGACACTGAGATGAGGAGATGATCCTGGCTTATCTGGGTGGGGCTTACATGCCATCACAAGGGTCCTTTTTTTTTGGCTGGCCCCAACCAGGGATCGAACCTGGGCCCAGTCTTAACCAGTGGACTTCCAGGGAAGTCCCCACAAGGGTCCTTCTAAGAGAGAGGCAGAGGGAGTGTAGACACAGAGGAGAAGACAGTGACCACGGAGGCAGAGATCAGAGTGATGTAGCTACAAGGCAGGGAATGCTGGCAGCATCAGCAACTGGAAGAGGTGATTCTCCCCTGGAGCCTCCAGAGGGAGGGGGGCCCTGTGAATGCCTAGATTTCAGCCACTGAAACTGCTTTCAGATTCCCGGTCTCCTGAACTTGAGTTGGTCAAAGCCACGTGTTTGTGGCGATTTGTTCCAGGGATCACCGGAAACTAATAGAGCCCTCCAGACGCATGCACCAGAGCATCCGTAGAAGCATGGTTGTCAAACTACAGATGACCCAAGGTCCACCAGCAGTAGACTGCTCCGTACACTGGGGCTCATCACACAGGGAAACCATCCAGCAGGCACTGCAAGTGCCACATGCTGTTGAGCCAAAAACCCAGACCCTAGAGTCCCTAGTCCCTACCGCATGGCTCCACTGATGGGAAGGGCAACAGGCAACTCTCCCATGTGGGGTGGGAAGTCAGGGTGCCCTTGAGAGATGGTGATTAGAGGGGGCACCAGGAGGGCACCGGGCTTCTGGAGGGACTGACAATGTCCCATTTATTTCTTCTTTTCTTTTTTTAGATTTTATTGACGTATAGTTGATTTACAATGTTGTGTTAATTTCTGCTGTTCAGCAAAGTGACTCAGTTATACATACATATTCTTTTTCATATTCTTTTCCATTATGGTTTGTCACAGGGATATTGAATATAGTTCCCTGTGCAATACAGTAGGACCTTGTTGTTTATCCATTCTATATGTAATAGTTTGCATCTGCTAATCCCAAACTCTCAATCCTTCCCTCTCCCACCCTGCTCCCCCTTGGCAACCACAAGTCTGTTTTCTATGTCTGTGAGTCTGTTTCTGTTTCGTAGATATGTTCATTTGTGTTGTATTTTAGATTCCACATACAAGTGATATCATGATATTTGTCTTTCTTTGACTTACTTCACTCAGTATGATAATGTCTAGGTCCATCCATGTTGCCGCAAAGACAGTGTCCCATTCTTGTTTTTT
This sequence comes from Mesoplodon densirostris, assembly GCF_025265405.1. Lineage (NCBI taxonomy): Eukaryota > Metazoa > Chordata > Mammalia > Artiodactyla > Ziphiidae > Mesoplodon > Mesoplodon densirostris. The sequence continues at coordinate 153,114,226 of NC_082664.1, forward strand.
TTAATTAATTAATTTTATTTTATTTTATTTTTGGCTGCATTGGGTCTTTGTTGCTGCACGCGGGCTTTCTCTAGTTGCGGCGAGCAGGGGCTACTCTTCGTTGTGGTGCGTGGGCTTCTCATTGCAGTGGCTTCTCTTGTTGCGGAGCACGGGCTCTAGACGCGCGGGCTTCAGTAGTTGTGGCACGCGGGCTCAGTAGTTGTGGCTCTCGGGCTCTAGAGTGCAGGCTCAGTAGTTGTGGCGCATGGGCTTAGGTGCTCCGCAGCATGTGGGATCTTCCTGGACCAGGGCTCGAACCCGTGTCCCCTGCATTGGCAGGTGGATTCTTAACCACTGCACCATCAGGGAAATCCCAATGTCCCATTCTTGATCTGTGTGAGGTTTGCCTGGGTGGGTTCCACTTTATGATAAGGAATTTTTCAGTGTCTATATTAAACTTCAATAAAAACTGGAAAAAAAAAAAGAGCAGTACAGCATCTTGGAATCTTCAGGGAGAACTTTCAATTGACTGACTCATGGCTTATTTTCCTGCTGGAACAATAATATCAAAATCAAGATTACATTTAATTTAATGTGAGATGATTAAATGTGGCCATTCCAACAAGTGCTTATTAATATTCAGATGCACATTGTATTTTCTAAATGAAATCAGAGTCCATAAACCCAAGTAGGATGCTGAGATCTATACACAGGTAATTGATATGGATAAGTTCTCTCCATAAGAGTTTTTCTTCCTGCACAAGGACAGAGCTGTGCACTTAAGGAAAACCAGACACAAACAGCCCGAGCCCTTGAGGGTCACACGCTCTGTGGTTTCAGGTGAGTGGGAAGCCAGAGAGCTGTAAGAAGAGATATCGGAGTGAGATGGTGTGTATGAACAGCTCCTTTGGGTCGGCCCAGACACTGGGTGGGGATTCCGAGGGGCCCCCTGTCCGGCGCTCTCCAGGCCACCCTGCCCATCACACTGAGATCCTAGAGGTCCCTGCTGTCTGGGTCCACAGTGCTCCCTGGCAGCCTTCCCAGCCCCTCCCACCCCTCCAGTTGTGCTGGGAGACTGTCCGTCAGCCGTCCAGCTTTGGGCTGGGTCCCACGTGTGGTCATCGCATCCGAGCTTGTGCACACGTGGTCTGTGTCCTGCGCCATCTGAAATAGATGAGACCCACAGCATAGTGGTCTCCTCTGAGGTGGTCCACAGAGACGCAGGGGAGGCCGGGAGGTGACACCTGGCCTCAGTGGTCCTAGGCATGCTCCTGGCTCCACTATGCTGGACTCCCGGCCCAGTCCTGGTGCTGAGATAGCACGGAGGCTTCAGCTGTGTGGCTCGAGGATCAGAACGGGGGTCTGAGGGCTGTGCCTGGACAGGCGGAGGCTGGGGCCTGGGTGGCGCTGCACCCACCCTCCGGGGCCCGTGGGGAGCCATCCTGGAGCAGTGGGCCCTGCAGCTCTGCTCAGCCTCTCCCCAAGGTCCTGGGCTGCTGTTTGTGATATGGAGAGCACCCCTGCTTGAGTGTGTGGGGTCCCAGTACTTTGTCCGTGGTTGGGATTTTAGGAGCGGGTCATATCTGTGGGTGGTGTGGTTCAGAAGTCTAGAAACGCAAATTCGCTGAGTCCAGTGAGTGCCCTCCAGCTGCACCTCCTGCAGCCTCCCTGACCGCACCGTCTGCAACGCATCTCCCCGGCTCTCCTCTTATGTGGCCAGTGGGTGGAGGAGGGTGTGGGCCTGGGCCAGGAGCAGCTTTGCCCTGGATGGTTAGCTAAGGAGCTGGACTTCCGCCAGGGGCCTGCCCAGCTCTTGCTGTCCTGAGGGCTGCTCCTGGCAGCCTGGCCACCCTGGGGACATCGGGACAGCTCAGAAGGAGACATTTCAGCGTGTGCAGAGGGCAAAGCAGCACGCTGGGTCCTTGCAGGCACACAGGAAACGGTGCGGAGGAGATTGGACCCTCAGGGAGCTTTTGATTTGTGTGTGTTGGCCTCAGTAGAGATAAGAAGAAAGGGCCAGTTACCGGAAAGGGATTGAAGCCGGGTCACCTTTAAGGAGCTTGGAAGGAGATGTTTGGCCTTGGTAACGGTGTCTCGATGTGGTTCGAGATTCTGCCCGGGATCGCCGTCATGGCCGCGTGCTTATTCATCCCGGGAATGGCCACTGCATGCATCCACAGGTTCACTAACGGGAGCAAGGAAGAAAGGGTTGCCCATTATTCATATCAGTGGAATTTGATGGAAAGAGATAGGTGCATCTCTGGAGTTAATCGTTACTATGTGTCAGAGGGTTTGGAGAACATTGATTAAGGAAGCATTTTCCTGATGGATGAAAAATAACTCAGTTATGCTTGTCTACCCCTGCTAGGTTATGCAGTGTATTGTGTAGCATGAAGTGTATTTTGTAGTGTGTAATAAAAATAAAACAAAAAAGTAAAATCAAAAAAAAAAAAAGAAGGAAGGGCCAAATGGGGCTTCTGTGGGGTGTGGCCACAGAGGGAGATTCAGGCCTGCAGGAGGTGGTCCCTGCTGGTGTTGACAACAGAAATGAGTGGGGGGAGGAACTCCTCCCTCTTCAAGCGTGGGCTGTACCTGGTAATATCCTTCCAAAGAGCACAGCCTGGAAAAGGGGAAACAGAGGAACTTGACAGTGGAGAAACCTGATAACCCTGCCTCGGCCACGGGATCCAGGTCCACCAGCAGTGATGGGTCACCTTGACGGTGTGCCCCTCCATGGGATGTGATGGGGATGGCTCTTCAGCTCGGTGGCCTTTCTGCCCAGACCCCAAAACTTCTATCTAATCACAAGGAAAACAGCAGTTCAATTCCAACAGAGGGGCGTTCTATCAAATACCTGAGCAGCACTCCTTAGAACAGATGAAACCGTAGTTTCACCAAAATCTGAGAATCTGTCACAGCCAAGAGAAGCCAAAGGAGAGAGGATGTTTAAATAGAATGGGTGGGATCCTGGAGCAGATAAAGGACACTGGGTTAAAACTAGGGAAATGTCAATAGAGCGTAGCCTTGGTTAGCAGTAACACACTGATATTGGTTCATTAACTGTAACAAATGTGCGACTTTGATGTAAGATTTAATGACTGGGCAAATCAGATGTGAGGGTGTTCTATGGGATCTGTACTATCTGCACAATTTGTTTGTAGGTCTACAACTATTTAGAAAAAAAAATGTCTTTTGAAAGAAATTGGAGGGCAGTTTGAGTCCTGTCACCCCGGAGTTCCTGGCGGTGGGACCTGGGCTCCGAGCCTTGCTGTCCATCCCCCCCACCCCCGTCCAGCTCCAGACCCTTGGCTTTGTCATCCCTGTTGGTCTTCCTTCTTTTCTCTCCACATGGAACCTGAGGGAAAGTTCAGTCCAGTATTTAGAATAGATTTTTTTAATGCCCCAGATTTCTGGGTGCTTGGAAAGAACCAGCTTCTCAGATGCAGTCTGCACGGGTGCTGGGGGCCATCCCCAGGTGAGATAAGCCCCCCGGTAAGCTTGCGGGCACCCTGCCCAGGTTTCCTCTGTCTGACAACTCCAGGAATCAGCGCCCTGGGCCTCTGCTTCCTCCTTTTTAAAAAAAAATTTTTTTTTAATTAAAATTGAAGTATAGTTGAGTTACAGTGTTGTGTTAATTTCTGCTGTACAGCTCGGTGCTTTGTGACTACCTAGAGGGGTGGGATAGGGAGGGTGGGAGGGAGGGAGATGCAAGAGGGAAGAGATATGGGAACATATGTATATGTATAACTGATTCACTTTGTTATAAAGCAGAAACTAACACACCATTGTAAAGCATTTGTACTCCAATAAAGATGTTAAAAAAATTTTTCTGCTGTACAACACAGTGATTCAGTTATATATATATATATATATATATATATATATATATATATATACATTCTTTTCTTTATATTCTTTTCCATTATGGTTTATCACAGGGTACTGAATATAGTTCTCTGTGCTGTTCAGTAGGACCCTGTTGTTTATCCATATATAATAGTTTGGATCTGCTAATCCCAAACTCCCACTCCACCCCTCCCCCAGCTCCCTCCCCTTTGTCAACCACAAGTCTGTTCTCTATGTCCATGAGTCTGTTTCTGTTTCATAGATAAGTTCATCTGTGTCATGTTATAGATCCCATGTATAAGTGATATCATATGGTAATTGTCTTTCTGACTTATTTTGCTTAGTATGATAATCTCTAGTTGCATCCATGTTGCTGCAAATGGTATTATTCCATTCTTTTTTATGGTATTCCTTTGTGTATATGTACCACGTCTTCATTATCCATTCATCTGTTGACAGACATTTAAGTTGTTTCCGTGTCTTGACTATTGTAAATAGTGCTGCTATGAAATAGGGGTGCATGTATCTTTTTGAATCAGAGTTTTCTCTGGATATATGCCCAGGAATGGGATCACTGGATCATATGGCAACTCTATTTTTATTTTTTTGAGGAACCTCCATACTGTTCTCCATAGTGGCTGTATCAATTTACATTCTCACCAACAGTGCAGGAGGGTTCCCTTTTCTCCACACCCTCTCCAGCATTTATTGTTTGTAAATTTTGGGGGGATGGCCATTCTGACCTGTGTGAGGTGATACCTCATTGTAGTTTTGATTTGCATTTCTCTCATGATTTCTGCTCCCTTCTTATGGGTTGAGGTCCTGAGACGGCTGCCCTCCCCTGATCAGCCCTGGGTCACTTCTGTGAGTGATGAGTGGCCATTTTTTTAGGGGGTGACATTGGTCACAGACGACATCATGGACCAAAGCTGATGTGTGTGCGGTTGGCAGTTCAGCCAGGAGGCAAAAGGGAGCTAAGCGTCTGTGTTTCTGGGCTGGCTGAGGATTCATGGCCAGTGCTGAGTAGGTGGTTGGGACAGCTGTGTTTCCACAGGAAGGGTGGCCTGGTGGGGACACGGGAAAACAGGTCTAGCCGGCAGCTGGAACCCTGGTTTGGGGTAATTACCTCTTCTTTAATTTTTGTAATGGTCACTTCCAGTATTTTTGGAGGAGGTGCAGGATTCAGAGGAAGGAGCGAGCCCCGCAGGGGAGAGAGAAGCCCAGTCAGGACCCCGTTTTGTAAATGAGCCCAGACAGCAAGGATGGAGGGTGGGAAGGGCTTGTCTGGACCCGGCCTGCCCCCCGAAGCCCCCCGCACGCTTTGCAAGATGACGTGAGTTACGGATGAGACGATCCTCGCACAGGGTCGCGGTGGAGTTGGGCACGTGGGAGGCGCTCGGCACGGTGGGCCTGGTGTCTCCTGGGGGAACGGGAGACCCGCACCGAGAGGGTCAGTCAGTCACGGCCCCTCACAAGTCCCTGAGAGGAAATGATTCCTATGGGTCTCACGGCTCATCTGGGTTTTAGGACAAGATCATGTTGAACCCTATGAAATGGCTGTTTTTGTTAAGTCAGAAGTGGTCAAATATAAGCAGTGTCATATGGCTTAACGCAGTTGTTTAGTAACGCAGTTTTGGGCAAGAGAGAACACTTTTTCTTTTAACAACTTTAGTTATCACAAGCCTCCCAGTTCATTGTATTAGAAAATAGACATCAGCAAACAGGAAACTTAGACATCCTGGATTTTTCCTGCAGTGGGGGGTGGGGAGAGGCATTGTTCACGCGGGTTCTTCTGTGTGCTTGGCACGTGCACAGCTGCCCACATACCTCCCCCTCCGCTGCGCTGGGAGCCTCTTTCTTCCACCCGCAGCGATGCGAGTTTGTCCGTTGTGCACTGACCCATGCCCCTCTCTTGGACATGTTTTTCTGCCCTGAACGATGCTGTCATAAACACCCTGTAGTTTTTCTTTTTTAAAATTATTAATTAATTAATTAATTAATTAATTTTTGGCTGTGTTGGGTCTTAGTTGCTGCGCGCCGGCTTTCTCTAGCTGCGGCGAGTGGGGGTATTCTTTGTTGCGGTGCGCGGGCTCCTCATTGCCGTGGCTTCTCTTGTTGCGGAGCACAGGCTCTAGGCACGTGGGCTTCAGTAGTTGTGGCTTGCGGGCTCTAGAGCGCAGGCTCAGTAGTTGTGGAGCACAGGCTTAGTTGCTCCGCGGCATGTGGGATCTTCCTGGACCAGGGCTCGAACCAGTGTCCCCTACCTTGGCAGGCGGATTCTTAACCACTGTGCCACCAGGGAAGCCCTCTTCTTTTTCGGCAGATCCCCATGATTCTTTCCTTACGGTACGTTTCCAGAAGTAGAATGGCTGGGCCGAATGTGAAAGCTGCAGATTGACCTCCAGAAAGGCTCCATTGCCCACAGACCCTGTGTGAGGGGGAGGGCCTGCCTGGCTTCCCTCCCTCCCTCTTTCCTGTCCTCCCCCTCCGTCCCTGCTCCTCCCCATCCCCTCCCCTCCCCCTGCTCCTCCCCCTCCCTCCCTGCTCCCCCCTCCCCTACCTCATTCCTCCCCTCCCCTCCCCCTCCCTCTCCTTTCCCTCCCTCTCCCTCTCCCCTCCCCCTGCTCCTCCCCCTCCCTCCCTGCTCCCCCTCCCCTCCCCTCCCTCATTCCTCCCCCTCCCTGCTCCCCTCTCCCCTCCCCTCCCTCATTCCTCCCCCTCCCTGCTCCCCTCTCCCCTCCCCTCCCTCATTCCTCCCCTCCCCTCCCTCTCCTTTCCCTCCCTCTCCCCCTCCCCTCCCCTCCCTCATTCCTCCCCCTCCCTCCCTGCTCCCCCCTCCCCTCCCCTATTCCTCCCCTCCCCTCCCTCTCCTTTCCCTCCCTCTCCCCCTCCCCTCCCCCTGCTCCTCCCCCTCCCTCCCTGCTCCCCCCTCCCCTCCCTCATTCCTCCCCCTCCCCTCCCTCTCCTTTCCCTCCCTCTCCCCCTCCCCTCCCCCTGCTCCTCCCCATCCCCTACCCCTCCCTCTCCCTCCTTTGATGCTGCACCACTGAGCCAGGGGTCCAGCAAATAGCATTTCAGCTGACTCCCCTGGGGGGCCTCCCAGCACGCAGGCTACCTAGGGCCCCTGGTCCGGGGTTTGCTTTTGGGGTTTTGAGAGGAAACCAAGAACCCATGGGGGAGCCTGTGGGGAGCTTCAGAGGCTTCCCTGTGACACACAGGCTGATCCTGAGGTGTGATAACATTCTTCTAGGGAGACGTCCCTTCCCTGAGAGCACCCTACCCCTATGCTGGGGGTGCTGGGGCGCTGACCCCATGGGTGGGGGACCCGAACCCTGGGCTCACGAGCTATTATTTATTTAAAAAATACCTTATTTCTCTGGCGATTTGGCAAATGGATTGACGCCAGGCCCTCTTCCTGAACCACCTGGGACCACCCCGGTGCATGAGTCAGGCTGGTTGCCACCATGGGGCCCTTGGTCTGGTGTCCTGTTCCCCCGACGCCGTTGGCTGCCCTGAGAATCCAGGGAGAAGCTGCTGCCAGATTCGGTGGCCCCAGGAGGGTCTTTGTCCTCCTTTCACAGAAGCAGTAGATTCGTGGATTCGCTCTGTTGAGCTGGAAGGAAGTATTTTAAAATTTCCTCCGGTTGAAGAACCCAAAATGGAACAATCTACATCAGTTCCCCCGAATTGAACTTGTAGGCAAGTACTTGGAGAAATGGACTATTTCCTATGCATGGAAGCAAAGTCTGTGGGAACCTCCTGGTAATGAATTTTAAAGTGCTTGTCTACTCAGTCTCATTCCCAAATCCTGAGAGTCTTAAAAACCAGAAGCTGGAGGCCTGGGGGGTGGGGGGCAGGGCTCCCCACTCTGAATGGTGGGGAGGGGGCAGCTGGGGAGGCCCACCCTTCTCTGCTGCGGTTCCCTTCCTCCAGGCCAGCAGCACTGTGTGTCAACAAGTGTGACCGTCTCTTTTACTTCCGAAGATTCTGAATTTAGGAGTGGTTTTGAGCCCTCTTTAGGTCGATGCCGTGTTCTGACATGCAGAGTTTCCATTATTATTTCATTACCAAACAGTGAAAGAGCTCATAATTAACATATGGAGATATGCCATCTCTGTGTTTCAGATATTGCCTTCTAATAGTGATCTCGTGACTGTAGAGGAGAGAGCCATCTTCTGGCTGCAGAGCGTGGGGTCGAAGGACCCTGGCCTCGTGGGTGGGGTCTGCAGTCTGTGGGTTGGGGGAGCCTGCCCCGGGCTGTGGGTTGCGGCTGGGGTGTTTTGATTATTGCCGCCCCATCTTCCAGGAACCCCTTCCCCTCTGAGGTTCCCTGACACCCCATTTCTGGCCTCGTTCAGGCTCACTTTCTCCACTCACACGAGGGTGCCCAGCGGGAGGAAGAGGCAGGGCTTTCTGTGCCATCTTCAGAGCTGATGGAAGTGGAACCAGGCCAGCCGTGTCAGAATTTAGTGGGGGAGCAACTAGCAAGAAAACCCACTCTTTCCCTGTGGCACCAGAAACTCTGGTTAGAGGGATGGCCAGGAGTAGGAACAGGACGTCCTCCGTGGACAGGAAGTGACTCCCAGCATGCGGGAGATGGAGACCAAGTCCAGGGGCCCCGGATGGGAGACCAGGGTGAGTGAGGTCTGATGCCAGGGGGTGGGTGGGGCTCGGCTATTTGAGAAGAGTGTATTTCCCTGATCAGCGGGACAGGAGTTCCGTTTCATTGGGGTCCTTCCTTCCAGTTTGGGATGGGTTCTGGAATGGTTGTTGTTGTTTTTTTGGGTTTTTTGGCCATGCTACATGGCTTGCAGGATCTTAGTTCCCCCGACCAGGGATTGAACCCGGGCCCCCTGCATTGAAAGCGCAGAGTCCTAACCACTGGACCACCAGGGAAGTCCCTGGAATTTGTATTCTAAGTGATAAAAAGGGGCAGGCGACTTTTCATGGCGGTGGGGTTAGCTTTGTCAGGTCCCCCTGACCTGGAGAGGTAGTGTCATTAAAATCCGGTAACTCAAGCAGTGCAGTATGATTAAGGACTTATTTATGTCATTGTGTTTTACTCGAAAGTTTGAAATCTGTTAAGGTGACTTTTAGGATTTTTGGTGTGGGTTGGGGACAAGTCTTTGTGTGGGTGGGTTTAATACCTTCTTGTGTGCACCTCATTTCCTGGGAATCACTGAGGAACCGCTCTTTGATTTTCAATTTTAAACCCTTATCTTCCGACAGTCGGCCTCATCCAGAGCAGAATGGGCTGCAATTACAGTCTTCCTAATGGGATGGGTTTTATTTCGAATGAGTGGACTGCGAGAGCATTTCACTACATTCGTATGACTGCTCACAATCGCCCATTTTTCTTTCGTTTAATGGAAAATGTGTCGCTGAAGCCTGCTTCACAGGCCTGGCCCCATGGTGGCCTGAGCGGATCCTGGCTCAGATCTGAGGCCACCTGTGTGCATCATTGGACGGGCCAGCCGTGGCCCAGGGAGGGAGGGGGAAGGAGGGGCCCATGTGGCTTTTATTTTGCTGCATTTTGTCCAGAAACATTTCGTATGCTGGGCCGAGTGGTTTTGATTTGGCCTTCAGCGGGAGCAAGGCATAGCAGGATTTCACGGGCTTCTGTGATGGCCAGAGATGCTGGCCAGGATGCAGAGGCAGGCGGGTGCCAGGTGGGATGGAAGTGCAGGTCCCAGAGAGCCTGGCAGAGCCTGGCCATTCTCTGCAACAAAACTGTTCGCTTTCACTGACATTGGAGCGCTGGGATCAGGGTCCCACCGTCGACACGGCCGCTCACCGCCTCTCCCCATAGCTGGCTCGTGAAATGTTCCAGAGTCAGAGAGTGTCTGAGCTGTTTGTTGTAGTGTCTCAACTTGGGAGAGCTTGGTCACCCTTTCAGCCATAAAGTCTGCCTTTCCCTAGAGGAGTAGATGCCAGAGAAGGTGTGTTTTCTATTTGAATCAACCCTGATGCAGCCTCGGAAGTGCCAGAAAGGGGATCTCGCCTTGACACATACAGATGGGAACCCTTTCATTTCCAAAGTCTGTTAAAAAAATCTTAATGCTTGTTAAAAAAAAAAAATCCACTTTACCATTGGTAAAAATATCCTCTTGTGTGTTTGCAAATTATACCTCTGCCTCTCTCAGGTGCCCCATGAGTGTGGGGTGGTGCTCCTGAACGAGGCTGGAGCCCCTGGATTTTCCGGAGCCCCCGGCCTGGCGTGTGAGCTGCTTGTGCCGTAGAAAGGGCACCTCTCCCCGATTTTGTTAAGAAGGGCCTCTGGGCTCCTTACCATTCAGAGAAGCAGTGGAGTATCTTCTCTGTCTCCCATCTCATCCTCCCGGAGTGAGTCTTGCTCCTTGTTCCTTGACAGTCATTCCACCAAAGTTATTTTTTAGACAGAGGCTTCTCTTTCGGTTGCCCCAGGCTCGGGGCCCCTCCACGGGGAGAGGAAACATCTGGGAACATCAGCTGATGAGACAGCTGTAGCGCCCCCCCACTCTGTCTTCTGGCGTCAAGGATATCTTAATTTTTTTAAGTTTTTAAAATTGTGGTAAAATATGCATAACATGAAATGCACCACTTTAATCATTTTTATACGTACAGTTCAGTGGTATTAAGTACAGTCACTTTGTTGTGCAACCGTTACCACCATCCACCTCCAAAACTTTTTCATCTTGCCAAACTGAAACTCTGTCTGCATAAACACAAACTCCCCATTTCCCCCTCCCCGAGCCCCTGGAAACCACAATTCCACGTCTAAGTGAGATCACGTAAGTAGTGTGTATTTGTCTGTCTCTGTCTTATTTCACTTAGCATAATGCCCTCCAGTTTCATCACAAATGACAGGATTTCCTTCTTTTATCTATCTATCTATCTATCTATCTATCTTGTTTGGTCACACTGTGTGGCCTGCAGGCTCTTAGCTCCCCAACCAGGGATCGAACCCATGTCCCCTGCAGTGGAAGTGCAGATTCCTAATCTGCAAGCGGGGGCTACTCTTCGTTGCTGTGCTCGGGCTTCTCATTGCGGTGGCTTCTCTTGTGGAGCACGGGCTTCAGAAGTTGTGGCTCACGGGCTTAGTAGCTCCGCGGCATGTGGGATCTTCTCAGACCAGGGCTCGAACCCATGTCCCCTGCATTGGCAGGCAGATTCTTAACCACTGCACCACCAGGGAAGTCCCCTGCTTCCATATCTTGGCTATTGTAAATAATGCTGTAATGAACATGTGAGTGCAGGTACCTCTTTGAGATAGTGATTTCATTTTTTTTTTTGGATATATACCCAGAAGCAGAATTGCTGGATCGTATGGTAGTTGTACTTTAAATTTTTTGAGGAGCCTCCACACTGTTTTCCATAGTGGCTGCACCAATTTACATTCCCACCAACAGAGCACGAGGGCTCCCTTTTCTCCACGTGCTCGTCAATGCTTGTTATTTGTTGTCTTTTTGGTGATGGCCATTCTAACAGGTGTGAGGTGATACTTCACTGTGGTTTTTTTTTTTTTTTTTTTTTTGCGGTACGCGGGCCGCTCACCTCTGTGGCCTCTCCCGCTGCGGAGCACAGGCTTCGGATGCGCAGGCCCAGTGGCCATGGCTCACGGGCCCAGCCGCTCTGCGGCATGTGGGATCTTCCAGGACCGGGGCATGAACCCGTGTCCCCTGCATCGGCAGGCGGACTCTCAACCACTGCGCCACCAGGGAAGCCCTTCACTGTGGTTTTGATTGACATTTCCCTGATGATCGGTGATGTTGAGCACCTTTTCATGTGCCTGTGGCTATTTGTATGTCTTTGGAAAAATCTATTTAGGTCCTTTGCCCATGAAAAAAATTGTGTTTTTCAGAGTTGTATGAGTTCCTTACGCATTTAGGGGTTCCTTCTTTTTTAAGGCCAAGTCACATTCCATTGTATGTACATGCCACATTTTGTTTATCCGTTCATCCGTTGGACATCAAGAATACGTCCTGTAGTAGAAAGAGCAAAGCGGCGAGACCTCGGTCTCTGCGGTTCACAGCCTCTGCGCCTTGGCAGGTGGGGGCTGACCACACTGATGCTCGCTTGCTTCTGCTCTCAGCAGGCGCACATGTAGTCTCCACGGGCGCCTGGGCCTGCTGCTGAGACTGGAGGGTGCAGATGGGTGTGGGAGCCAGTCCCTACCCCCAAAGAGCAGCAGGGACAGGCCAAGTGAATGGCACCTCCTATCTAGGGCTTTAACAAGTTCAAAAAGAGAAAAGAGCTTGTATTCATCCTGAGGGCTACATGGTCACAGGCCACCCAAAGGGTGCATCTCTGTTCCCAGAATTGGTGGGAGCTTCTCTGGAGGATGTGTTTCTCCCGGAGCCCTTCGTCAGGATGGGAGCGCCTGCCATGGCTATTGTGATCACAGTCAGCGGCACAAGAGCCCAGGAGGTCCTGCAACGTGTCACCTCTTGTATAAGGATGACAGTACATTTTATCTGAAGTTGATAATATATCCAGAAATAGAGGTGTAAAAATATTATTGAGAGAGATGGAAATAGCCACCAGAAGAATTAAAATCTGAACTAAGGAAGAGGATTGGCAGTGGTGTGGGGAAGTTGGGGTCAGGGAATATGGCTTTTCATTAGAAGCCCCTCCAGTATGGGATTATTCAGCCTGAGTGAAAGAATCGTCTCATTTCTTCAGGGCTTTGCGGTAGCCAGTGACTGATCTGTGTAGTTACGTGGTAGATGGGGTCAGAGGTGTCTGTCCTCAGGTATGATGGCAGTCACAGTGTAAGGTGTCCAGTAGCACCAGGCAGGAAATGGGAAGAGCTCAGGGACTGGTGGGTTAACAATGTCTGGCCCAGTAATTCCTGCTGAAACCTTAAGGGTGGGCAATAAATGAAAGCGCTGCCCCGGCAGATGTGACTTGCATCCTAACAGCAGTCTTCAATGTCTTCTGTCAGAGGCATGACGGTTGGGCCATTTCTCGTCCGTGGAGATGGCTGGTGAAGGAACTTTCAATCCAGGGCACCTGGACTGTGCTTCAGTCCTCTACAGCACACCACCCGCGTCGGTTGAGTTACCACAATTTTTGTTGTTGTTGTTGTTCTGGCTTTTAAAAAAATAGTATTTTATTTTATTAGTTGAAGTATAGTTGTTTTACAGTGCTACGTTAGTTTCAGGTATACAGCACAGTGATTCAGTTATATATATAGAAGACTATATGTATATTGGGTTGGCCAAAAAGTTCGTTCGGGAACACATGGAAAAACTGAACAAACTTTTCAGCCAACCCAATATATATAGATAGGAGAAATATTTCTTCTATATTCTGTTCTCCCACAGTTATTTTCTTATAGCCCTTGTCCCAGTGCACCACAGTGATTTGTTTTCATAGATGTCAAAACCATGGCTGGTTTCCAGAACACCATCTTTGGAAATTCTATATAGCAATGAAGCAGTTTTTCTCTTTCCATTTTTATATAGCTGCGTCTATTTGAAGTTTTAGTTTCATATCACATTTATCTAACAGTGTGTCTGCTCGAGATAGTTTGCATTCTATTGAATGGGCTTGATAGGAAATTATTTAAAAATTCAAATATTAGAGTTTCAAGGATCATAAGTGTTGATTTTTAGGGAATGTACCAATTTTCATCTATGTGATTCTTTTCCAAAAGGGAGGGTCACAAAACGAATAACCTACATTTTCTGGTTTTTCAGTAAGAAGCATTGACTGTGTCTTTTAAAGAAAGAACCATAAGAATATATGATTTTAATTTTGACTTCATATTAATACCTTCAGAAACAGGGGGTTCTCTGTGCTTGGGTTCTGCATCTTTGAGTTTCCAGGAGCTTAGTGCACTGAGGCCTGATCCAGGGAGCTGGACGGTTTAGGTTCTGCTGGCTGCCTTCCCTCTCTGTCCAGGGAGACCAGATCCCAGAGGAGGACAGCAGCAATTAGGTCTTGTTGGGAAGAAAGGACACAGCCACCAGCACTGGACCATTTTGCTTCCCCTGAACAAATAAGATAGTGCATTGCTGGCATCTGTAGCTCCCGTAGGGCCGTGTGGCAGGGGCTGGCCTGCGGGCTTGCTTGGCAGAGACAAGATGCCCACACCCAGGGCTGCTCTGCATGGTCAGGGAAGGAGTTTTAATTCATTGACAGTCTGGGGGCTAATGATATTCACTTGTTCTGTATGGAGGTGGGGATGGATTCTTTCTCTTTCTTCAGTTTAATAGAGCTTCACAAATCAAAATACATCCTGCTTAAGCCATTCAGAACTGTCTCCCGTTAAAAAAAAAACAAAAGGTAGCCCCTGTGATGATCCCCTCGCCCACCCCGCATCATGGTGGCTTTGTGGGCAGTCTGCTCGCTGCCCCGAGCCCATCTGGACACGTTTCTGCTTCTCATCAGAAAGGGAGCTGTCACGAGTGCAGATGGGAGACTCACGTTAGCTTTAGTGATGGAAAGATGGAAATAGAAGTTTCCTGGATACCACCATGCCAAGTAAGATAATGAGGATGCCTGTTTGCTGCTAGCCACTGAAGGCAGACATCACTAGAGTAATTTGGATTAGTGGGAAGTTGGAACATATTGTTTTAAAAGAGATTTCAAGAGCATCGTCTTTGGAAATCCTCTACAGCTGTGAAGTGATTTCCCCCCTCAATTCTACTTATATAGTGGTGTCTGTTTGAATTTTTCATTGGTTATCTGTTCCCTCTAATAGTGTATTTGCCTGAGCTGTCTCTAATTCTATTAAATGGCCTTGGCATTAAATTGTCTTCAATATTTTTTAGTGCAATTTGGAAGACCCGGAAGTATTTCCGGTGTTCGTATTTGGGTCACGGAGATGCCACTTTGCATCATTTTGTCACATGTAAGGGCCAGGCTATTTCAAGGAAGGTCCAGAGAAAAGACTTGCTATTTCTGAGAATATCCGATGGATTAGGAAGCACGGGTTATTCAAAGATCTGTCCTTTGCGCTTTGAAATCTGAAATGGAAAAGCTGTGCTCAGGGGCAGGGGGATTTGGAACCTGGGAGGGAGCGGGTCAGGCTCCCGGCTTCATTCAGAACCCACATCCTGCCCTACCTGGCCCAGCATCACAGCATCACGGAGGTGAAGATGCATAAAAAGCCCGAGTTCCAGCTGCTGGCTCCTAACTTGGGCGTGCGTGGGTGAGGAGGCTGGGTGGCTGGTGGGTGGGGTGCTCCATCCAGCCTGGCACCCTCTGGAGGCTGATTCTCTTTAGTCTGCAGATTTCCCTGGGGACTGTGGGGATGGCCTTGTTTCACCTGGGCGCCCTCCTACAGTTATGGGACAGTCCCACCAGGCTGCAGGGTTGTGAGAGGATGAGCCCCTGGCCCCAGTGTCACCTGATTTTTATCCTTTGCTCCCTGGGCCTTTTGCTTGAAGGTACCTTGAGTATCCTGTGTGCATTTACTTCTAAAATGTGCATTAGGGACATCCCTGGTGGTCCAGTGGGTAAGACTCTGCGCTCCCAATGCAAGGGGCCCAGGTTCGATCCCTGGTCTGGGAACTAGATCCCGCGTGCATGCTGCAACTAAGAAGTCTGCATGCCGCAACTAAGAAGCCCACATGCTGCAACTGAAAGATCCCGCATGTCGCAATGAAGATCCCATGTGACTCAACTAAGACCCGGTGCAGCCAAAATAAATAAATAAGTAAATAAATAAATATTTAAAAAAATAAAAAATAACATGTGCATTAAGTGTTTTGTAAGATTTCAGAGACATAACATCCATCAATGTATCCATTCACTCATCATTCAGCAAGTGCTTGTGGAACACCTACTGTGCACCGTGCTGCGTGGTGGCCTGGCCGTGGGCTGCCATGCCCTGGGGAGATCATGCTCTGGTACTGAGCACATCCGCACTGTGCAGGGCAGGGACTGCTGAGTTTTGTCCCGTGTGAATCGGATGCCTCGCACCGTGGTTTGCTGTGTTATAGGCAAGGACAGAAGGCAAGAACCTCCAGACAGACGGGGCAGGCTCGGCCTACTTGCCCAGTGGCCGAGCTTAAAGCCCATGGGTCCACACCTCCCAAGACAACATCCCTGCCATTTGTGGGGGACGCCGAGGGGCGGGCAGGGTGGCAGGGAGATGGGCCCCGCGTGTACAGGGTGCTGGGTCAGGTGATGGACTTACTGCAGCAGAGGAGACATCAGCCCCCACCTCGTGGGGCTTCGGTTTGCAGAATTTTAGCCGTTATCAATATTTAAAAAAATTTCTCCTGGTTGTAGCATAAAATCACTTAGCTTCTTGCAGCGTGTTTGGAGGCTTTAATGCCATTCCACAGATGTCCTTTCATGATGCAAGAGGGCTTCCTGAGAAGGGGCTGGAAAGTGGTTTTCATCCAGCACTTTTGGCGGCAGTGTCTGGCAGGTTAGGGTGGAAAGAGGGTGGGAGGTGGCAGGGGGGCGCTCACACCCGCTGTTTCGTGGTTTCAGATCCTGGGAAAGCTGCTCACTCCCAAGCATGGTTTACAGGAGAATTTAAATTTCCTTAAGCGACTTCTGAAAGGAAGCAGGCTTTATTTTCATTCATTAATTAATTTGTTTTTTTAATTTAATTTTTTATTGAAGTATAGTTGATTTACAATATTGCGTTAGTTTTTGGTGTACAGCACAGTGATTCAGTTATACATACATGTACATATTCTTTTTCAGATCCTTTTCCATTATGGTTTATTACAGGATATTGAATATAGTTCCCTGTGCTATACAGTAGGACCTTGTTGTTTATCTATTTTATATATAATAGTTTGTATCTTTTAATCCCAAACTCCTAATGTATACCTCCCCCACTTTCCCCTTTGGTAACCATAAGGTTGTTTTCTTTTTTTAAAAAAATAGCATACAGATATTACCACTTCTTTTTTTTAAATTAATTAATTAATTTTGGGCTGCATTGGGTCTTTGTTGCTGCGTGGGCTTTCTCTAGTTGCTGGGAGCTGGGACTACTCTTCGTTGTGGTGCATGGGCTTCTCATTGTGGTGGCTTCTCTTGTTGCGGAGCATGGGCTCTAGGCCCATGGGCTCTGTGGGCTCCAGAGTGCACAGGCTTCAGTAGTTGCGGTGCACGGGCTTAGTTGCTCTGCGGCATGTGGGATCTTCCTGGACCAGGGCTCGAACCCGTGTCCCCTGCATTGGCAGGCGGATTCTTAACCACTGCGCCACCAGGGAATTCCCATAAGTTTGTTTTCTATGTCTGTGGGTCTGTTTCTGTTTCATAAATAAGTTCATTTGTGCCATATTTTAGATTCCACAAAAAAGAAGATATGAAAATGCTGTCTGCTTGATTTTTTGTCTGTGAAGGGTTTTTTTTTTTTTTTAACATCTTTACTGGAGTATAATTGCTTTACAATGGTGTGTTAGTTTCTGCTTTATAACAAAGTGAATCAGTTATACATATACATATGTTCCCATATCTCTTCCCTCTTGCGTCTCCCTCCCTCCCACCCTCCCTATCCCACCCCTCTAGGTGGTCACAAAGCACCAAGCTGATCTCCCTGTGCTATGCGGCTGCTTCCCACTAGCTATCTACTTTATGTTTGGTAGTGTATATATGTCCATGCCACTCTTTCACTTTGTCCCAGCTCACCCTTCCCCCTCTCCGTATTCTCAAGTCCATGCTCTAGTAGGTCTGTGTCTTTATTCCCGTCTTACCCCTAGGTTCTTCATGACCTTTTTTTTGTTTTGTTTTCCTTACATTCCATATATATGTGTTAGCATACGGTATTTGTTTTTCTCTTTCTGACTTACTTCACTCTGTATGACGGACTCTAGGTCCATCCACCTCACTACAAATAACTCAATATCGTTTCTTTTTATGGCTGAGTAATATTCCATTGTATACATGTGCCACATCTTCTTTATCCATTCATCCGAAGGGGTTGACGTTGCAGTGGAATATTTAAGTGGGGTTGGGGTTTGGGCCATTTCGCGGTAGGGTCTCCTTTTGGAGGCCCATCATTTTTCTGAGGGCGTCCCTGGCCGGCCCCTGGGATTTGATGTCCCCCAGATTTCAGGAGGGGGCTGTTGTCACCAGCTGCTTCTCTTCCTGGGTGGGCACTCACGGGGCCTATGCCACCTGTGCTCCCTGCACCCCTCAGCACAACCCCCCGCTGGACTGACCCCACTGCCCCCCAGAGAGGGGTCAGGGAACACGTCCCGCCCTGACCCTGACCACGCTCTGTGAGCGCTGCTCCAGGGGAGGATGTGCGTCTCACCCTCTTCGTCCACGCACTCCTGGGCCTGAGTGTGGCTTCTGCCCGCTGCTCCTGCTGCTCGTCCTCAGCAATCGGCCCTGTCCTCCCCGGGGCTTGTGTGTACACATGCACACACTCGCCATACACACACATCATACACACACACACATCATACACACACACCACACACACACCCATACACACACACCATACACACATCATCATCATACACACACACACCCCATACACACAGACACCCCATACACACAGACACCATACACACACCCCCCCCCATACACACATACACACCCCATACACACATCATACACATACATCATATACACACATGCACACACTCGCCATACACACACACACCATACACACACATCATACACACACACCCCATACACACACCCCATACACACACACACCATACACCCCCCACACACCCCCATACACACATACACACCCCATACACACATCGCACACATACATTATATACACACATACATACACATGCATCACACTTACATGTATCACATACCACACCATGCACCACACACACATACCCACATACCCATACCATACACATACATCATGCACACACCACACGCACATATATGCACACACACACCATGCATCATGCACACACACATACACACATGTGAACCCCTCAGTGAGTGAAACTAAATTCTCAGTTTCCCCCAGATCAACACAGCAGCGCCTCCCCTCCCCTGGTCCAGTGCAGCCCTCGGCCCAGGTCCTAGCCCCCATCACCTCCTTGTGTCTGGTCCCCGCCTGCCTCCGTGTTTCCGTTTCCCCAGCCACCCTATGCTGTGCGTGTTCTGATCCCCTCTGCCAGGGGTGACCTTCCTTCCCGAGGAGCCTCGGGGCCCTGCGCTCTCCACACATGCCCCCTCCCTCCTGACCGCCGTTCCCCACTGTGGGTTTTCTCAGTGCTGACACCTCCAGCTAGAATGTGAAACCCTCAAAGGCACAGACTGTGGGTTTCATGTTAATACTGCTGCATAAGAAACGCATTTTGGTAAAAGACCCAACCAGTACGCACGTGTTTAATAGAGTCAAAGTGATGCCCCCTTGGCCTCCTCTCCCATCTGCATGCCGTCCACAGAGGAAGCACTGGCGGGCATTGGTGGGAGCCCTTCTGGTCTGTTCTGTTCGCCTTTGCGTTCATACATGGACTTGCAGATGTGTATACATTGTCTAGCTGGCTTGCCGTGTCTGTAACTGGGATCTACACACACACAGACACACACACACTCACAGACATGCACACATACACATACTTCAGCTCACTTGCCGTTTTCACTCAATCCCAGGCTTGTAAGATTTCTGTCAGTACATATTGGCCTACCTCTTTAAAAAAAGTCTCAGAGTATTCCAGCCTGTGGACTCTGCCCTAATTTATTTAACCATTGTCCTATTGATGGGCACTTAGGTTGCTTCCAGTTTTTAAAAAGATTGCTGCAGTGAAAATCCCTATACTCACATCATTTCATATACATGTGACTCCTGGAAATGCAGTTGCTGGGTAAAAGGATATGCGTGTTTAAATTTTTGATAGAGAAGGCGGAATTGCTTTTCTGAAAGGCGTCACTGGGACTCCTTCTAAAGAAGTAAATTTTTTTTAAAAGGAGAAAACCAAATAAGTTATTCACCACCAATAGCTAAATAAAGAGAGAGTGGTTCTCCCTCAGGCCATGCACTGTGAAATGCCACAGCCAGGGAGAGGCAGAGGATCTAGGCAAAGGTTGACATGGTTCCTAAGGTTTTCTGTGCTGTCCCCCTCACCCCCCAAAGCAGTCCTGGGGAAAGATGAGATGAACAACCAAAAGCCTGAGAATCTACTAATGCTCCGCAGTTTGGAGAGAGGAACACTGTGTGTGTGGTGGGGTTGGGGATGGATGCTCTTGGAGCCCAGTGACTCTCATTAAAATCAGGAAAAACCTGTCCTTCTCCAGGGGTGCTGCCCAGGGTCTGTTTGCACTGCATTCTGGGAGAATCCCTTAGCTCCATCTATCAGTTTACCCATCAGCTCCTCAATTATACCCATTCTTACATTCAGCCTTCTGAATATCAACCACCATATTTTTTTTGGGAGGGGTGGTTTATCCCAGAAAGGCAAGGTTTATTCAACATTTGAAAATCAATCAACACAATTTACCATGTTAATAGAATAAAGGTGAAAAAAAACGATCTTCACAATAAATGCAGAAAAAGCATTGGTCAAATTCAGCACCAAGTTTTTTTACTATTATGAATAAAGCTGCTATAAACACACATGTACAGCTTTTATGTGACCGTAAGTTTTCGTCTCACTTAGGTAAATATGAGAAATGGGATGGCTGGGTCTTATGATAAGTGTTTGTATAACTTTGTAGGAAGCTGCCAACATGTTTCCCAAAGTGGCTGCATCATTTTGCACCCTCATCAGCAAGGTATGAGTTATAGCTGTCGCATTTCCTCATCAGGATTTGGTTTTGTCAACGTTTTTTTTTGTTTGTTTTTTGTTTTGTTTTGTTTTTTTAAGCCCTTCTAGTAGAGTAGAGGAATGTTGTTATGATTCTTTTTTTTTTAACATCTTTATTGGAGTATAATTGCTTTACAGTGTTATGTTAGTTTCTGCTGTATAATAAAGTGAGTCAGCTATATGCATACGTATATCCTCATATCCCCTCCCTCTTGCGTCTCCCTCTCACCCTCCCTATCCCACCCCTCTAGTTGGTCCCAAAGCACAGTGCTGATCTCCCTGTGCTATGCGGCTGCTTCCCACTAGCCATCTATTTTATATTTGGTAGTGTATTTTTGTCTATGCCACTCTCTCACTTCGTCGCAGCTTACCTTTCCCCCTCCCTGTGTCCTCAAGTCCATTCTCTGTGTCTGTGTCTTTATTCCTGTCCTACCCCTAGGTTCATTAGAACCATTTTTTTTTTTTAGGTTCCATATATACATGTTAGCATACGGTATTTGTTTTTCTCCTTCTGACTTATTTCACTCTGTATGACAGACTCTAGGTCCATCCACCTCACTACAAATAACTCAATTTCGTTTCCTTTTATGGCTGAGTAATATTCTATTGTATATATGTGCCACATCTTCTTTATCCATTCATCTGTCGAACCACCATATTTTTTAAAATTTGGAAGCATAATTATTTCAGCAGTTTTAGGTTTACAGAAAAGTTGAGCAGAAAGTTCCCATATGGCCTGTAACCCCCATACCCCCTCATTTCCCGTTATTAACATCTTGTGTTAGTATGGTACATTAGTTACCACTGATGAGCCAATACTGATCCACTATTATTATTATTATTATTAACTAAATTAGGGTTAGGTTCACTCTTTGTGTCGTATATTCTATGGGTCTTGACAAAAGCATAAAGACTCAGACTACCATCCTTTTGTTTTACTAGTTCGTTAGTTGTGTCCTGTTAGCTTCTTCCTGTTTTAAGGACTACCCTACTAACAGCCTTTGGCGTCTCGGGAAGGGCCAGGGTGCTGAGGTGCTGGCCCTTGTCCGGGGAGAGGTGCTCCTGTGGTGTCCTGGTCCCCCCCACCCCAAATTCGGAGCCTGCTCGGGTCTCAGCACCTGTCACCATGTGGCAAGGGACTGTGGGGACTGGAAGGCAGCAGATGAAGCAGGCAGCCTCCCTGGGCTCCTCTTCCCCGGTTTCCCCTCCTTTTCCCCTCTTGAAATTTGTGTCATTTATCTCAGAATGTTCTGGCAAGATGTAGTATTTTAAAGGACTGCCCAGGTGGGTGTGGGTGGAGGGCTGCTGCCATAGCCCTGCTGTCCTGCGATGGATAGCGTGGGGTTCCGGGGGGGTGGCCGCCATGGCCCCATGTTCGCTCCCTTTGCTTGTGGTGAGCATGTGAATAGGGAGGAAGGTGGGAGGGCATCTGCGGCGCTTTCAGGGTGAGGACCGGCCCCTCTTTTTGTTGGAACAGGAACTGGCCTGGATGTGGTGTCTCGGTTGGAACAGGCTGTCCTCCCGGCCCCACATGGCAGGGGACGCCTCCCGTACAGCATCCTTGCAGCTGTGGCCACTCCGAGGGCAGAGCCTGTGACCCCTCCGTGCCCCACGCCCCACAGCCATGGAGCTGGGTGTCCAGGCCACTCCGAGGGTTTGCACCTCGCCTGGCTGGACCTGGCACGCGGAGGTGTTCATGAGTGAGCAGGGCCCCGACGAGGTGGGGCTGGATGTCCTCAGACCTGGTCGAAGTGGTTGCCCTGTCCACCTGGCAGGTGGCCTGGGCAGCCCTTGGTCCCCCTGAGCATCGGTCTCTGTATGTGTCCTGTCACTGAGTCACCATTCAGCGGGGTGCCACTGAGTACTGCTGTGGGTCGCCCCCACAGAATGTGGCAGGTGGGGATGGCAGGGTTTCCATCCCGTGGGTGAGGGGGGTAGGAGGGCAGGACAAGGCTGCAGCCTGGCCCTGTGAGTAGGGTGCTGAGTGCTCAGCTGTCACCCAGGGCTCCCCGGGGGCAGGCCTGGTGTGGCTGAGCCTCGGCACAGAGCCCTGAGGCTGGGGCAGGGTGATGGACGGAGGCCGGAGGGCATGGAGGCCAGGCCTGGAGGCTCTTCCCACCCTTATGAGGACGTGTGCTCTGCATGTCAGGGGTCTTTGGAGGGGGGACGCTTGAGGAGAGGAGGATTCGACCTGACTTACGATTTATAATAATATTTTTATAACAGCTTTACTGAGATACAATTCACATAACATACAATTCACCCATTTGGGGACTTCCCTGACAGTCCAGTGGTGAAGACTTCACCTTCCGATGCAGGGGGTGCAGGTTCGATCCCTGGTCGGGGAGCTAAGATCCCACATGCCTCAGGGCCAAAAAACCAAAACATAAAACAGAAGCAATATTGTAACAAATTCCATAAAGACTTTAAAAATGGTCCACATCAAAAAAAAAAATTTCACCCCTTTGAAATATACAGTTCAGTGGTTTTTAACACACTTACAATGTTGTGCAACCATCACCACCATCTAATCCTGGAACATACCATCGCCCATACCCATTAGCAGGCATCCCCTGTTTTCCCCTCCCCACCACAGCCCTAGCTTTGATTTCTTTAAGTGAATGTGTTGTTGAAGAATAACCATCATACGGGCATGTACACTCGTCCTGGGGTGAATGTTTGTGTCTCCCCCTCCGCCGCCAGTTCATGTGTTGAAATCTAATGCCCAGTGTGGTGATATTAGGAGGTGGGACCCTTGGGGTGATGAGGTCATGAGGGTGGAGCCCTAAGAATGGGATTAGCACCCTGATAAGAAGAGGTGAGGCAGCTGGCTCCCTCCTCTTCCACCGTGTGAGGACACAGCAAAGGTCAGCCATCTGCAACCCAGACAAGGGCTCTCGCTAGAACCCACCCACGCAGGCACCCCGATCTTGGACGTCCAGCCTCCAGAACTGTGAGAAGTAAATCCCTTTGGATGAGCACCCCATCTGTGGTGCTTGGCTATAGCAGTTCGAGCTGATTGAGACTGAGTGTGGCTCCCCTACGTGGTGCTGACCCACCCTAAGAGGGCCGTGTTGGGCGAGGACTGAAGCAGGAGCCCTGTTAGGAGCTGTTGATGGGGTGGGTGATTGCAGGAGGGGGTTCTAGAGGCGTCTGACGCTCGAGGCAGCACAGACCTGGTGGCTTGGAGGAGGGGAGGGAAAGGAGTCAAAGGGGACCCCAGCTGGGGCCTGAGTTGTCATCAGCCGGACAGGGGGAGGCTGAGTCTCGTGGGGGGAGGGCTTGGCCAGCTCGGATGTGCTGGGCACCAGGTGCCTGTTAGGCACACATTGGAGGTGCTGATGGGTGGATGGTGTGTGGGCTTCCAGAAGGTTCTGTGGGGTTGCATACACACCAGGGAGCTGTCGGCTTAGGGTGGGCCCCTGATCCGTGGTTCTGGACCAGGGGTCTTGCACATGCAAGGACAGCCCACCCAGCGACGTGGTAAGCTACTGAAACAGTCACAGAGCTGGGGTGCATGCAGCCCGGGGGCCCCTGCTACCTGCAGTGAGCCTGGCTGCCCGGCCAGAAGGCACAGGCGTGATTTGGGCTCAGGATCTATTTCTAATCTTCACTTGTCTGGGGAGTCCACCAGGTGTCAGATCCCCTAAACTTCCCCCAGGTTTGTATCCATCAAATTTAGAATATATCATGTAGTATGCAGACATTTTAATCCATGTAGAGGGTCCATTGCACAATTTGTGGCATTTCCATCA
The DNA here is from genome assembly GCF_025265405.1 of Mesoplodon densirostris. Lineage (NCBI taxonomy): Eukaryota > Metazoa > Chordata > Mammalia > Artiodactyla > Ziphiidae > Mesoplodon > Mesoplodon densirostris. Next base: position 153,138,485 of record NC_082664.1, read on the forward strand.
TTTCACCTCTCTTTGATCATATTGAGGACATTTTTCGGATCGTCAGGGAAGCGTCATTTTGGCATAACACAAAATTACAATGTTTTCGAAAGTGGGCAGAGGAGAAAACGATACCTAAAAATGCTTCAGTGCGGCTACATCATCACATTCTGCATTGAATGCTTCACATGTCCCAAGAGGCTCCACCTGGGACTTAACTCTGCAATCTGGAGCGAGTGACTGGCCCTTCCTGAGGCTCTGCTGGCTTCGAGGACAGGCTGAGAAGAGAATCCCTCACCCCGGGAGGCTCAGCACCCCCTGGGTCGGTGGGCCTGGACTCCTGCCTGGAGGGGAACGGTCCAAATTGTAGTGTGCAGGGCAGACGGCTCCCATCTGCGGACCAGGACGACCCCCTGCCCTGGGCTGGGGGGATGGATCTTTTTTCCTTATGCTTTGTGGGGCCTTCTGTGCTCTCTGCAGGGGCCTGGCCTGCCCCTCCCTTCCCCCACACCACTCGCTGAGGCTCCAAGAACCTTGGGGTCAGTGCTTTCCCAACTTGCCATTTTGGTGCCTTGGACAGTTGGTCCTGATTCTTTTACTCCAAACATGTGACCGGGTGGCCCTGCTGCCTTTGAAGCCTGACATGCCCGTTGTCATGTGCACCTGTGGGTGGGGGCTGTGAACCTTCCCAGGGCAGGTGTGCTTGGAGCACACCTGGGCTCCTGGGTACTTGTGGAAAGGCAGGGGTTTTCAGGTGGGATGTGCCCACTGACTTGAGTTTTTGTGAAGGACAGTGGGTCCCCATCCCGCCTTTGTCCTGGACACGGACAGCGGCCACCTGAGACTTCCCCTCATCATAAGGTAGTTCTGTGTTTAATTTTTTGAGGACCCTGCATACTGTTTTCCATAGTGGCTGCACTAATTTTATATTCCCACCAACAGTGCACAAGGCTTCGCTTCTCTCCACATCCTCGCCAACACTTGTTATTTCTTGTCTTTTTGATACTAGACATCCTAAGGGGTATGAGATCTCATTGTGGCTTTGATTTACGTTTCCCTGATGATTAGTGATGCTGAGCATCTTTTCATGTGCCTGTTGGCCATTTGTTTGTCTTCTGTCTCAGCGCTTTAGGGACCAGATGGAGAAAGGCCTTGCTGAGTGGACTGGGGTGGGAAAATCTGGGGAGCGGTGTGATTGGACCTTCCCCCAGCTGAGAGTGGTGGCCTGGGGGGGTGTGAGCAGGGCTTGGGGCAGGGCGGGGAGGCCTGGCCACAGCACACAGAAGGCTCTTGGCAAAAAGTGACTCCAGCAGGTTACAAAGGTTGGAGCTGCCCCTGACCCTGGGGCCAGGCCTGACCATGTGAGCTCGGCCATTTTTCTGCTGACCAGGCATCCAGGGGCCCAGTGCCAGTGGGGGCCTGGTGGAGGTGGGTGTGACCGTGCCAGCACCGTGTCCCTTCTGGCAGTGTCCCTGCGCCAGCCCAGCCCCGGCTTGGCTGATTCCAGCCGAGCCACCTACCCCCACTGGTCACTGTTGGCTCTGAGGTGGTCCAAGGTTCTTCGTTACCAGGAGCGGAGTGCTGGTCTTGCCCTGACACGTGGTCACCGTCCTTCACCCGTCTGATGCCGAAACTCGCCTTCTGTGCACCGGTGCCTATTCGAATCTCAGAGACAGAGTTTTGGGTGAAGTGGAAAAGAGTAGCTTTACTGCTTTGAGGGACACAGTGAGCTCATGCCCTCAAAGCTGTGTGTCTCAATCTCGGGGGATTTGGTGAAGAGTTTTATCGCAATGGTTCAAGGGCGGGGTTGCTGATAAGGATCAGGGTGCGTGCAGGGCCTGCACTCCTTTAATCTGGCCTCAGATGGTCTCCTGATGAGCTTCTGTTGTTCTCGAGGTTCTCAAACTGTGACTTTCTCTCTGGAATGAAGGTTGCTTCATCAGGTAGTTGATGTCTTCCCTTTGTTGGGGGTTTTAGTTCTGCAGAAGAGCTCAAAGATATTGTTGTGTGTATCCCTTGAGGGGGAACCAGGACCCTGTGCCAAGGCTGCACTATTGTTTCTTGGCTATTCCTCCCTTGTCTCTGCATCCCCTCCCTTCCCTGATTAGCAGCTGTTTGAACCTGCGTGTTGGAACGCAGGGAAGGTCCTGGAGGCTGGAGTCTGTTCCCTACAAGCAAGAAACAGGGGACACAGAAAGGCTTCTGTGCCCAGGATCCCCACAGGGTCCTGCTCAGTTTCACCCCCATGTTCTTTCTGGGGTTGAGAAGCAGAGGTAGAGGGCAGCCACTGGCCCCTGGGAACCGTGCTTTTCACTTCCAGTTAGTTCACAACCATGGGGATTTATGAGCTGCTGGAGTGATTTGCATTTCCCTGCAAACCCTTTTTCAGGGCACACCATGTGAGTGGCTGGGCACAGGGAGGGAGGCACTGTGTCACCTGCGTCCTGCCGGACGTCACAGCAGATGGAGCCGAGGGCCTGAGCCTGGCATGCACTAGGGTGGCCCCACTGGTGGCTGTTGAACGGAGGGTGGGTGGACCATTGACGGAAGACGCCCTGGTTCCCAGGCAGCCACCCCTACCCGCTGTGGCTGGCCTGTGGAGCAGGAGCGTCGCTGAGAAGCTGGCTGCATTTTTAGCCTCAGGGACACGCTGCGCATGGCAGCCTGCAGCCCGTGGCAGGTGACGGGTGAGTGGGTTCAAGGCAGTTTTGCAGCATGGTGAGTGTGCAGCTTCAGGGGCTGGCAGGCATCCAGTGTGATTTCAGTGATCTCAGTGGCGTGCTCCATTGCTTCCCGTTTGCTGTAGCTGGTGCCTTTGACCCCAACCTGATGCTCCCTCCTCGTCTCTCAGAGTCGCTTCCCCATCTTTGCTGCTTTTTGTATTTATCCTCCCCTTTCCTTAAGGCTGAGATTGAGGCCCATGTCCTCAGCTTGCTGGCTGCAGTGGCATGTGAAGTCTCTGGCAAGCTGTGCCTTTGGCAGGCCAGGAGCCTAGAGGGAGCAAGGAGATGTGGCTGGGAATGATTGTGAAAACTGCAGAAACAAGACAGGCTGAGAAGATTGTGGTTACTGCTGGAGTTCAGGGACGCCTCTCCCAGTTGGGTTTTGAAGGATGAATAGTAGTTTGTCAGTAAGATTCTAGAGGCGTGAAAAGGGAATGGCTGAAACACTGGCCTGGAAGGTGTGAGATCCCGACAGCATGGGGTCTTGGGGGTGTGATGGGGGTGAGCCTGTGGGGATCGGCAGAACACAGACCCGGGAGCTCATGGTCCAGAGCTGATCACCGCGTGGAGCAGCACCATGCTTCCAGACCCCATTAGAGTCCCTGGCTGTAGGTGGGGGCAGGCACGGTGTGATCTGGGCCTGGTGTCATCTGCATGGAGGGTGGAGGGGGTCCGTGATTGGATTTAGGAGGCCTCCAGCTGGGTGGCCTGCTCTGTGGGCAGGAAGCATGGCAGGAGCCCTCCACGTCAGAGCTCAAGGACTCGTAAGTTAATGTGGGTCTGTGCCCTCACTGGACAGGCAGGGAGACCAGGCAGCCGGTGCTGGAGTGGGGCCTGATCCCCACATCTCAGCGCCCCTGGCATCCTCCGAGATGAGGAAGCGGAGCCCCAGGAGGTTCTGGAGGCTTCGCAGGCTGTAAGGGCAGAGCTAGGTCTGAGCCAAGGTCTCTCCGTGGCCCAGCTGTATGCAGAGATGCAGGCCCCGCCCCTGCCAGGGTGGCTCCCCCACGTGTCAGGGAGCAGACGGTGTCCCTTGCACACGAGGTGGCTTGTGCTGCACACCCGCGCATGCACACACTCACCCTTTCTTTGACAAGACTTTGTTTGGTGCATTTTGTAAAATTCCTACCCCCACTGCGCCGTGTGCAATGCACACAATTTTAAGATAATCCAGACATCACCAAGCTCTGTATCTTGTGTAGCACTTTGTGTTTTTTTGGGAAAACAAGTTGGGGACAGAACCTTGAAGAATATGCTTCCTTTCCTGTCAGAGCAAAAGGAACCTGTAGTCTTAAGGCCACGGGGTTTCCTGCATCTTCCTCCAAAAGGGTTAGAGAAGTGCGTCCCCAGGAGACTGGGGCCGGTGGCTGCGTCCTGAGTGCCCACTGGCCTTCGGGAGTAGAGGGAAGGCTCCCCTGAAAACTTGGGGAGACTCATGATCACCTTGCCACTCTGATTTTCAAACTGTTGGGTGGCTCTGTGGACCCCGGGAGCTCTGATCACAGAGTCCTGAGCTGCTTTGACGTCAGGCACAGGGAGCTTTATTGAGCCTGTGATCCGGCACCGCATCGGAGAACTTCCTTCTGCTCGTACAGGAGCAGCCTGTGTGCTCAGCCCGCTGATGCCAGCCTGTGTACTCTTTCATTTCAGTCTCTGGAGCATCCTAGCGTCGTGTCTGCATCTCGTCGGGGGAGCCGACGGCCGGGCCAGGACCGATCTGCGGATGGCCCAGGGTCCCCAGGCGCCTGCAGCTTCCCAGTAAGTAGGACCTGCGGGGTCACCACGCTGTCCGCCCTGCGTGCCTGGTCATCTGAGCATCTGCACTCATGGGCTGCCCGGGTGCTGGGGGACAACCGGGCCCGCCCCCCTCATCCTTCTCCAGCAGAAGCTCCAATGCAGCTACACTCACGTTTTCACCGTTTTCTGTTTTGACAAATTGATGAGGAGAAAGACGAGTTTGGGGCGTCCCCAGAGGACAAGCCACGCAGAGCAGACGTGGTTTCCTGTCACCCTTCTTCTTTCAGACCCACCTTGTCCCCTTCTGCCGCTGGGGATGCTCCAATCTGAGTGGCGCCGTTGCCCCCTTCCCGTTAGGGTGCTGATAGGCCAGGTTGTGATATTAGGGGAATGCTGGCCTTATAGAATGAGTTAGGAAGTGTTCCTTCCTCTTCTAATTTCTGAAATAGATTATAGAGAATCGGTATCATTTCTTCCTTAAATGTTTGGTACAATTCAGCAGAGAAACCTTCTGGGCCTGGTGATTTCTTTTGGGAAAGTTATTAATTATTGATTCAGTTTTTAAGATACATATAGTTATTCTGTTTGTCTATTTCTCCTTGTGTGAGTGAGTTTTGGTAGTACATGTCTTTTAAGGAGTTGGTCTGTTTTATCCAAATTATCAAATTTGGGGGCATGGAGTTCTTTGTAGTACTCCTTTATTATTATCCTTTTAATGGGATATTATTATCCTTTTCTATGGGATCAGTGTTGATGACTCCTCTCTCTCTTTTGGTGTTGGTAGTTTGTGTCTTCTTTTTCTTGGCTAACCTGGTCAGCAAAACAGATTTTGGGTTCATTGATTTTCTGTATTTCCTCTTTGTTTTCAATTTAATTGATTTATGCTCTAATTTTTATTATACTTCTTCTGCTTGTTTTAGGCTTCAGTTTTTCTTCATTTTATTTCCCAAGGTACACGCTTAGCTTATTGATTGGATATCTTTCTTCTTTTCTAATGTATACATTTAATGCTATATATTTCTAAGCACTGCTTTTGTTAAATACATTGTAGAAATTCTGACAAGTGGTTTTTTGTTTTCATTTAGTTAAAAAACCAAAAAATTTTTCTTTTGATAGTTCCTCATTGACCCATGTGTTGTTTAGAATTATGTTGTTTAATTTCCAGATATTTGGGGATTTCACCTATTTTCCTTTATTGATTTTTAGTTTAATTCCATTCTGGTCTGAGAATGTACTTTGAGTGATTTCAGGTTTTAAAAAACTTGTTCAGGTGTGCTTTATGGCCCAAAATGTGTTCTGTCTTGGTGCTATGGTCTGAATGTTTGTGTCCCCCCCCAAACCCCGCCCCAAATTCATACGTTGAAATCGTAACTCCCAAGGTGATGGTATTAGGAGGTGGGGCCTTTGGAGGGTGACTAGGTCATGAGGGTGGCATGCTCATGAATGGGATTAGTGCCATTATGAAAGGGACCCTGCAGAGCTCCTCACCCCTTCTGCCATGTGAGGACACAACAGGAAGTCTGAGATCCAGAAAGGGGCCCTCATTTGACTAGGCTGGCCCCTGATCTCGGACTTCCAGCCTCCCGAAGTGTGAGAAATAAATTTTTGTTGTTTGTATGGCACTGTAGTATTAATATTTTGTTATAGCAACCCATACGGACTAAGGCACTTGGTAACTGTTCCATGCAAGCTTGAGAAGAATGTGTATTTTGCTGTTGTTGGATGGAATATTGCATGCATGTCAGTGAGATCCAGGTGATGGATAGTGCTGTCCAGGTAAACCATCCTTGCTGATTTTCTGCCTGCTTGTTCTATCAGCTACCGACGGGATGTTGACATTGTCAATTATAATAATGGATTTGCCCTTCTCTCTTTGCAGTGCTATCAGTTTTGCCTCATATAGTTTGGTGCTCTGTTAGGTACATAGCCATTTATGATTGTGATCTCCTGTTGGAGAATTGAATTACGTATCATGCGGTAATGCCCCCTCTTTATCCTTGACAGTTTTCCTTGTTCTAAAGTGTGCTTTGTCTGAAATGAATATTGGTACCCCAGTTTTCTTTTTTTTTTAAATTTTGAAATGAGATTATTGTTTGTTTATTTTTTATTGGAGTATAATTGCTGTACAATGTTATGTTAGTTTCTGCTGTACAATGAAGTGAATCAGCTATATGCATACGTATATCCCCTCCCTCCTGGACCTCCTTCCCCCTCAACCCACCCATCTAGGTCATCACAGAGCACCGAGCTGTGCTCCCTGTGCTTCAGGTTCCCACTAGCTACCTATTTTATACATGGTAGTGTATTTATGTCAAACCTAATCTCCCAGTTCATCCCACCCTCCCCTTCCCCCCACTGTGTCCACACGTCCATTCTCTACGTCTGCGTCTCTATTCTTGCCCTGCAAATAGGTTCATCTGTTGGTACTACAGTTTTCTTTTGATTGGAATTGGCACGGTATATCTTTCTCCATACCTTTACTTTCAACCTAAAAGTGTCTTTATATTTAAAATGGGTTTCTTGTAGATAGCATGTAGTTGGGTCTTGTGTTTTTATCCACTCTGATAAACTCTGTCTTTTAATTGGTGCATTTAGACCATTTACATTTTAAATGATTATTGATGTATTTAGATTGATATCAAACTTCTCTTTTTGTAAATGAATTTTTATTGGAGTATAATTGATTTACAATGTTGCATTAGTTTCTGCTGTACAGCAAAGTGAATCAGTTATACATATACATATATCCACTTTTTTAGATTCTGTTCCCATATAGGTCATTACAGAGTATTGAGTAGAGTTCCCTGTGCTATACAGTAGCTTCTTATTAGTTGTATATAGTAGTGTGTCAATTCCAATCTCCCAATTTAGCCCTCCCCCCACTTCCCCCTTGGTAACCGTAAGTTTGTTTTCTGCATCTGTGACTCTATTTCTGTTTTGTAAACAAGTTCATTTGTGCCATTTTTTAGATTCCACATATAAGTGGATCACAGACTTTTCATTCACTGTCTTCTGTTCTTGCCACTTCCTTTTCTCACTTCTCTGGTTTTCACTGACCATTTTATAGGAATCAACTATATTTCTCTTAGCTTCTCATTTTTAATTCTTTTAAAATTTTTTTATTGTTTGACTCAGAGTTTACAATATACATTTCTTTAAAATTAATTAATTAATTAATTAATTAATTAATTAATTAATTTTTGGCTGTGTTGGGTCTTTGTTTCTGCACGAGGGCTTTCTCTAGTTGCGGCGAGCGGGGGCCACTCTTCATCACGGTGCGTGGGCCTCTCACTATCGCGGCCTCTCTTGTTGCGGAGCACAGGCTCCAGACGCGCAGGCTCAGTAGTTGTGGCTCACGGGCCTAGTTGCTCCATGGCATGTGGGATCTTCCCAGACTAGGGCTTGAACCCGTGTCCCCTGCATTGGCAGGCAGATTCTCAACCACTGCGCCACCAGGGAAGCCCTACAATATACATTTTTAAGTAATCTAAAGTCCACCTTCAAATAACACAATACTTCTTCAGATTTAGTGCAAGTACCTTAAAACAGACTATTCCCAGTTCCTCCTTCCCATCCCTTGGGACACTGCTGTCATTCATTTCCCTTACCCATAAGCTAGAATCATCACAATACATTGTTACTATTAGAGTTTTAAATAAACAGTTATCTTTTAGATCAAATAAGAGTAAGAAAAGTATAAGATTTTATTTTACCTTTATTTATTCCTCCGCACACACTCTTTCTTTCTTCATATAGATTCAGGTTTCCAACGTATATAGTTTTCCTTCTGTGTGAAGAAGGATCTTTTAATATTTCTTTCAGGGTATGTCTGCTGGTGATAGATTCCTTCAGTACTTGTCTGAGAAAGTATTTATTTCTCCTTCACTTTTGAAAGATAGTTTTGCTGGATATAGAAGTACAGGTTAGTGGAGGTGTTTTTTTTTTCTTTTAAAGCTTTGAAGATTTTCACCTACTCCCTTCTTGATTGCGTAGTTTCTTGCAAGAAGTCTGATGTAATTCTTATCTTTCTTCCTTTATAGATAAAATGTTTCCCCACCTGCCTCTAGCTTATTTCTTGATTTTCTCTTTGTCTTCAGTTTGCTACAGTTTGAGTATGATATGCCTAGGTGTAGTTTTTGTTGTTGTGTTTTATGTTATTGCAGTATAGGATTTACAGCGTTGTGTTAATTTCTACTGTACAGCAAGGTGATTCAGCTATACATATGTATACATTCTTTTTCATATTCTTTTCCATTACAGTTTATCACAGGATATTGAGTATAGTTCCTCGTGCTGTACAGTAGGACCTTGTTGTTTATCCATCCTGTATATAATAGTTTGCATCTGCAAATCCCATGTTGTTGTTTTTTAAAGTATTTATGCTGCTTGGTGTTCTTTGAGATTCCTGGATCTGTGGTTTGGTGGTGTCTGTTGTTAATTTTAGAATAAATGTTGGCCATTATTAGCTCAAGTATGTTTTCTTCCTCATTATCTCTTTTGTTTCCTTTGGGTCTTCAGTTACACGTATGCTGTATCTTTCAATATTGTCCCATGGTCCTTGGATGCTCTGTTCTATCTCTGCTTTCACCCCCACACTGACCTTCTTTTTTATTTTGCATTTCAGTTTGGGAAGTTTCTATTGGCCTATCTTCCAGCTCCCTGATTTTCCCCTCAGCCGTGTTGAGTCTACTGATGAGCCCATGAAAGGCATTCTTCCTATGACCAGTTTTTTTTTTTTTTTTTTTTCTTTTTCTTTTTGCGGTTTGCGGGCCTCTCACTGTTGTGGCCTCTCCCGTTGCGGAGCACAGGCTCCGGACGCGCAGGCCCAGCGGCCATGGCTCACGGGCCCAGCCGCTCCGCGGCATATGGGATCCTCCCAGACCGGGGCACGAACCCGTATCCCCTGCATCGGCAGGCGGACTCTTAACCACTGCGCCACCAGGGAGGCCCCTATTACCAGTTTTTAAAAAATTTCTAGCATCTCTTTTGGATTCTTTCTTAGACTTTCCATCGCTCTGCTCATATTACCCATCTGTTCTTGTATGCTGTCTACTTTTCCCATTAGAGCCCTTAGCATATGAATCATAGTTCCTTTAAATTCCCAGTCTGATAATTCCAAAGTCTGTGTCATATCTAAGTCTGGTTAGGATGCTTGCTTTATCTCTTTAGAATATGGGTTTTTAAAAAATTGTTTATTTTTTTGCCTTTGATATGCTTTCTAATTTGTTGTTGAAAGTCAGATATGTTATAATGTAAAATAGGAACTGAGGTAACATGCCTTCTTGTGGGAATTTGTATAAATCTCATTAGGAGCTGGGCTGTGTGTCGTGTCTGTTAAATCTGTAGGTTCCAGAGGCTTTAGACTCCTCCAGTGGCCTTGGTTTGGCCTCCCCTCTGGACACTGGGCTTCCCTCTGTCCTGTTGCTCAGAGAGGGTCTGGTCTTGGAGCTCCTTCAGCTGGAATCCACTGTTATCAGACAGGAGCCCTGTTGGTGTGGTGGGAAGGTGGCGGGGAAGGGATGTGTTACCTGAAAACTGGGTTCGCCCCTTGGTGGGTGTCGAGCCAATAGACACAACTAAGCGAAGATCGGGAGAAAGAAGGATTTATTACTTGCAGCAAGTAAGGAGAACACCAGGGATACTTCCCAAAGCAGCATCTACCCAGCAGCAAAATTGGGGAAGTTTTAAGCTTAAGGGTACATGCATATTCATGAGGGGGCTTGAGAAGAGCAGAATTCAGCATAGAACTTCAATCAACAGAGTCCAAGCTTTAGTTGATTGAAGTCATGAGGGTCAACATCATCATTCCATCCTCCACCTGGGTGGGGGCCTTAGTTTTGGCAGAACTCAAAGGCATGCTATTATGTGTATCCCCTGTGGAACCAGGACCCTGCCCCAAGGCTGCACTATTGTTTCTTGGCTGCCCCTCCCTAGTTTCTGCATCCCCTCCCTTAAGATCATTAATTACTGAGACCTCTTCAAGGGCAAGCATTGTGGCCAAGCTTAGATCACAAAATAGCTTAGGCAAAATGGGTTCTTTTATGTCAGGAAAGCCATCCCTGGTTCTCTTTCTCTGGGGAATCCCTAACCTATCTGCTTACAGAAGCCTCCTCTTATCTTATGATTAAATTTCCATCGTTAGATGGGCCTGTGTTCCCAGGCTGTTCACCTTCACAAGTGACTTTTCTTGTGTAGCTTTCCCAACCCCGTTAGGTGAAACAGGAGGGCTAGAGGGTCTGCGGTGAGAGGAATGCCCCTCCCCCAGGGCAAGGTTCTATCAAGCCTTACCCCTGGACAGCAGGCCTTGTTATGGAGAAGGCTCCGGGTGTTTGCCAATGGCTACCTTCCCCTCCCTCTGCCAGAGCCAAGAGGAGCTGTTTCTTGACCCTTCAGATTTCAGGGGGGCCGTCTGAAAACTGAGTTCACTGATGGTCTGAAAAAAGTCACTGATTTTCAGTTTGACCAGCTTTTTCTTATTTCAGGACGTGAGTGATGACTCTCAAAGCTCTTTCCATGTTGGGCTGAAATCTGGTCCTTCCCTGGCTATGATTTTCCTTATGATTCTACTACCGCCTGAATCATGTTCATTATTTGATGGTTTACTCTTTTTTTTGCCTGTCTTCCCCATTGGAACATAAACTCTGGGGGGCTGGAACTTGGTCTGTCTGTTCCCTCTGGTTCCCAAACCCAGAAGAGTGCCTGGCAGTGATGCCAAATCCAGCCTCTGTACCCTGAGGTCTAATTAAATCTTGGAGAGGGAGTTTTAGGTTAAGTAGAAAAGAATAGCTTTATTGCTTTGCCAGGCAAAGGGGGCCACAGAGGGCTTGAGCCCTGGAAAACTGTGTGTCCTGACCTGGAGGGGGTAGTGAAGAGTTTTATAGTAATGGTTCAGAGAGGGCATGATCTGCTCGTGGACCTTCCTCTGATTGGTTGGTGGTGAGGTAAGTGGGAATCAGCGTCATCAACCTTCTGGTTTCAACCAGTCTGGTGTCTGTGTGCTTGTGGGCAGCATACTGTTAACTTCTCCCACCTGGCGGGGGTTTCAGCATCTGCAAAACAGCTCAGAGATACTGTTGTGTGTATCCCTTGGAGGGGCACCAGGACCCTGCGCCAAGGCTGCACTATTGTTTCTTGGCTATTCCCCCCTTGTCTCTGCATCCCCTCTCTTCCCTGATTAGCAACTGTTTGAACCTGCCCGTTGGAACCCAGGGAAGGTCATGGGGGCTGAATGAAGCCTATTTCCTGTAATCAAGAAATGGGGGACACAGAAAGGCTTTTGTGCCCAGGAGCCCCACAGGGTCCTGTTTCCTTTCAGCAGGTTCTAAATGAATAAACTAAAAGTGATAAATAAAGAGGCCAAGCTACTTGGTCACAGTGATGGCTAGCTTGTAGGATTTCTCTTGTGCATTGTAGTTTTGGTGAATTTGAAGCACAGATGAGGGAGCCTGTATCCAGGAGGCTCCGGAAGTCCGCAGTGAATGGAGGAAGTGGCCCACAGCTGCCACGGGAAATGCAAGATGATGATGGTGCCGCTGGTGGTGCTGGGGCCATGGCCACACCAGGCAGCAGGGCGGGCCCAGCCACACACAGGCAGGTGGGCTCTCCTGTCACTTCTAAATTACTAGCTGTTTTGCCCTCTTACTGTGGATGAACCTTCCATCCCACCCCTTTCCCTATGCCTGCAGTACTTTGTTTTGGGGATCGCAATAGCAGGCCTTCCGTGCATCAAGAAAAACAGAATCGCCCCCATCCTCCATGTCTTGTCCGCGATCCCCCCGCCAGCATCGAGTCTCATGAACAGATTTTTAAACCATTGCCATCTGTTCTGCTCTTAATTGCAAGTGTAAAAAATATTATTCTCCTAATTGCATCAGGGGAAGGGGAAAATATGTATTCCTGAAGACCAGAGTTCTTGAACGAGGCAGCCTGGCTCTGCTGCCCGCTCGCTAAAGATACTGTTGCTTCTTTGCTCAAATGGAAGCATTTTATAGCGATGGTTTACTTACAGGGTAATATTGGCCCACTTACATCTATAGAACCAGAAGTTAGGAGAAGGGGGAAAGTGGCCGATTTGCCACGGAGGCCCCAAAGATCCTGTCCCCCCACCTCTCAGAGGGCCCAGCCCCCTGCCCTACCAGCAGTGTGCTGTCAGGGGTATGTCCTTGTGACCCCTCCTGCTGCCGGGGTCGTTTCCAGATGCAGGCCAAGCGTCAGGGCTGTTTTCACCCTCAGAAGCTTGTGAATTCGGTCCGGGCTGGTGCTGGGCTAGTAGTGCTAACGCCAGCCTAGGGGCCGGTGTCAGAGCCGTGCATCCTACCCAGACGACGCACATGGCAGCATCTTCTGTGGTTCTGAACTGGGTTTGGGGTGACAGAGAACAGAGTGCATGTGTGCACGGCGCTTGTGTGCGGAGTCTTGCGGCCGGAGGACACCAGGTCCAGCCTATTGGAGGAGGGCGTGTCCTGGCTCGGACCCCCTGTGGAGCTGACGCTGGTGTGCCCCAGAGACTTCAGAGCTGGAGGCCACTGTCCCCACTACATCCAGTCACCTGGACTGCCAAGAAATGAGTGAGGCATAGCTTTATCTTTGCCCCCACTGTCCCTCCGAACCTGCTCCAGGGGCTACTTCTTTCCCGGCCCAAATGACCCTTCAGCGAGGCTCTGGAACTTTCTGTTGTTCTAAGTCTATAACATGTTCTCTGGTGACTTTCAACCCCAGGAACAGTCTCATTTCAGGAATAAAGGTGAGTCATCGTGGACCCTCTGGAGCTTCTCCTGTCTGGCTGGAGCCTGACCCATCTTGGGAGTGGGCAGTGGAGGGAGGGCTGTGTGTGTGCTCTTTTCCCGTTGCTGTAGGAAGGGGGACCCCTTCCAGGGCCTGAGAGTGGGGTCTTGTCGAACACTCAGAAATGAAATGTTGGGACTTCCCTGGTGGCACAGTGGTTAAGAATCCGCCTGCCAATGCAGGGGACACAGGTTCGAGCCCTGGTCCGGGAAGATCCCACATGCCGTGGAGCAACTGAGCCCGTGCACCACAGCTACTGAAGCCCATGCGCCTAGAGCCTGTGCTCCACAGCAAGAGAAGCCACTGTAATGAGAAGCCTGCTCACTGCAACGAAGAGCAGCCGTCACTGGCCACAACTAGAGAAAGCCCGGGCACAGGAACAAAGACCTAATGCAGCCATAAATAAATAAATTAATGAATTGTCTGAAGAGACACATGTGCTGACAAAGCAAGAGACTTAATTGGGAAGGGGCGCCCGGGCGGAGAGCAGTAGGGTAAGGGAGCCCAGGAGAACTGCTCTCCACGTGGTTGAAATCTCGGGTTTTATGGTGATGGGGTTAGTTTCTGGGTTGTCTCTGGCCAGTCATCTTGCTTGGCCCATATTTGGTGACTCAGGGTCCTTCCCGGTGGTGTGTGCATCTCTCAGCCAAGATGGATTCCAGTGCAAAGGACTCTGGGAGGTTGTCAGGGCATATTATGGGCTGGCATCTCCTCCCTCCTTTCAGCCCCTCCTGAATTCCCCCGGTTAGTTTTCGGTAGCAGCACCATGTTCCTTAATGGGACGTCGTGCTGTGAGACAACTCAGGCCAGTGCTTATCATTGTTCCTGGCCAAGGCAGGTGGTTTTGGTCAGTGGTTCCCTAACACCATCTCTTGCCTCTGGTGGCCAGGGTTGGGCCACGACGGTCAGAGCATCTGGGTAAAGGGTGGTCTTACCCCTCAAGGGGCTGGGTGGCACTCTCAGGGGCCAGAAGACGTTACTTCTGCATCGTCCTCTCCGGGGGCACTTCTGTGGGTCTCTCCGAGATGCTACAGCTTGGAACTTGCAGCTCATGCCCGTGACTGGGGGACACCTCACTGGTCTGGTGCCCGTGACTGCTCTGTCCACCCTCTGCATCGGTGTCCCTCCAGACCCATGGACAGTCCATGCCCCACACCCATGGGCCGTAAGCTGCACCTCCTCCTCCCTCTCAAGGGTGACTCTGGCTGTGGCCTCCTGCCATGGATTCTCATGAGACCCAGGCGCCAGCCCCAAGCTGCTGGGGACTCAGGGTGGCCGTCCAAGGGTCTAGAAGCCCGGCTCTGGAGGTGAGATGGAGTCACCTGGCCTTCCTGATGGAGCACAGAAAGCCCCCTGCCCTTTCTCCTGGTCTCATGTGGGCCAGATCATTGGGAAAACAGGCTTGGGAGCAGGGTGGGGCGTGTTTGTCTGTGGAGGACGTGGGCGTGCTGGCCACCTCTGCTGGTGCTCGGGGCTGGCAGGATGGGGCGCGTTGCACATCCCATTCAGCGGCCCCAAGCGGGTCATTCTGGAGCTCCTGGACTTTGGAGGTGGCCCAGGAATGGGAGGGTCCGGGGGGTAGATCAGAGGGAGCCCCCTGCCTCTGCCCAGTGACGCGGGGCCGACTAGGCGTGACCTTGCACCCTTGTCGGTGGGTTCAGGTCATCACGGCAATGCTGCTGCTTCAGGAGGTGGCTGGAGAGACACCCCCCCACTTTGCAAAGCTGGACAGATAACGACCACTTCTAGAATTTGCTGAGAGAGCGCCACATGTTCTAGGAGTTATTTCTCTCTGTGAGAGTCTTTGTGTTTCTTCAAATTAGCACTTTTTAAAAATTACAATTTAAGTCTTAATTGTATGTATTTGGGGATCCCATTTAAGTCCCTGGAAATAATTGCAGGGTAACATTTTGGGAAGTTATGTTATAATGCACAGATGTAGCCGTGGAGAAAGGTCCCTGGGGGTGCACCTGGGCCCTGATGGAGAGAGGTCCAGGGCAGCTTCTGCCACAGGTCCATGACCCCCTCCCCGGCCTGGCTGTGGGCGAGGCTGCGGGCAGAGCCTCTCTGAACACAGCATCAGCTGAATCCGCCCTCCTTTCTGAATCTGGAGTTGCCTGGTCCCAGGAAACCAAGGGCCGAGCTGGTGGCATGGGAGTGATGGGGGAGGGAGGGGAATGCCCGAGGTGGGGAGAGCAGGAGGGGTGAGTGGGCGAGGTCCTGAAGCAACCCCTGCCAGCAAGCTGCAGAGGTGGTGCTGGCAGGTGGGGCTGTCAGATTCGCCTGGAGCTTTTCCAAACCCTGGGGCTCTTGAGTGGGCCCGGTGGGCCCCATGTGAGTCCAGGCTCTGTGCCCAGGATTCGTGGGCGCAGCGAGGGGCTGACCCATGGCAGAGGGGTTTACCATCTGAGGGCTGCCCTCCCCTGGGGACATCTGGGAGGAGCGCAGAGGGTGTCTCCCCTGCTCACGTGAACGATGTGGGCACTTGCTGGCCCCTGGGCAGCCACGGGGGAGAGCTCCTCCCGTGACCAGAGCATGCCAGGCCTACTGGTGTCCCAAGAGCCTTCACAGCTGCCCAGTGGGCCTCTCCGCAGTGTCCCTGTTGACTTCTAGCCAGCAGTCCTGGGAGGTCCCTGCCCGTCCCTCCTTCCATCCTGCAGAGCCCTGGACGGGGACCGCTCAGGGAAGGGGAAGTGTCAGCCCACTCCCCAGGCAGCACCTGCTCGGTCCTTCCCATGGCTGCTGTGGCCCAGGCACGACTCGCAGTGACCCTTGCAGATGTTTGTCTTTGGCACTTCCTGGCACGGAGTGTTTTACTGGACACAGTCATCAGTAGCATCCCTGAGGCCCCTTTCAGAGCACCGCCGCCCACGGGACGTCCGGCCTGGGCTGGGCTGGGCTGGGCTGGGCTGGGCCAGGAGCAGAGGTGCTGTCAGCATCTGGAGCCCGGCGAGCCCGGCACGGTGGACTCTGCCCTCGGGCAGGAGCCCGCGAGTCATGGAGGGTGGCACAGGGGCCCCTGCCTCCCTGCCGTGGGCCGAGAGCCCCGTCCCACCAACGGAGGTTTTGAAATGCAAGTACTCCTGCCCTGGGTGAGCGGACATCGACAGCTGTGAGAGCAGCTGGACCGTGCAGGGTGTGGCCATGAGGGCAAGGGGCCCGCCTGAGGTCTTGAGGGTCTGCGGACCTGCTGCTGCGGCCATGGAGCCGCACCTGGGCTTTACAACACTCCCTCCATCCCTCAGGGCAGTCAAAGACACGCCTCAGCTTGCACTGGAGAGACAACCCCGCTTTGAGACCGGACGGAGCTTGCACTTTGATTCTGAGTGTGGGGAAAGCGCATGGGGCGTGCGGTGGCACTGGAGGCCGTGCACACCCTCCAGGGGTCAGTGATCGGCTCTGATTGTGCAAAGCAGGTGCCCACCTGCTTGGGGTCCAGCCGTCCTTGTCTGCAATGTAGACCCTGTTGTTGAGGGCTGATGGCTGAAATGCTAGTCTTTGCAAAATAACGAAGAGGGAAAAACTTCTGAGGAAGAAGAAAGGCTATGCAGTGACCAGTGAAGTCCCCAGGGCCCGGGTGGGCATGATCTCTCGGGCACCTGTTTAGGCTCATCCTTGACTGTGGGTCTTTTTGTTGTTGAGACCGGTGGTGGCTCAGAGCTGTCACCTGTCAGCCTCCGTGCTTTATCCCCAGAGGCATCCCAGAGCCTTACAAGATGGTCACACCTGCAAGACTGCCCCAAGCTGTACCCAGTGGCTGAGCTGCCCAGGGCTGTCCAGTCACAGTTTTCGTGTCAGAGAGTGAGGCCAGAGGAAAGGAAGAAGAATGTTCAAGCAGAGTACACTGACCTGCAGGACCTGCTCTAGGAAATAGGAACCTTGTCCTGTTTCATCACTTAGGATTAAATCTGGCTGCAAAGTAACAGTATCTTTAACAAGAAGGAAGTTAGTGTTTTACTTAAAAGAAGCCCAGAGGTGGGCAGCTTCATGGGATCATTAGGGACAATGACCTTTTGTATTTTATTGCTCCACTATCTTAACACATGGCTTTCATTGCAAAGCATCTTATGGTACAAAATGGCTGCTGGAGCTCCAGCCCTCAGGCTTGTGTTCCAGGCAGCAGAAGGAGGAAGGGTGAGCAAAAGGGGCCCGCCTCCAAGCTGAGTAAGCTGCCTTTAAGGATCCTTCTTGGGAGTCCATATCACATTTGTTTATGTCTTTTTGGCCAGAAGCTAGCTACACGGCCCCAACTATAGCTGAATGGGAAGAGTTATAGTTCACTGTAAAATCCAAGTTGTGCTCCTAAGGAAGAGCGTGGAGATGGACATGGGGAGGCAGTCCTCACCGTAGCAGCCCTCCCAGGAACCCCTGCCCCACTGTGCTGTGGGCTCTGGAGCGAGCCAGCCTGTTTGCTTGGCTTCCTTCCTCCTTTCCTTCCTCTCTCCTCTTTCCAAGGTGTTTGCTGGGCACTGGTGGTCACAGATGAATACAACAAAGAGGAATCATGGACCTCATGGGCTCGGCTCATGCCTGCCCTGCTGCCTGGACGCTGCTGTGGCTGGTCTGCAGTGCGTCCCCAGCGGAAGTGCAGGTGGCGCGGAGGCAGGCCTCTGAACGGGGGTGGAGGTGGAAGTCAGGGGCACGATCTGCTTGTTGCACTGACCAGCTGCTCACACAGCGAGGTCCTCACAAGGCACGGCAGGCATTGGATGGGTCATGCAGGGGCCGTGCCCCACACAGCTCCAGTACTGTTATTATAAAGGAAAAAAGCAGGGATTCTCAGTTTTTTCTCCACAGGCTGAATTGGACTGAGGAGATACTTAGTTCTCCAACACCGTATTTCTTTGAACTTCTATGTTTGTTGATACTTCCCTAAATCACAGGTCTCCTTAAGGGGAATCAGAGCCCTGTGTGGTGGCCCCCACCGTCGGGGCCTCTGCCATCCAACACGCCTTGTGACCCTGCCTTCCTTCGCCTGCGGGCTCTGACAGGTGTGGTATGGACGGTGCCCGGCTCTGCCGGTCGTGGGCTGTGTAATGTCTCACCTGTGCAGTCAGCCTGGGAACCTACAGCTTGGGGTCCAGGGAATGGGCTTTAGAATCCCTCAGGGACGATTTCAGGGCCACTGTGCAACCCCACTCTGGGCACAGGCAGAGGCCGTCCTGAGGGTCACTACCAGAGGGTCGCAGGGCAAGCGGTGGCCAGAGGGGGCTGAAGGTCAAGGTTGCAGTGCAGGTTCTCAAAGGCAGAGCTGGGGCTGGAGTGGAGCCGTGGGGGAGTCAGCGGGCCTCATAGCCTCTGTCCAGCTTGGGTAGATTCATGGTGTGGACAGGCCAGGCCCACACAGGAGACTCTGCTGGTCTCGGCCGAGGGTACAGGGAGGGTGTCGGGGCAGGAGCCAACCTTCTTGTTCCTGATTCGGGTCCCTTACTTACCCAAGAGAAGAAAAGGGTCATTTCTGTTTAGTTTAGTTTGATACTGGGTTAGATCACATTCTTTTTTTTTAATGTTAATAGCTTTTTAAGTTTTTTATTGAAGTATAGTTGATTTATAGTGCTTTGTTAATTTCTGCTGTATAGCAAAGTGATTCAGTAATATATATATATATTCTTTTTTATTATATTTTTTCCATTATGATTTATCATAGGATTTTTAATAAATTTATTTATTTATTTATTCATTTATTTATGGCTGCGTTGGGTCTTTGTTGTTGCTCGTGGGCTTTCTCTACTTGCTGTGAGCGGGGAATACTTTTCGTCGCAGTACGCGGACTTCTCACTGCGGTGGCTTCTCTTGTGGAGCACAGGCTCTAGGTGCGTGGGGTTCAGTAGTTGTGACACGCGGGCTCAGTAGTTGTGGCTCTTGGGCTCTAGAGCTCAGGCTCAGTAGTTGTGGCGCACAGGCTTAGTTGCTCCGTGGCATGGGGGATCTTCCTGGACCAGGGATCGAACCCGTGTCCCCTGCATTGGCAGGCGGATTCTTAACCACTGTGCCACCAGGGAAGTCCCAGGATTTAAAAAATTTTTTTTAATTTTATATTGGAGTAGAGTTGATTAACAATGTTGTGTGAGTTTCAGGTGTGCAGCAAAGGGATTCAGTTATGCATATACATGTGTCTATTCTTTTTCAAATGCTTTTCCCATCTAGGCCACCACAGAATATTGTACAGCAAAGGGATTCAGTTATACGTATACATGTATCTATTCTTTTTCAAATGCTTTTCCCATCTAGGCCACCACAGAATATTGTACAGCAAAGGGATTCAGTTATACGTATACATGTATCTATTCTTTTTCAAATGCTTTTCCCATCTAGGCCACCACAGAATATTGTACAGCAAAGGGATTCAGTTATACGTATACATGTATCTATTCTTTTTCAAATGCTTTTCCCATCTAGGTCACCACAGAATATTGTACAGCAAAGGGATTCAGTTATATGTATACATGTATCTATTCTTTTTCAAATGCTTTTCCCATCTAGGCCACCACAGAATATTGAGCAGAGTTCCCTGTGCTCTACAGTAGGTCCTTGTTGGTTATCTGTTTTAAAAACAGGAGTGTGTACGTGTCAATCTCAAACTCCCAATCTATCCTTCCATCTGACCCTTTTCCCCCTGGTAACCATAAGTTTGTTCTCTCAGTCTGTGAGTCTGTTTCTGTTTTGTAAATAAGTTCTCTGTGCTATCTTGAAGCATCAGTAATTCACGCAGAGTGCAGCTCTGTTAACCCCATGTGACCAGGCAGGCACCCCAGTTCCCAGAGCATGATGTGTTGTGCAGGGCATGCATTCAGGTCAGTTTGGAGGTCTTGTTATTGTTCTGCTGCCTGTTATTTGATTGCTTGTAGAGGAATGAAGGGAAATGTTTTTCTCCTGGGAGGCATTTCAACCTGGTTGGAAATAGATAGAGAGTTTGAATTTGCAGTGATCCCAGTGTCTCCAGTGGCTATCGTGGTGGGTGTGCTGGAGGCATCGGGAACCTCCCTGTATGTGACGGGGACTCGAGTGTTCTGCACGGGCTCCTCCGGCTTTGCTACGTGGCTCTCTTTCTGCCAACCTTCTGGTACATTTTAATTCTCCAGGAAGCTGCTTTAAGTAGAAGTCATGGGCTCTCAGTGCCCATGGCTCAGTGCCTGGGAATGAGAGCCAGGGCACAGAGAGTGGGCTGGGAATGGCCAGTATTCACAGAGCCCTTGGGTCAGCAGGCAGGTGGACCCTGAGGAGAGTGAAAGGGAAGCAGAGAGGGACCTGGGCCGGGGGGCAGGTTGGGGGCTCTGATGATAATGGGCAGGGCCCTGAGGGACAGAGAGAGGACAAGAGGGCCAGAGGGAGAGATGGACCCTGACTCGTCCTCTTGCTGACTCTGGCGCCCACTGGGAACCCCCAGCCTCTTGGAGCCTCTGTCTCCCTTCCTTCCCGTCTGTGAAATGGACATAATGGCAGTGTGCATCTGACAGGTATATTTACGCAGAAAGAGGAGGCAGTTGACAAGCAGCAAAGTGCAATTCAGCTCCTCCTGGTTGTACCTGCAAGAGAGCTCACACACCCCGGTACCGCACAGGATGCAGCCTGCGTGTGCCCGGCACCGGCCTCAAGGTCGCCTGAGTCTGCGACCGGCATGCCCTGCCCAAGGGGGCCGTGTCCAGCCTGGAGGGGAGTCAGAAGGGGTGTGGTTGACATGGGGGTGTCTGGGCTGGGATTCCAGGCACATCCTGTCTCCTTCCTCACCTGCGTGGGCTCGGGATCTAAGGCCGTGTCGAGATGGTCAGGCTCAGGTGCACCGTCCTCTGCAGAACAGCGCCCTTCCAGGCGACTCTACCACGGCTGGATTCACACATCACAGAGCGGGTTTGCTGTGTGGCCCTGCCTACTGTTGGCTGGGTTGGTTGGAGCGTGGGTGCCCAGGGAGTGGGCCTGGGCCTGGGTCCCTCCATTCTCAAAGGCCAGACGTCGGGGAGAAAAGACCCCCTGGTGTCAGCCCATCCCCTGCCCCCGCCATTAAATGCCTGGTCCCCAAGGGCCAGCCACTCACCCCCTTGGGGTCCTGGTGACCCACTGTGGATGGAGGTCACTGCCCTTGGTCCTGGGGCTACACCGTCGTGGGTCCCGTACGTAAATTTCAGTAAACCTGAGCGGGTGTCCTGAAGCCACTGAGGATATGCAGTTAGTTATAATATTATTATTTTTCATTTTATTGAAGTATAGTTGATTTACAATGTTGTGTTAATTTCTGCTGTACAGCAAAGTAATTCAGTTATATATATATATATATATTCTTTTTCATATTCTTTTCCATTATGGTTTATCACAAGATATTGAATATAGTTCCCCGTGATATACAGTAGGACCTTGTTGTTTATCCATCCTATATATACTATTTTGCATCTGCTAATCCCAAACTCCCAATCCTTCCCTCCCCCGCAACCCCGCAGCAACCACAAGTCTTTTCTCTAGGTCTGTGAGTCTCTTTCTGTTTTGTAATAAGTTCATTTTTTTTTTTAGATTCCACATATAAGAGATATCATATGGTATTTGTCTTTCTCTTTCTGACTTACTTCACTTAGTGTGATAATCTCTAGGTCCATCCATGTTGCTGCAAATGGCATTATTTTGTTCTTTTTTATGGCTGAGTAATATTCTTACGTATATACGTACCACATCTTCTTTATCCATTCACCCATCGATGGACGCTTAGGTTGTTTCCATGTCTTGGCTATTGTGAATGGTGCTGCAGTGAACATTGGGATGCATGTATCCTTTTGAATTACAGTTTTCTCCTGATACATGCCCAGGAGTGGGATTGCTGGATCATATGGCAATGGAGTTAGTTATGATTAAAAGGAGCCAGGGGACTTCCCTGGTTGTCCAGTGGGTAAGACTCCACACTCTCACTGCAGGGGGCCCGATTCGATCCCTGGTCATGGAACTAGATCCCGCATGCATGCCGCAACTAAGATTCCGAGTGCCGCAACTGGGACCCAGTGCAGCCAAAATAAAAAAATAAATATTTAAAATAAAATCAAATAAAAGGAACCAGAACCTTCCTCAGTAGCCACCAGTGCAGAGGTTCCCAAACTTTCTCAGATCACGGTACCCTTGATGTTGCCTTAATTTTGTAGTGTCTCTAGGACAAAAGAAATATCTAACAGCTCTGCTTATTAAATAGTTAGGGCTGAACAATTTAGTATTTATGTCCTAAAATCTTAGAAGCTGATTGAAAAGTAATACACATACACGGAAACAAGTTTATTTCATCCTCACCCACAATTACCCACTAGTGGACATGACCCTGTTGGATGTGATTGGGTACCACCGTCATCTCCTGGTCAGTGTTGCCTTTTGTGTGGGGCTTGCTTTTTGGAAAAAATTTTCAATGCTTTTTATTTTGAACTGTGGTAAAATACACATAACATAAAATAGACTGTCTTCACCATTTTTAAGTGTTCAGTTCTGTGACATTAAGTGCATTCACATTATTTGCAGCCATCACCTTCATCTATGTTCAGAACTCTTTTCATCTTGGGAAACTGAAACTCTCTCCCCATTAAATACTAACTCCCCATCCCCCTTTCCCAGCCCCTGGCAACCGCTGTTCTACTTTCTGTCTCTATGAATTAGACAACTCTAGGGACTTCATATAAGTGAAATCATAGAAGATTTATCCTTCTGTGAGTGGCTATTTCACTGAGCATAGTGTCCTCAAGTTTCATCCATGTAGTAGCAGGTGTCAGAATGTCCTTCCTTTTTAAGACTGAATAATATTCCCTTGTATGTATAGACCACATCTTTATTTATTCATCTGTTGATGGACACTTGGGATGTTTCCACCTTCTGGCTATTGTGAATCGTGCTGCTATAAACATGGGAATGCAGATGTCTTGTTGAGTCCCCGCTTTCAGTTCTTTTGGGTGTATACTCACAAGTGGAATTTCTGGATCAGATGGTAGTTCTGTGTTTATTTTTTTGAGGAACCTTCATACTGTTCTCCACAGTGGCTGCACCATTTTACATTCCCACCAACAGCACAGAAATGTTCCAATTTCTCCATATCCTCAACAACACATGTTATTTTCTGAGGGTCATTATTATTATTTTTTTGGTTTGTCTTTTTGTGGCAGCCATGCTAATGGGTGAATGGGTAAAAGGTGGTAGGTACTTGCTTTGTATGGTGGCACCCACTGGCTTCACGAGATGTCTTGGAGCAGATGCAGTGTGATCTAATGCTGAAGCCATGAGTCAGCTCAAGGCAGTGGTGCATGAGTGTGGGCAGAGGCTGAGCTCTGCTGCATCTCCCTAGGAAATCCGGGCTCTCTTGTGATGCCCTGCAGGCACAGCCAAGGTCCTGAGGTGCTGCGGGGTGCAGTTTGGAAACCACTGTCCTCGAAAATGAGCTTCAAACAAGTGAAGGATGGGAAAGAGTGACATAAAGAGTGGGGGAGGGACTTCCTTGGTGGTCCAGTGGGTAAGACTCCGTGCTCCCAATGCAGGGGGCACGGGTTCGATTCCTGGTCTGGGAACTAGATCCCACATACGTGCCGCAACTAAGAGTCTGCGTGCTCCAACTAAGACTTGGAGCAGCCAAAGTAAATAAATAAATATTAAAAAAAAGAGTGGGGGAAACGTAAAACACGTAGTTATGTGTGGAATTAATATGAACTGAGAGGACTAAGTGTGGTGTAAATGGCTCCGTGCTCCATCCCTGTATTTACAGCCCTAAAAAGTGAGGAGAGACTTCGAGAGAATGTAGGTAAACATTTTGGGTGGTTTTCTGGAATTGTTTTAGTGGTACTGTTAGCACTGCTATTCTGAGCAGGTTTTGTGTGTCGTGTGAGATGAAGCAAATGCATAATCATGTGATCTTCCAGTTTGAGGACTATGAGGACCAGTTTTCAGTGGGGAGGAGAAAGGAGATACAGAGGAAAGATACGTGAGGAAAAGGAAACCCTTGTAATCCTGAACTTGAATGACAAGGTCAGTGTGAACTCTTGAACCCACTGTGTTCCCCAGAGAGGCCTGGAAATGGTGGCCTCACCAACAGCAAGAAGATAGCCAGGCCCCTGATGGTGGTCTTGAAATACAGTTTTCTACTAAAAGAAACTAGGACTCCTTGGACAAACAGCAGATTCTGTATTGAGAATAGGAACTGTACAAGTTGTACCTGGAACATTTTGTCAGAGCAGAGAGGAGAGGAACCATCAGACCCACTAGCATGGTATTAAAAGGACCTGGGACTTGAAGAGGCCAAAGATGGGACAATTTGAACATCAGTAAGAGGAAAAACTGCATTGGATTGAAATGCATCTAATATGTTTAAATCCATGCTTTCTTGTTTTTTTAATTGAAGGATAGTTGATTTACAATGTTGTGTTAGTTTCAGGTGTACAGCAAAGTGATTCAGTTATATATATATACACACACACCTAAGAATATATATATTCTTTTTCAGATTATTTTCCATTATGGTTTATTACAATATATTGAATATAGTTTCCTGTGTTATACAATAGGTCCTTGTTGTTTATCTATTTTATAAATAGTAGTGTGTATCTGCTAATCCCAAACTCCTAATTTATCCCTCCCCCCCTTTCCACTTTGGTAACCATAATTTTGTTTTCTATGTCTGAGTCTGTTTCTGTTTTGTAAATAAGTTCATTTGTATCATTTTTTTAGATTCCACATATAAGTGATATCATATGGTATCTGTCTTTCTCTGTCTGACTTACTTCACTTAGTATGATCATCTCTAGGTCCATCCATGTTGCTGCAAATGGCATTATTTCATCCTTTTTATGGCTGAGTAATATTCCACTGTATATATGTACCACATCTTCTTTATCCATTCATCTGTGGAGGGACATTTAGGTGGTTTCCATGTCTTGGCTATTGTAAATAGTGTTGCTATGAACATTGGGGTGCATGGATCTTTTCTAATTAGAGTTTTCTCCAGTAAATCCATGAGTTCTGAATGATACCAAGGAAGACAAAATGAAACAAAAAAGCCTAATTGGTCACCTTAGGAGATTGATTTTTTTTAACTTTGGTAAATAACGGGAAAAACCGAATCATTTATCTTGCTTCCCTATGTACGCGGCACCAGTGGGCAGCCTAGTGGCAGGTGATGGGGCTTCTGTGTACAGAAGGGGTCCAGCACATGGATGCATGAATGGATACCCTGGCTTGTGCTGATGCCAGCTGACATTGCAGAGAGGGAGGCATCCGGACCTCACGGCCTCTGGAGGAGGAAGGACACCACGTTGCCCTGGAAGTTGTTTGCCTCCAAATTCTAATCTGAACCACATTCAGCCTCCAGTTCTCACCACCAATTTTCTGGCACACAGAGGACAGGGGACAGTATTCTGCTGGGCTGTGGGGACAGTCATCAAAATCCCAGCCAAGGGAAATGCTCTCCGACAAATGATTCGGTGTCTTCAGTGGATTGAAGGAGATGTTTAGGGCTGGGCACTCGGTGGGAAATGGTTAAGGAAAGGTGAGATGGTGATACCCCCAGAATTGGGGGTGGTCATTGGGCACATGACAGGGGCTTTGTCTCAGAGAGGCGTTGGGGAGGCCTCTGGGGTGGCCGGCACGGTCTGTCTCCTTATCTGGTTGAGGTTCCAGAGTATTTAATAGTCATTTATTAGGCTAAATATTTCCCTTATGCTGTTGCTGTTGTTTTGTATGTGGGTTGTTTTTTTAATTGAAATACAGTTAATCTACAATGTTGTGTAAGTTTCAGGTGTATAGCACAGCGATTCAGTTATGTATGTGTGGTTTTTTTTTTAATTAATTAATTAATTTATTTTTGGCTTGTTGGGTCTTGGTTGCTGTGTGGGCTTTTCTCTAGTTGTGGCGAGCAGGGGCTACTCTTTCTTGCTGTGCGCAGGCTTCTCACTGCGGTGGCTTCTCTTGTTGCGGAGCACAGGTTCTAGGTGCACGGGCTTTAGTAGTTGTGGCTCACGTCTAGTAGTTAGACGCTCCACAGCGTGTGAGATCTTCCCGGACCAGGGCTCAAACTTGTGTCCCCTGCATTGGCAGGTGGATTCCTAACCTCGGCGCCACCAGGGAAGCCCTGTATGTGGGTTATTTTGACAATAAAAACATTAAAAGAAGACATTTAGGAAACCAGATCATGAGGGCGAACATCCAGCCTGGTCCTGGGAGTGTGACGTATCCAGTCACTCTAACCTTCTCCCCTTCCTGCAACACACGGCTGACTGCGTCATTTCTCGTATTTTCTACCTTAGACCTTTTATTGTAAACTTACGCATAAATATACTTGTGTGTTTGGTTCTGAGCTTTCCAAAGGGTGCATGGAGTTATTTTTTCATTTTTTCTGTGATTCTTATTCCATTTTCTTTCCTGTAAGGAACTGTGTTAGGTCAGGTCCTCTGAGAAGCAGACTAAGGCAGGATTAAATATGTGTGGATTTTGTTGGGGGAGCAGCCTGCGAGGAAGCTGGGGAAGGGGTGTCAGACAGGAGGCGAGGGGGTGGGAGGAGGCTTCAGGTGCAGCTCAAGGAAGGCAGAGCTGCCTGGAGGCACCTATGCAGGGTCTATGTCTCTCAGGGAGGGTGGGGTCTGCATCAGGGCCTCCGCTGTGCTCAGCCCGTGGGACCTGCTGTAGAGTCTCAACCTCGTGGAGTGAGTCCCTGCAACATTGATTTGGGTGGATAGCCTTTTTTTTTTTTTTTTTTTTTTTGCGGTACGCGGGCCTCTCACTGCTGTGGCCTCTCCCTTTGCGGAGCACAGGCTCTGGATGCGCAGGCTCAGCGGCCATGGCTCACGGGCCCAGCCGCTCTGCGGCATGTGGGATCTTCCCAGACCGGGGCACAAACCCGTGTCCCCGGGTGCATCGGCAGGCGGACTCTCAACCACTGCGCCACTAGGGAAGCCCGGTGGATAGCCTTTTGCTTGCAGTCAGGTTTTTCAGGAAATGCCCATGAATGGTGGGCAGTATGGGTGGCCGTGTTGGGATCCTGGCCAACACGATAACCCTGGCTGTGTGGCCCTGGGGCACGTCAGGTGGCTGCGCTGGGCCTCAGTTGGCTCACCTGTAGCGCAGGGATGCTGATGGACCAGTCCAGAGAACGGGGAGGAACGCGGGCCCATCACACGGGGCTGGTGCTGGAGCATCTCTGTGGTGTTCTCAGCTCTCAAATGTAAATACTGCAACTCACCCAGAATTACAGGGCAAAGCTAATGGAATCAAGAATGTATAAATTCCCTGCTCCCTCATGCAGCTCCTCGAGTTTGGGGATGTTTCAGTTCAAAGGAGACGGGCCTCCCCAACTGCTGGCAACGTTGCCAGGTGAGCTCTTGGAGGCTGTAACACGAAAGCCTTATCTCCTGCCCCTGGTCTTGGTTCCGGTTCAGGCGCCCCTCCATCTCCTGGGTGGTCCCAGTGTCTTCCAGGGAGCACTGGTCCTGCAAACCCTCCAGATGAGCCCTTTTTGGGTGGCACTGTTGATCCCGTCTGATGGATTAGGAAACTGGGGCTCAGAGAGGGACTTTCGGGGCCACAGCTGGGAGGTGAGTGTTCAGGGCTGCAAGCAGCCCACTGCATCCTGACCCAAGAGCATCCATCTGGGCGGAGGGAAGCTGGTCGCCGGTCGCACGTGTGAGGCCCCCGCCATTGTGAGTCAGGGGCTTTTCCGGGGGGCGCTCATCTGCTGCCCTGCCTCCTTCACCCCCTCCCTGGGCGTGGCTGCACCCCTCGCTCCATCCATCTCTCGCTTTCCGCTCCAGACCCAAAGGCCCCGCTTGGCAAGGCTCTTTATGGATCCATCGGCCCCCTTCTGCTGGCCTCACTTGCCTGCTTGGGGGCTGTAGTGGCCCTCACGATGCGACATCTCAGCCTGCAGCCGGCTCCCTCTGCAGGAGCTCCCCTGGACGCCGGGACGGCCTCCCGGCTAACCCTCGAATCCTGCTGCCTCCAATCCCTCTCCACCGTGCCGCTGACTGGTGTGTCCGAGGAGTGTGTCTGACCAGGTGTTGGTACCGGCTGCCACTGCTCTCGGAATCCAGGGAAAACCTTTTGTCTTGGGGAGCACAAGCCTGGCTCCTGGTCTCACCCACCCATGTCACCCTCCACGCTCTAGGCTTCAGTCCCCCAGAACTTTGTTTTCTGGTCCTTGGATTTACCTCCAAACCATTGGCTGTACTTACTGTGCCTTCTCCCTGGGACGCCTCCAGGTCCCGATGTCCTGACTCTTCCTTCTCCTCTGCATGTGGCGTCTACTTACAGAAACAGGACCCTGTGGCGTCCTTCCTGGTGTGAAGCCTTTCCACGTCCCCCACTTCTTGTTTGTAAGGAATAGGCTTCATTCAACCTCCTTGACCTTCCCTGAGTTCCCAAGGGCAGCTTCAACCAGTTGCGAATCAGGGAAGGGAGGAGAGGCAGAGACAAGGGAGGAGCAGTCAAGAAACAATAGTGCAGCCTTGGGGAAGGGTCCTCGGTCCTCCTCGAGGAATATACATAACCATGTATCTTTGAGTTCTTCTGCAGGACCCAAGGCCCCCACCCAGATGGCGGATGGTAACTTCAGGCTGAGCACAAGATGCCTGGAGCACTGCCGTTACCTCACTACCAACCAGTCAGAAGAAAGTCACACACCCTGCAGCCCTCACCCCAAATTTTGCGTATAAAAACTTCTCCTGGAAAACCCTCAGGGAGTTCGGGTTTTTTTTTTTGTTGTTGTTGTTGTTGTTTTGGGTTTTTTTTTGCGGTACGCAGGCTTCTCACTGTTGTGGCCTCTCCCGTTGCGGAGCACAGGCTCCGGACGCGCAGGCTTAGCGGCCATGGCTCATGGGCCCAGCCGCTCCGCGGCATATGGGATCTTCCCGGACCGGGGCACGAACCCGTGTCCTCTGCATCGGCAGGCGGACTCCCAACCACTGCGCCACCAGGGAAGCCCAAGTTCGGGGTTTTTGAGCACAAGCCACCCTTTCTCCTTGCTTGGCCCTGCAGTAAAGCTTTCTTGGCTCCAACTCTGATGTTTTGGTTTATTTGGCCTCACTGTGCATTGGGCTCACAGACTTGCGTCAGCAACATTAACTCCTCCCCAGGAGGGCTTTCTGGGGCTAGGGGTGCCCCCTGTACCACCCCTCATAGGACAGGTCACACATCTGTTCCTTGGATGTGATGTCCCCTAGGGTGTAAACTTTTGGCGGGCAGGACCTGTGCGTTTTGTAACGTCACGTAGAGCTTCCTGTTTGAGGAGTGAATGGAAGGGCTTTAAAGTGTGTAGATCTGTGCAGGGAAGGGGCAGGAAGGAGCCTCTGCTTCACACTTAAGTTGTGAAAAAGAGATGCTAGAGAGGAACATGGGAGGGGGTTGCCGGGAGCCCCCTCCTGCAGGGGGATGGTGCGTGGAGAGAGGTCTAGGCATTGTAGCCCTGCCATGTTGCTTGCCTCCAGTAGGTTTTGGAGTTTTGTGGAGCCTGGAAGAGCGGCCAGAAGGGAGGCTGGCAGGAAGGTTGGGGTGTAAGGCCCCTGGGCTGGGGTGGAGGACCCTCCCCACCTCTCCAGGCAAATGGTGGGCTTCCTCCTTCACTCAGACTTTGCCCTGGAGAATGGAGCCCCGTCTTAGGGCCATCTTGGGGAGCACCAAAGCCGTGCAGGAAAAACGTATGGATCCACAGGGTACCTGGTAACCCTGCCATCCTGTGATTATTGGAACTTGAAGAAAAATGAAGTTTTGTTTGGAGTGGAGAGGGCCTGCAGTAAGGAGACTAGTAGAGCATGAATATTTATCTCAGTAATTAAAAGTTTAAAGCAGGAAGCAATATAAGTAATACCTCAGAGTGTCTCAGGGTAATCTCGGCCGCTGACGGTTGTTAAAGTTTATAGTCGCATGGATCCTTGCAGCTTTCCTGAAGTATCCATGCTGGGTGATGTTGTCAGGATTGTTTTGTTGGCATTAAGGATATGGGGGCTTGATGTGAAACTTTCACACTGCAAAAAAAGGGAGAAGTGACGTTTTCAGTGTGTGGCCAGAAATCTTAAAGTAATGACCTACACTCATTGATTTTTTGTTGTTTTGCTTTCCCCAGGAAGACTGACAGAGGAAGAGTGTTAGCTCAGAAGGATGGTACTTTGTTTACAGAGCATGTTAAATGAGAGTCACAATGAAGAGAAGGACTCTGGGTCTACAGTGTATAACAAGTCTTCACCTAACAAGGCTGTTTGGTTCTTTGTGTCTACACTTGGTGTGATTTGTTGTAGTAGATGGATAACAAGCTTATTACTGTAATGTGCATGGGGAGATATAGCTTCACTCTCCATGCATGTGTTTCTGCCTCGTGAGTTTTGCTTTTTTTTTTTTTTTGCGGTACGGGGGCCTCTCACTGTTGTGGCCTCTCCCGTTGCAGAGCACAGGCTCTGGATGCGCAGGCTCAGTGGCCATGGCTCACAGGCCCAGCTGCTCCGCAGCATGTGGGATCTTCCCAGGCCGGGGCACGAACCCGTGTCTCCTGCATCGGCAGGCTGACTCTCAACCACTGCGCCACCAAGGAAGCTCTTGCGTTGTTTTTTTTTTTTTTTTTTTTTAATCCACTTAATTAAGATCTTGGTTTTTTTACAGATAGGATTCTAATTTAAATAGAGTTGAATGGTTCCCCGAAGATGTCCACACCCTGGTCCTTGGAGCCTGTCAGTCTGTTGCTTTACACGGCAAAAGGGACTTTGCAGATATGACTGAGTTAAGGGAATTGAGATGGGGAGATACCATGGATTATCCAGGCCTGATGTAATCATGGGGTCCTTGTAAGAGGGAGGCAGGAAGAGTCAGAGGAGGTGCTACGGTGGTGTGCCTTTGGAAGCAGAGGTTGGAGGGATGCACTTTGCAGATGGAGGAAGGGACCACAAGCCATGCAATGGGATGGCTTCTAGAAGCTGGAAAAGACGAGGAAACAGATTCTCCCCTAGACCCTCCCGAAGGAACCAGCCTAGTCAACACCACATCTTTGACCCAGTGAGACACATGTAAGATGGTAAATTTATGTTGTAAGTCACTGAATTTACGGTAAGTTTTTGCAGCAGCCATAGGAGAAAATACAACAGAGATCTACTGACTGACTGAGCTTTAAAGGGGTGTCAAGGTCAGCCAGTTGTTCTCTCCCTTCACCGGGCTCTCTTTTTGCTATCATCTGTGTAGCATTCCCCTGCCTTTCGTGAATAATGGGAGAATGTCTTGGGCACCAAATCTTCTTTTCCCTGCCTCAGTGCACTGGCACCTTTTGGGAGGTGAACGTTCTGCCTGCTGCTCTTCTGGAATGATCCACGTGGGGCCCTTAGTGGGAAACATCTGCTGAAATGTGTGGCAACTCCCCGGGGGAGTGATGAATAGGCACCGAGGTGTGCTCGCCCCTCTGGGGATGTGACTGCCCATCCATCCTTGTGGGCGTGGCCAGGTGTGTGTGTGTGCAGGGATCAGAGAGGACCCCGCTGTTCTTGAGGGGCAGTGCCTTCTCCCCAGAGCCATCAGGGGGTGGTCATCCTCCCATCTTTCCTGCCACCAGCCCCAGGTCCCTGGAGCTGCCACTCAGCCTCCAGGGGTGAGAAGGTGAGCTGGTTGCCCCTAGCCTGGGCTCCGCAGGCTTCTCTGCTTCTTCTGACCAGTTCTACTTCCATGGTGAGCAGCAAGGGGCCTGGTAGCCTGGCCCCATCACCAAGGATGGAAAGGCTTGGCTGCACAGCCGCCTTGGGACCAGACCTCATGGCTCCGTATCATCATAAAATCTGTCTTAAAATCAGAGATGGGCTTCCCTGGTGGCGCAGTGGTTGAGAGTCCGCCTGCCGATGCAGGGGACACGGGTTCGTGCCCTGGTCCGGGAAGATCCCACATGCCGCAGAGCGGCTGGGCCCGTGAGCCATGGCCGCTGAGCCTGCGCGTCCGGAGCCTGTGCTCCGCAACGGGAGAGGCCACAGCAGTGAGAGGCCCGTGTACCGCAAAAAAAAAAGAAAAAAAAAAAATCAGAGCTGCTTTAGACTCAAAAAATGCGCCTCCAGAGACTAAGAAAGCTCAGTTGTAAATATCTCTCGGAGCTAATGATGGATTTATTATTCAGTATTGGGATTATACTCTAGTCCATTTATGGGTTTTCCTCTAAATTGCTGATGTTTGAAGTGGAAGCTTTCGACACTGACTAATGCTTCTACTCCAAGATTTGCTTTCGGGCAACTTATTTATAAATAAAGCAGCTTTTTAAGGAACACCTGCAAATTTAAACAATAATTAGTATAATGAGTCGCACAGCCAAATGAGGTGCTGGGGAGCACAGTTCTCCAGATGGGGGCGTGGGAATCTGGGTCTCTGTACCCTGGGGAGAGAGACGATAGCATGGTTATTTCCACATGTAGAGTTGTCCTGGGTTCAGGGGGCATTTGTGTATGTGGATCCATTCGATTTTCAGAATAGCCCAGGGTTGGTTTGTGTAGAACAGGAACCTGAGGCAGGACTTTGCCTAGTGACCCCACTCATCAGAGGGGCCACTCACATTTGCCCTGACCCCGGTGCTCTGTGTTGCGAACTCTTCTGGTACTTACGTTTCTTTCTTTGCCTTAGTGGGCATTTCCCCTCCTCCGTCCCCCAGTATCCTTGTTCTCTTTGACTAGTGGGGAGATCTGATTATTTTTGAGAAAAGCATTACAATTCTTGGAGAAGTCTGCTCTCTGCTTGGAGATGGTTGGTGTAACTCTTGGGCTTTCTGCGCTGGATAACTTCAGAACTGGGGAGAGGCGGGGGTGGGGGGAATGGTCTGCCTGAGAGCACTGGGTCCCCAGTTCTGTCCCTCCAGCCCCCCAGCCGTCAGGAGCTTGTTTCTGTTTCCCAGCAGCCGCCTCTGTTCTCTCATTAGAGGCGTACGTTATAAACGCGGACACGAGCTGTGCCACGTGGTCTGGGGGTCCCGGGGGGCTGCTGCAGGTTGATGATATTCATTTTGCTCGGGCGGAGGACAGAGCAGTGTGGGAATGAGACACATCGCGGGGGACAGCTTGAGTCCCTCATGCCCGTGCAGTGCTCTGAAACCTTCTGGAAAGCTGCCACACCTACAGAGGGGCGTGGGCCTGGCGTGTGTGTGCGTATGTGTGTGCATGTGTGCAGAGAGAAGAGAGGAAGGCATGTTTGCAAGGAGGAGAGTGTCTAAAAGATCAGCATTCAGTAGAGGCAGCAGGTCACAGCTCAAACAGCTTCAGGGGAACCAGCGGACGTCTTGAGGGGTTTCTCACGGTGCATGGAAAGGTGTGCACCAGCCAGACCGTCTGGATTGTGAGGACAGGTGCCTGCCTTCCTCGGAGCCATGCCTTTCTGTTGCTGTTTGTTGGTAGAAATGTAAATTGGTTCAGCCACTGAGGGAAACAGTATGGAGGTTCCTCAAAAAACTAAAAGGAGAACTACCATATGACCCAGCAATTCCACTCCTGGGTATTTATCCAAAGGAAATGAAAACAATAATTCATAAAAACATATGCACCCCAGTATTCATAGAAGCATTATTTACAGTAGTCAAGATGAACACAACCTAAGCACCCATCAGTAGATGATGAATGGATAAAGAAAATATGGTATATGTGTGTGTGTGTGTGTGTGTATGTATATATATATATATATATATATATGTATGTATATATGTATATATATATATATATATAGAGAGAGAGAGAGAGAGAGAGAGTGTAGAGTATTACTCTGCCATAAGAAAGAATGAAATTTTGCCATTTGCAACAACATGGATGGGCCTGGAGGGCATTATGCTTAGTGAAATAAGTCAGACAGAGAAAGACAAATACTTGTATGTGGAATCTGAAAAATAAAACAAACTAGTGAATATAACAAAAAAGGAACAGACTCACAGATACAGAGAAACTAGCGGTTACCAGTGGGGAGAGGGAAGGGAGGAGGGGCAAGATAGGGGTAGGAGGTTGAAAGCTACAAACTACTACGTGTAAAACAACCTACAAGGATATATTGTACAGCTAAGGGAAATATAGGCATTATTTTGTAGTAACTTTAAGCAAAGTATAATCTATAAAAATATTGAATCATTATGTTGTACACCTGAAACATATAATATTGTACATCAACTATACCTAAATTTAAAAAATTTTAAAAAAACTTTGAAGTTTAGGACAGTTTTAGATTTATGGAAAAGTTGCACAGATTGTACAGAGAGCCCCCATGTACCCCTCATCCAGCTTCCCGTATATATATATATATATTTTTTTTTTTTAATTTTTTTTTGCGGTACGCGGGCCTCTCACTGTTGTGGCCTCTCCCGTTGCAGAGCACAGGCTCCAGACGCGCAGGCTCAGTGGCCATGGCTCACGGGCCCAGCCGCTCTGTGGCATGTGGGATCCTCCCAGACTGGCACACGAACCCGTGTCCCCTGCATCGGCAGGCGGACTCTCAACCACTGCGCCACCAGGGAAACCCCCGTATTATTAACGTCTTGTATCAACACAATGCGTTTGGCTCAACACTGGTACATTACTACTGACAGGTCCACAATTTGCTCTGATGTCCTTAGTTTTTACCTAATGTCCTCTTTCTGGCCCAGGACCCCAGGCAAGACACCAGATTACGCTTAGGCATCTTGTCTCCTTAGCTTCCTCTGGACTGTGACAGTTTTTGACTTTCCTTGTTTTTGATGACCTTGACAGTTTTGAGGAGGACCGGTCTGGTATTTCATAGAATGTCCCTCAATTTCGGTTTATCTGGTATTTTTCTCATGGTTAGACTGGGTTTTGGGTTTGGGGGAGAAAGACCACAGAGGTGATGCGCTATTCTTAACACATAGCAGATGTATAGCTGTCACCATGATTGATCACTGTTGACCTTGACCTTGGTCGCTGGCTCTTGTAGCCTTTGCCAAGTTTCTTTGCTGTAAAGTTACTCCACCCCCTTTCCATACTCTGCTCTGGAAGGAAGTCACATGCACAGTCCACATTAAGGAGTGGGGAGTCATGCTTTGCCTCCTTGATGGATGAGTATCTACATTAATTTTGTAGAATTGTTCTGTATCAGAGACTTGTCTATTCTCCCCCACTTATTTATTTATTCAAACTTTTATTTGTATCAATATGGACTCATAGATTATTTTGTGCTTTGGTTTATAATGCAGTCCTACTTTATTTATTTTGTTGCCTAAATTGTTCCAGCTTTGACCACTGGAAGCTCTTTCAGGTTGGTTCCTGTGTCTCTCTGACATGCCCTTATCCTTTTGTCTTTTGCCTTTTGAGTATTTCCTTACTTTTTGTCACAACAAGATGGTCCAGGCTCAACTTGCATTTTCCCCTCCCAGCCCTAGAATCTGCTGTTTCTCCAGGAATCCCTGGTTCCCTTTATTAGAGACTGGTATTTAGAAAACAAGGTCTGTGTGTTGAGAGTGCTTATCGCTACTGAGGTGCCACTGCTTTTAGGCCCTCTCAGGAGACAGAGCCAGGACACAGAGCATGTATTATACTAACCTGTGTACACCTATGTATCTCCCCTTGCTTTTTGAATGCATGGCCCCATCTGATAGCCAAGTCCTAGATCCAACCTCCTGATCACTCATGGGAGTCAGGGCCACATGTCCCAGAGTAGAAAGGAAAAATTGGACAGCTAAGTGTGTAGAGCAGGAAGAAACAAAAGACTTAGAAGGATGAAAGAATATTTTCAAGGTATAAAAAATATACACAGAATAATAAGAGGAAAATCTGGGTAATTACCACCCAGTTTAAGAAATAAGGCGTGGGGCTTCCCTGGTGGTGCAGTGGTTGAGAGTCCGCCTGCCGATGCAGGGGACGCGGGTTTGTGCCCTGGTCCGGGAAGATCCCACATGCTGTGGAGCGGCTGGGCCTGTGAGCCATGGCCGCTGAGCCTGCGTGTCCAGAGCCTGTGCTCCACAATGGGAGAGGCCACAGCAGTGAGAGGCCCGCGTACCACCAAAAAAAAAAAAAAAAAAAAAGAAGGTGTATGAATATGATTCAAGCTGCCATGAATGTGCTTCCCAGCCACACCGGTGAAACCTATCAAAGTGAAGTTACTGTTTATTATTTTGGGGCATGTTTTAATATTTTTACTCTAATTATTTTGCACGTTGTCTAACTCTATAAAAATTATATTTTACTGTGTTACTGAAACTTGAGAACTTCTACATGTATTTATGTTCTTAGCAATCCTGGGAAAAGCAAGAGTAACTCTTTGCAGTGTTCAGATAGAGAAACTGAGAACTTGCAGCAAGGATGAGATTTTTTTTCACCAACTTCAAGCAACTAATAAAAATGGGATGGAGTGGGAGGTTAAGGTCAGCAGATGTAAGCTTTTATATATAGAATGGATAAACAACAAGGTCCTACTGTATAGCACAGGGAACTATATTAGTATCCTAGGATAAACCTTAATGTAAAAGAATATTAAAAA
This sequence comes from Mesoplodon densirostris, assembly GCF_025265405.1. Classification (NCBI taxonomy): domain Eukaryota; kingdom Metazoa; phylum Chordata; class Mammalia; order Artiodactyla; family Ziphiidae; genus Mesoplodon; species Mesoplodon densirostris. The sequence continues at coordinate 153,175,111 of NC_082664.1, forward strand.
ATGTATATGTATGTATAACTGAATCACTTTGCTGTACAGCAGTAATTAACACAACATTATAAATCAACTGTACTTCAATAAAAAAAAGGGGTCAAATTTGTATTGACAGAGCCCAAGTTTGTGGTCTTTTTTTTGACGTAGATGTTGAGGTTCATTGGGGAAGGGGAGGTAAAACTGGTCTCCTTGGTCACTTCATGACCCTGTTGCTTCCTCTGGCCTGGACGACCTGACATCTCCGTCAGCCTGGAATCCCAGCCTCCATTTGGGTTTTGTAGGCTCCAGAATTTCTGAAGAAATGAGGATTCATATGGTTGGTTCAGACTCCCACCCCCTCATCACATCACTCCCTGCCAGCATCTGTGCCTGTATCCTTTGAGCTCCTCCTGAGACTGGAAAAAATGTATCCGGCTCCAAGCCACCCCCTCCCTATTTTAGCACCAGGTGCTACCCCTGGAGCTTCCCCCTGCCCTCCAGTGCCGTTTCCTGCTCTCTATTGGATCCTTGGCTGCACACACATACTGCTTTTATCTCCCATCTGAGAAAAGAGAAAAGTCTCTTGGTCCCACTTCCTCCTCCTGTTTCTGTCCTATTTTTCTGATTTGTTTTGCTGTAGAACTTCTGGGAGGAGTTGTCTCTACTGGCTTTTTCCAGTTCCTCTCTGCCCTTTCTCTCTGAAACCCGCTCCGGTCAGACTTTCCCCCTTTCTACTGATGCGTCTACCGACTCTGCTGAAACTGCCCATCGAGGTCGCCAAGGACCTCCAAGTCCTCCTCTCCCTTGACTTGTAATTTGTCCTCGCCCTCCCCCCGAACTGCTTCTTCCCTTGGCTCCCAGGGCTCCATATGCCTGGGATTTTCTTCCCACTTTGGTCAGTCCCCCTACTGACCTCTGAGTGTTGGAGCGTCCCCGCCTCAACCTGTGGACCTCTCCTTGCTTCATCCACACTCACACCCTGTTGACCTCACCCAGTCTCATGGCACTAAACCCATCATATGCTGAAACATCCCAGACTTATACGTTCACTCTGACTTCTCTCCTGAATGCTAGACTTGTGTATCCAACTGCCCATGAAACATCTCCTCGTGAGGTCTAAGAGACCCCAACTCGACAGGTGCCAAGCTATCCCCCACCATCCCTCCTAACCCCCGTCTCTCATTGTAGTACATAGCAGCTCCATCCTTCCTGATGCCTGGACCATAGCCTTGGAGTCAACTTTGTTTCTTGTCTTCCTCTCAGATCCTACATCTCATCTGTCCTAGAATCCCATCCCTGGTCACCACCTGCACCGCCCCATCATCTCTCCACCGGGCTGTTGCCCTCGCCTCCAGCCTTCCCATTTCTACCCTGACCCACACCTTTCCACCCAGGTGTATCTCTATATGGCAGTCTGGTTACTGCTTTTTTTTTTTTTTAGTTTTATGGAGTATGGTTGATGTACAATGTTGTATTTCAGGTGTACAGCAAAGTGATTCAGTTATACATATACATGTATTTATTCTTTTTCAGATTCTTTTCTCATAAAGGTACAACATCTACAGAATATTGAGTAGAGTTCCCTGTGCTATACAGTAGGTCCTTACTAGTTATCTATTTTATATATAGTAGTGTGTGTGTGTTAATCCCAAGCTCCTGATTTATCCCTCCCTCCCCTTTCTCCTTTGGTAACCATAAGTTTGTTTACTATGTCTGTAAGTCTGTTTCTATTTTGTAAATAAGTTCACTTACATCATTTTTAAAAAATTAGATTCCACATATAAGTGATATCATATGGTATTTGTCTTTCTCTGACTTACTTCACTTAGTATGATAATAATGAAGTATTATCATACTTCACTTAGTATGAAATCTCTAGGTCCATCCTTTTATTTTATTTTTAAAAAATTTAATAGAGTATAGTTGATTTACAATGACTGCTTTAAAACTTAGATCATGTCACTTTTCATTCCAGAACCCTCCGGCCTGCCCCCATCCCCGTCTCACTGAGTAAAAGCCAGAGGCCCCTCCTTGACTGTTTCTTCTCTGACTTCACTTCCTAAAACTCTGCTGCAGAAACCCACGTGGTCAGCAGCATCACCTTCTTCTTCCTGTGTTGGTCCCCACGTTCCCCTGTCTACGAGGCTTGTGCAGACGGCCCCCTTAGTACTGGTTCTAGTCCCAGCCCCACCAGGAGCAAAGTCAGGCAACTTCCTGCCCCACCTGCTCCCCACGTCCTCAGGACCCCGGGACCTTTCTAAGTCTAGATTGCTTGGCCTCTGTGGGTTTCTACATGGGGAGGGTCCCCGACTCTGGCCATCAGGGTGGCGTGCATGTAGACACTGACTGCTGGGCTTGGTTTCCTTCAGACATTTTACATCACCACCCAAGATATATATAAATTATAGGTCTCAAACAGAAGTTTCAGGAAACGATTTTTTTGTGTGTGTGTGGTATGCAGGCCTCTCACTGTTGTGGCCTCTCCCGTTGCGGAGCACAGGCTCCAGACGCGCAGGCTCAGTGGCCATGGCTCATGGGCCCAGCCGCTCCGCGGCATGTGGGATCCTCCCGGACCGGGGCACGAACCCGTGTCCCCTGCATCGGCAGGCGGACTCTTAACCACTGCACCACCAGGGAAGCCCCTCAGGGAATGATTTTTATACTCATTTGAGGTGATGCATTCTGTACAGTATTGTACTTCATTTTTTAAATTCTGGTTGCTGCTCAATCAGTGGACCTCATGGTCTGCCCGTGGGTCCCCGCAGTGGGTAAGCCACGGCTCTTTCCAACACACTCATCATCTTACAGGTGAGAAGCCTGAGCCGCAGAGAGTTACAGGTCTAGCCAAAGTCACATCAGTTAACTCACCGAAGAGCCAAGACTAGCACCTGGTCCTCTGATTCCTGTCCTGTCTCTTTTTTGGATCTTGTAATTAATTTTAATGATTGTACCATTGCAGCTTATTTAAATTACCCCAGGGAGGAACATCAGGTCTATTAGAGAAATTTTATTGTAGCTGCCCACCTGCTCTATTCAAGGAAATGCATCTTTTGTGGAATTTCTTCTGGGTAATTAAGAGGGTCTAAGAAGCCAGTTTTATAGTCATTGATTTAACTGTAGATAACAATGAAGTTAAATTTAAAAGCTGGTTCCATCTGCAGGGGCATATGAGCGATTTAAATTAGAAAAGGTGTTCACCAAAGCACTACCTAGGTGCCTGGGGAGGCATGCCTGCCCTTGCGTGACTCTGGACCAGCTTCCATGTGGCACCCCGAGGGCAGGGCTATGGTGGGGGTCAGGGGTCACCATCCCATTCCACTGGGCATGCTTAGGACAGAGCCTTGCGGGTTCTGGTTCTGTCTGCTGGCTACTTGCGCGTTGATAGGGATTCTGTGCGCATCAGGGTTGGAGCAGCTCTGATCTGAGGATGATCGGTTTCTGGTTTATAGTTTTTATCATTAAGTTGGTCATCCTCAGCAACCAAGGGTTCATAGCATTTGGTTACCTGTTTAGGGCGCCATGCTAGGTTCTAGTATAATACAGTTATGGCAGTGCCCTCTGGGGATTTGCTGTCTGGTGGGAGGGAGGGGTGATGCACGCAGCATTAATCATGGTTTTAGAAAGCGCAAGTGCTGTGGGCACCCCGAGGCAGGCAGGATTTAGATGCATGAAGTGGGAGGGGGAACTGGTAGGGAGGACATCATCAGCAGGAGGAACCGCATGAAGAAAGGTGCAGAGGCAGGAGGATGCTGGATATAGTTGGGGACACCTTGCACCTGAATGGAGGCAGGTGATAGCCAGATTTTGGAAGGCCTTAAATCACATTGTAAGCTATTTGGACTTTATCCAGTGGGTCATGGGAGCCACTGTAAACTTAAAAAAAATATATTTTTACAAATTTTCAAATTTTTATAAATTGTGGCATGTTTAGTCCATTTGAGCTACTGTAACAAAATACCATAGATAGGTGCTTAGAAACGACAGACATTTATTTCTCATGCTTCTGGAGGCTGGGAAATCCAGGATCCTGGCACCAGCAGATTCGGTGTTTAGTGAGAGCTTCCTGGTTTATAGATGATGTCATCTTATGGTGGAAGGGGTGAGCTAGCTAGCTCTCTGGGGTCTCTTTTTATAAGGACACAAATCTTTATTGAGGGTCAGAGCCCTCATGACCTATCACCTTCCAAATGTCCCACCTCCTAACGCTGTCACATTGGGGATTAGGTTATCAACATAGAAAATTGGGGGGGGACACAAACATTCAGACCATAGCCTGGTAAAATACACAAAACATAAATTTTACCGTTTTAACCTTTTTTTTTTTTTTTTGCGGTATGCGGGCCTCTCACTGTTGTGGCCTCTCCCGTTGCGGAGCACAGGCTCCGGATGCACAACATGTGGGATCTTCCCGGACTGGGGCACGAACCCGCGTCCCCTGCATCGGCAGGCGGACTCAACCACTGCACCACCAGGGAAGCCCATTTTAACCATTTTTAAGGGTATAGTTCAGCAGCATTAAGTACATTCACATTGCTGTGCTATCATCACCACCGTCTCTCTCCAGAATTCTTTTCCTCTTGCAAAACTGAAACTCTGTCCCCACTGAAAACTAACTCCCCATCCCCCAGCCCCACCCCCAGCCTCTGGCACCACTATTCTGCTTTCTCTGATTTTGACTCTCTTAGGTGCCTCATATAAATGGAATCACACAGTTGTCCTTCTGTCACTGGCTTACTTCACTTGGCATCATGTCCTCAAGGTCCATCCACGTTGTAACAGGTGTCAGAATGTCCTTCCTTTTTGAGGCTGAATAGCATTCTATTTTATGCATATACCACATTTTGTTTATCTGTTCATCTATCAGTGGACACGTGAGATGCTTCCACCTTTTGGCTATTGTGAATAATGTTGCTAAAAACATGAGTGTACACATACCTCTTCTTGTTCCTGCTTTCATTTATTTTGGGTATATACTCAGAAGTGGAATTGCTGGATCATAGGGTAGTTCTAGTTTCAGTTTTTTGAGGAACCTCCTTACTGTTTTCCATTGCTTGCACCATTTCCCATTCCCACCACTAGTGCACAGGGTTCCAGTTTCTCCACATCCTCGCCAACACTTGTTTTCTGTTTTTTGGATAGTAGCCGTCCTAGTGGGAGTGAGGTGATATCCCCCTGTGGCTTTGATGTGCATTTCCCTGATGGTTGGGTATGTGGCATGTCTTCTCACCTGTGGGAGCATCGTGCCCTCTGAGCAGGAGTTCTGTGGTGGGGAGGTTTGGGGTGGGGGTGACATTGTCCCTCGTACTGCAGATCAAGCCCCCGACTCACAGCTTTGGTGGCCTCTGTGGGAACGTGGGGGGTCCAGGATGCCCTCCCCAAGCCCAGAGGGAGCACTGTTGGGTTTGGCCACATGCCTGTCTGCACCAAGCCCACTCCCTTTGCCCTGGGACTGTGTTCCCGCTACTTTGGGTTGCAGTCAGAGGAGCAGGGCAGGCTAGGGGAGTATTGAAGCCAGTGTATCGCTGTGGGTGTCTCTGCAGGACTGTTGGTCATTAGTGAGGCTCCTCCGCCCAGGCACATGGGAGGACTGTGCTCCTCCAATTCCTGTGGGGCAGAGGCGACCACATGACTGATTTGGCCAATGAAACATGAGCAGAAGTAGCAGATGCTTTAAGAGCAGGTCCGTGCTCTCTCCCCAGTCACATCCATCCGAGAAGCACATGTTGAGATCGAAGTGGCTGACCTGCCCTGGAGAGTAAACCAGAGCCACAGCAGACATTGAGTCAGCAAGATAGAAACTCTTATTAGAATAGGGCACTGTGATTTAGGAGTTATTTGTTACCGCAACACAACCTAGCCTGTTCTGACTGACGTAGGAGGAACCTGAAAACAGTTTTCAGTGCAAAGATAGGTTAAGATAAAAATGTTTCATTTAGAGGTAACTCCCTATGCTCCTTGATACTTCAAAGTACGGAACCCCTGAGATGCAGCAGAACAGTTTCCCAACAGCTAATGGGCTGCATTTTTCCTGTAGGTGAGTCCCAGACGTCAATTATCAGACGTTAATGGTTTCATCTTGCCAGCAACACGGAGCTCTGGCCTGACTGCCCACAGCCCTCCCTGTGTGGGTCTGGGAGCTGGTGAGAACTCACAGAATGACTTCTGTATTTTCTAGTGTTTTGCAAATCCAGATTTAGCCCATTTAGATTTTAGGAGACAATGCCAAGCTCCGTGGACCTCATTACACTTCCAAAGCAGGAGGGTCATTCTCTTTAGTAGTTATTCTGCACTGTTTTTGAAAACAGAAATGCCTTTTTAATAACAGAACATTTTCCAGACCTTCCCTACTTGGCTGTAGTCGTTTTTAGTACGATTTTGGTCACTCAGTAACTATTCCTCTAACAGATCTTTTTGTTTTAAGTTTAACTTTCTGTTTTAGAACTTCTCAGATATTTACAAAAGCAGAGAGAATTGTATCATTGGTCTTTGTCATGGGATTGTGTCCCTCCAAAATATACAGGTTGAAGTCCTAACCCCTGGTACTTCAGAATGTGACTGTATTTGGAGATAGAGTCTTTAGAGAGGCAGTTAGGTTATAATGAAGTCATTAGGGTGGGCCCTGATTCAATATGACTGGTATCCTTATAAGAAGAGTTTAGGACACAGACATGCACAGAGGGAAGATCATATGAAGACACAGGGAGAAGACAGCCACCTAAAAGACAAGCACAGAAACCTCAAGAGAGAGCAGCCCTGCCCACACCTAGATCTTGGATTTCTAGCCTCCAGAATTATGAAAAAACAAAATTTCCAGGCAGTGGTCCTTTGGTGTAGCAGCCCTAGCAGACGGATACGGTCCCATGCACTCTTCGCCACCTCCAGTATTTAAACAGTCTTCATGACTGCCTCTGATGTGCCAGGAGTGTGGGGCAGACAGCTGAGAATTAGAGACGGCGCCCTTGTGAAACCTACCGTCTGTGGAAATTGGAAAAGTTCACAAGGAAAAGCTGTAATTGACTATAAATACACGACATCTGTAAACCTTAGAAATCATCGCCGGAACATATAATGCAGTTGGTCTCCCATCAGTGCCAGGCAGGTGGATGAATCCTCCGAGCCCTTGGATTATTGTGTGCTCCTGGGCTCATGGTTTTGAGACCAAGGCTTCAGGCAGGAGATGGGTTTGTGGTGTAAGTGGAGGAAAATAGAGTGAGCAGTATGGCCTCAGTCAAGCCAAACCCGTTATGTGGATGGGACTCAGGCCATTTCGGAGCAAGCCCGGCTGGAGAGGACCAAGATGCAAACACCATTCTTACAAGATAAAGAAGTGAGAGGATGAGCAGTCACGTTGAGAAGTGATTCATTTGCTTATGGATGGATTCATCCAGCATTCCTTTAAATACCAAATCCCCATGTACGTTTAAAAATACCCATTTGGCTCAGAAACAGTATGCTGAGTGAAAGGTGCCAGATACAAAAGAACACATATTGTACAGTTCCATTTATATGATCTTCCAGAAAACGCCTAATTATAGGGAGAGGAAGCAGCTTCGTGGTTGCCTAGGGTTGGGGATGTAAGCAGGGATGGTCTAGGAGGGAGTGTTGGCTGGGGATGGTGGAGATGTTCTAAGACTGCATTGTGGCCACGGCTGAGCATCTGAATACATTCACTGAAAATCGTCACCTCTTATAATGGGCAAGTTGTGTGGTATGTAAATTATACCTCGATGAAGCTGTAAAAAACACTCATTTCAGCACTGTGGAAAATCATGGGAGTCTTCTCAGAGGAAGTAGGCTCTGAGCTGGATGTGAAGGACAGAGTGCCTTTGGGTAAGGAGAGACCACCGGAGGGAATTTCAGCTGGAGGGACACCATCCTGGGGGAGGGGGCTGGCCAGTGGCTGAGATGGAGGGAAGAAGATTGTCACAGGTGAGAACATCAGGGCACAGAAGGGATACGCAGCAATTCTCAACCCTGGTTGCACATTCCCACCTCCTGGAGAGCGTTTCTAAAGCACAGATGCCTGGGACCCATTCCTGAGGATATGGATATAATTGGTCTTGGGCAGATCCCAGATGTAAATTAAAAAAAATTTTTTTTAATGAAATGATAATTCATTTCTAATTCTGTCATTTCTTTTTTCACTTCCCAGCTGGAATGCTTCTATAGATGCCTCCTTCATCTGCTATATATATGGTTTACCAGGGGGACATTTCATAGAGAAAAGGCAGGGCAGACACGTCATTCTTTTACTTCATTTACCACTTTCAAAGATGAATGTGTTTCCCATGATCCTCCAGTACGCTTTAAAATTTAAATTATCATTGTGAACTCATGGGCTTGAACGTATTTGATAGGTTTCAAACCCTTGCAATCATTATCCTTATTGAAGTTCAAATTGTCCTACCTTTGGCCAGTGGGAGTGTCTTCAGCTTGGTCCTTGAGACCTTTGGACACACCCCTACTCAGCTTTTTTTTCTTTGGCCGTGCTGTGCAGCATGCGGGATCTTATTTTCCCAACCAGGGATCGAACCTGTGCCCCCTGCAGTGGAAGCGTGGAGTCTTAACCACTGGACTGCCAGGGAAGTCCCCCTACTCATCTTTGATAGCTTCCTTGCCTTTTTCTAATGAAGTAGTTTTATTTTTTCATCCCTCTCTCACCAGCTTGTGAGGTATGCCTTTCTTTTTCATTCTTTCAGTGGTTGTCCTAGAGGTTATGATATGCAGCCTTGACTCATAGATTCTAGTGATTATAGAGTCATCTTTAAATCGGTACTTGAACCACTTTCTGGACAATACAAAGTCTTTACATCCAGACATCAGTATTTTTTGAAAGCTGCCCAGGAGATCTTTCTCTCAGGGTTGGAAAGTCTGGATGGATGGATGGTGGATGTATTGAGGACATTGACAGCTTGTAGGGGTAGAGCAAAGGCCAGACCTGAAGTCTTCAGTGAATAAGGAACAGTGTGAGTTTCTTAGTTGGTTATCAGGTTCATATTTTAAGGAACAGTTTTCTCATTCTGTTTTTGTTTGTTTGTCTGGCCTGATGTGGCTGTAGTGACAGTTTCAATTTATGGGTCCTTTTAGAGCTGGGAAAGAGGGATGCCCTTTTGCAGGTGCTATAGGAATTGAAATTAACATCACTCAGCCCAGGCCTGACAGGGGGATGCCTTTAAGATTCTCAGCATGAGAGTTTGAATGTTCACAGGCCCCATCTCCTCCCCAGATGAGGGGTCTCCCCTCTGCTAGGCGCATCGTTGAGGGCCTTGGTGATGAGATGTCGTCTGGGTCTTCCATTACCATCTGACAGGCGAGGAGGTGGAGGATTGATGAGAGCCTTCCAGACATATGCTCAGAGCTGCATGGCTGGTGTCCTTGCAAAGTATCTGTTGAAGATGCTGGGATGTCTGACCTGTGGCATGTCTCAGTCTTTTTTTTTTTTTTTTTTTTTTTTTGCTGTACGCGGGCCTCTCACTGCTGTGGCCTCTCCCGTTGCGGAGCACAGGCTCCGGACACACAGGCTCCGCGGCCATGGCTCGCGGGCCCAGCCGCTCCGCGGCATGTGGGATCTTCCGGGATCGGGGCACGAACCCGTGTCCCCTGCATCGGCAGGCGGACTCTCAACCACTGCGCCACCAGGGAAGCCCATGTCTCAGTCTTTAGATGGTTACACTCATGGTGCACTTCCGCGGGTCCTTTGGTCCTTTGTCTCCCGCACGTTGGCAGTTGTACCACTGGACCATCAGACTCAGGTTCCAGCTTCTCTGCCAAGATTAGAGGAGGCGCACCATGTCTGTTTGTTCCTCTTTCTGCGAGTTTAAGGCACCCTGTGTGGTCCTCTGTTACGGTCGCCATGGCAGACTAACAGCCACCAATGCTTATGTTAGTGCCTTGCTGGTCATTTCAGTCCTCGGATAGATTCCTCAGGAAGACCTCGTGAGACCAAGATCCTTAAGTCCTTGCATTTTGGTGTCAGGTTGCTCATGCCCTTCATACCTGAAAGTCAGTTTTCCCGGATAGTAAATCCTTGAATGTCTTAAATATGCTAGTACATTTTCTTCTGGAGGTAATCATTGTTGTCAAAACGTCTGATGACAGTCGCATTTTCTTATGAATGATGTGCTCTTTTGCTCTTAGAAATTCAATGGATACTCCCCCCCCACCTTTTTTTTTTTTTTTTTTTTTTTTTTTTGCGGTACGCGGGCCTCTCACTGTTGTGGCCTCTCCCGTTGCGGAGCACAGGCTCCGGACGCGCAGGCTCAGCAGCCATGGCTCACGGGCCCAGCAGCTCTGCGGCATGTGGGATCTTCCCGGACCGGGGCACGAACCCATGTCCCCTGCATCGGCAGGCGGACTCTCAACCACTGCGCCACCAGGGAAGCGCCCCCCGCTCCTCTTTTTTCTTGGTGTTTGTAGTTATTTTACAGATGTATCTTTTTTTTTCTTTTTTTTTTTTTTTTTTTTTGCTATACGCGGGCCTCTCACTGTTGTGGCCTCCCGCCGCGGAGCATAGGCTCCGGACGCGCAGGCCCAGCTCACGGGCTCAGCCGCTCCGTGGCACGTGGGATCCTCCCAGACCAGGGCATGAACCTGTGTCCCCTGCATCGGCAGGCGGACTCTCAACCACTGCGCCACCAGGGAAGCCCCCAGATGTGTCTTTTTAAATTTGAAGTATTGTTGACTTACATTAATTTGACACTACATTACATTGACTTATGTTACTTATGTTAATTTCAGGTATAGAACATAGTAATTCTATATTTTTATAGATTACACTCCATATGAAGTTATTATAAAATGTTGACTATATTCCCTGTTCTGTACATTACGTCCTTATAACTTATTTATTTTATACCTAGTAGTTTGTATGTCTTAAATTCCTTCACCTATTTTGCCCCTCTCCCCAACCCAACCCACTTCCCTCTGGTAACCTCTAGTTTGTTCTCTGTATCTGTGAGTCTGTTTCTGTTTTGTTGTATTTGTTCATCAGTTTTATTTTTAGATTCCACATATAATTGAAAACATGCAATATTTATCTTTCTCTGCCTGACTTATTTCACTAAGTATATACTCTCCTGGTCCATCTACGTTTTTGCAAATGGCAAAATTTCATTCTTTTTTATGATTATTTGTGTGTGTGTGTGTGTGTGTATATATATATATATATATATATATATATACATTTATCCATTCATCTATTGATGGGCACTTAGTTTGCATCCATCTTGACTATTGTAAATAATGCTTCTATGAACATTGAGGTACATATGTCTTTATGAATTAGTGGTTTTATTTTCTTTGGATAAATACCAAGGAGTGGAATTGCTGGATGATATGGTAGTTCTATTTTTAATTTTTGAGGAACCTACATACTGTTTTCCATAGTGACTTCACGAATTTACATTCCCACCAACAGTGCACGAGGGTTGCCTTTTCTCCATATCCTTGCCAACATTTGTTATTTGTGGTCTTTTTGATGATAACCATTCTGATGGGTGTGAGGTGATATCTCATTGTGGTTTTGACTTGCATTTCTTTGATGATTAGTGATGTTGAGCGTCTTTTCATGTGCCTGTTGTTTATCCGTATGTCTTCTTTGGAAAAATGTCTACTTAGGTCTTCTGCCCATTTTTTGATCGGGTTTTTTCACTATTGAGTTGTACAAGCTGTTTATATATTTTGGATATTAAACCTTATTGGTCATATCATTTGCAGATATTTTTTCCCATTCATTAGGTTGTCTTTTTGTATTGTCAATGGTTTTCTTTTCTGTGCAAAACCTTTTAAGTTTAATTAGGTCCCATTTGCTTATTTTTGCTTTTGTTTCCTTTGCCTTAGGAGAGAGATCCCCCCCAAAATATTACTATGATTTAGTCAAATAGTATTCTGTCTATGTTTTCTTCTAGGAGCTTCATGGTTACCATTCTATTCTTTCATTTCTAATTTTATTTATTTGGGCCCCCTCTCTTTTTTTCTTGATGATATGACTAAGTGTTTATCAATTTTATGTATCTTTTCAAAAAACTGGCTCTTAGTTTCATTGATCTTTTCTGTTTTTTTCTATTTCTGCTCTGATCTTTATTATTTATTTCTTTTTGCTGACTTTGGGCTTTATTTTTCTTCTTCTAACTCCTTTAGGTGGAAAGTTAGGGTGTTTATTTGAGATTTTTGTTGTTTCTTAAGGAAGGTATGTATTGCTATAAACGTCCCTCTTAGAACTACTTTTGCTCTGTCCAGTAGATTTTGGAAAGTTGTGTTTCTGTTTTCATTTATCTCAAGGTATTTTAAAATTTTCTCTTTGGCTCCTTTGTTGACTCATTAGTTTTTTATTAGGATGTTGTTTTGTCTCCATGTGTTAGTGTTTTTCTAGTTTTCTTCCTGTAATTGATTTCTAGCTTCAAAATGTGATTGGAAAAGATGCTTGATATACTTTTAATTTTCTTATATTTATTGAAAGTTGTTTTGTGCCCTAGCATGTGATCTATCCTGGAGAAAGGTCTGTTTGCTCTTGGAAAGAATGTGTATTCTGCTATTTGGGGATGGAATGTACTGTATATATCTATTCAGTTCATCTGATCTAATGCTCATTTAAAGCCACTGTTTCCTTATTGATTTTCTGTCTAGATGTTTTATCCATGGATGTAAGTGGGGTATTAAAGTCTCCTACTATTATTGTATTACTCTCAATTTCTCCCTTATGTCTATTAATATTTGGTTTATATATTTATGTGCTCCTATATTATGTGCATATGTATTTAGGAATGTTACATCCTCTTCTCGGACTAACCCCTATATCATTATATAGTGCTCTTCTTTGTCTCTCATTATAGACTTTGTTTTAAAGTCTGTTTCATCTGATATGAGTATTGCTACCCCAGGTTTCTTTTCATTTCCATTTGTATGGAATATCTGTTCCCATCCCTTCACTTTCATTCTGTGTGTGTCTTTTGCTCTGAAGTGAGTCTCTTGTAGGCAGCGTATAGATGGGTCTTTTTATTCATTCAGCCTCCCTATGTCTTTTGACTGAAGCGTTTAGTCATTGACATTTAAAGTGATTATTGATAGGTATGTACTTATTGCCATTTTGTTACTTGTTTTCTGGTTGTTTTTGTAGTTTTTCTCTGTACTTTTCTTCTTTTTTTTAGTCTCTTTCCTTTTGGTTTGATGATTTTCTTTAGTTTTGTGTTTGGGTTCCTTTCTCTTTGTTCTTTGTGTATCAGTTGTAAGTTTTGATTTGTGGTGGTCATGAGCTACATATATATCTACTTGTACTTATATCTACTTGTTTAACCTGATAGTCATTTAGGTTCAAACACATTCTAAAAGCTGTCCATTTTTTACTACTTAAGCCCCTATGTTTTATATTTTGGTGTCCTGTTTTACATCTTTCTATGTATCCCTTAACTGTTTATTGTAATTAGGCCAGTTTAGTGGTGATGTTTAGTTTTTAGTTTTAGTTTTAGTTTTTGCTTATTGAGGCAACTCTATCTCTCTTTCAGTTCTGAATAACTTTGCTGGGTAGACTCTCCTTGGTTGTAGGTTTTTTCCTCTAAGTACTTTAAATATATCACACCACTCGCTTCTGGCTGGCAAAGTTTCTGTTGAAAAATCAGCTGATAGCCTAGGGGAGTTTCCTTGTATGTGACCCTTTGTTTCTCTCTCTTTTTCTTTAACCTTTGCCATTTTAATTATGATATGTCTTGGTGTAGGTCTCTTTGGGTTCATCTATTTTGAGCCTCTCTGTGCTTCTTGGATCTGGATATGTGTTTCCTTCTTCAAGATAGGGACATTTTCATTCATAATTTCATCAAATACATTTTCTTCCCATTTCTCTCTTCTCTTTCCAGGACCCTTATAACATTATATAAGTGTATGTTTGTACACTTGATATTGTCCCAGAGGTCCCTTAAACTATCCTCATTAAAGCAATTTTTTTTCTTTTTGCTGTTCTAATTGGGTGATTTCCATTAATCTGTCTTCCAGGTCACTTAGACATTCTTCTCTGATACCTACTCTGCTGTTAATTCCTTCTAGTATATTTTTCATTTCAGTTATTGTATTCTTCAGCTATGGTATCTGATTGGTTCTTTTTTATATTTTCTAGTTCTTTGTTGAACTTCTCATTGTGTTCCTCTATTCTTCTCCTGAGCCCAGTGAGCAGTTTTATGACCACTGCTTTGAATTCTTTATTAGGTAAATTACTTATCTTTGTTTCATTAGGGTTTTTCTCTGAGGTTTTATCTTATTCTTTCACCTGGAACATATTCCTCTATCTTCTCATTTTGTTTGTCTTTATCTGTTTGTCTCTATTAAATCAGGTGAAACAGTTGTCTATCTCAGTCTTGAAGGCGTGTTATTATGGTGGACCATCTCTGTGTAGTCTGCATGTGTCCAGTGGCTTGGCGGAAGAGCTGGCACAAGTCATGTCTGTTACTGGGGTGCACTGGCGGCCATCACCCCAGAGTGGGTAGGAGTGGGTAGAGGCGGAGGGGCCAGATCCTGAGCCTGGTGTGAGCCAAGGCTTTTCACCCTGTGCAATGGAGGTCACCACCTTGGTGGGGGATGGGGTTGGAGCCAGAGCAGCTGGAGCCAAAGGCTGGCACCAGCTGTGCCTTCTCATGTGGTGTGGTGGTGTTTGCTGCCTTGGTGGTGAGTGGGGACGGGGTCAGAGCGGTTGGAGCCTAAGCCCTTCCTGAGCTGCTGCTTTTCCACAGTGATGGTGGTTGCTGCCTTGTTGGGGGATGTGGTCAGGCTATGAGAGGCTGGAGTTGCAGTCCAGAGTGAGCCCTGGATTTTTTCTGGTGCAATTGCCTTAGTCCCTTGGAGTGGGACCAGAGCAGGAGGGGCTGGAGCCAGAACCTGCTGCAGGCTGGGGGTGGTCCTTACAGGCTGGCCAGAGCCCCAGGCAGTTTTCAGCCTGCTGCCTATGCCCTGGGACTGGGAGCAATCAGGTCTCTGCATGCGCCCTTGAAGAGCAGAGTCTCGGTTTCCTGTGTCTCTCTGGAAGGACCTATGGGTTTTCACACCAGTCAGAGAGGCTCGTCTTCCTGATGCCAGACCCCAGGGCTGGGATGCCGAATGTGGGGTGTGACCCCCTCGCTCCCCAGGAAGGGTTCCCAGCCTGTGATATCCCCTCCTCTTCTTGGTTGCCCACCAGGGATGTAGATCCTGAAGAGATCACTGCTCCTCTTTCCAAGCAGATTCTGTGTGTCTCTTTCTTTATATCCTTGGTTGTAGAAGATCTGTTCTGCAAATCTTCAGAGAGAGTTGCTCTATATGTAGCTGTAGTTTTTTTTTTTTAATATTTATTTATTTATTTGGGTGCACCAGGTCTTAGTTGTGGCGTGCGGGACCTTCATTGTGGCATGCAGGGTCTTTAGTTGTGGCATGTGGGCTCTTTTAGTTGCAGCATGCATGCAGGATCTAGTTCCCTGACCAGGGATCAAACCTGGGCCCCCTGCATTGGGAGCATAGAGTCTTAACCACTGGACCACCAGGGAAGTCCCTGTAGTGGTGGTTTTGATGTGTTCATGGTGGGAGGCAAGCTCAGGATCTTCCTATTCTGCCATCTTGATCCTGCCTCTAAAATATGTCTTAATGCTGGTCATTCTGGGTCAGTATTCTCAGGTACATGGTGGGCTCTTTCAATATGTAGCTTAAAGTTTCTTAAGTTAAAGTTTTTGTTATCTGTTCTTTCCCCTTGCTTTGGTTTTCTTCTTTATGAACTCATCAACGTGCTGGATCTTCTTTGCTTACCTTCAGTAGCTGTCACTTTCTTTAGACTTCTCTTTTACCTCTTTATTTATTTTTGGCTTTCAACACTTTCCTCCTCTTCATCTTCGATTTTTTTTATGGCATTATCTGTTCTGTTTATTTGCTCTTGGGTTCCTCCTAGTTTAGTCTTAATCTCTGAAATAATTGTCTTCATTTCTGATGAAAACATCTCTAATTCTTTCCTGAGTTCTATCATCTAATTTCTGAGTATGTCTAATTTTGTGTCATGATGTTATTTCATGTCTTTTCTTAATTTCTTTTAGTTCAATCTGGAACAAAGATTACATTTTTATCTTCTCTGTGAGCATGTATTTTTGACATGCTTTCATTGTCTGGAGGAATGTTATTTTGCTCCTTGCTCTCTCTCTCTCTCTCTCTCTCTCTCTCTCTCTCTCTCTTTTTTTTCTTACGATAGTCTCTTATAATGGTATTTGATGTTAGTGTTTTACTGTTGATCTTTTTAGTGAGAAATTAGTTTTCCTGAACTTTTGGAAGGAGACATGGTTTAGGACAGCTTTTCTATGTGCATGGAGCTTTCTCTTCTGTTATTTATGTGTAGTGCTACAAAACAATATGACTTTCTGAGATTTCCTGAGCCCTGTTTCCCTTCCCCACTTGTACTTGGCCTTCCCCTCTCCTTCATCTCTGTAATCTCTGTCCTGCTAAATTTTGATGCCACTCCCAGTGGTTTTCCTCACCATGGAAGGGAGCCCTCGTTCCAATTCAGAGAGGTCACAGCACCTTGGTCCCCACTGTAGACTCTTTATCCCACTATTGCTGCAGACAAAGCCCATCCTGGTCTCCCCACCTGGCTTTCCTGCAAACGTCAGTCGTGGCTCTTCCGGGCTCTCCTGTTGTCAGGTTTCCTGGTCACCCCGCTACTTCCCATTTCTTTTGCAGATGTCAAGACCACACAGGTCTTGAGACTGTTAGTACTCGATTCCTACCTGCTTGTGTTTTCAGGTTTGTGGGGAAACATTGTCACCTAGTTTTGTTGTAAATGTTGTCTGAGGGTTTGGGGTTTTAATCTATAGTTGCTATGTTTGTTTTAGGTGGGCATTCAGGGAAGTTTCAAAACCCTGCTGCTGACCACGCTTCCCTCCCCATGCTCTGCCTTGAGGCTTGCTTACCGCCTGTTTTCTTGGTACCATGCTGCCGATCACCTGACCCCTCAGAGCACATCTGTTCTTTTCTATGGTTCTGCCAAGTTGCTAGTTCAGATCCAAACAAGCACCAGAAGGTGGATTTGGAAGGGAAGAGATGCTGTCTATTAGTTCCCGGCGGGAGTGCTTCCTGGGGGAGGCAGTATCCTCCATTCCCCTACTTCTATCACAGAGGAGTGTGGTTTGGGCAAAAAAGAGAGAAAGGGAAGCAGCATGTGACGGTATGAAGTGCTGTTCTGATCCAAGTGGCTGCTCTAGACACCACAGCAAAGAAGAGGCCGTATTGGATCTGGGGGCACAGGCCGTGGGGACCCATCCACCCTGGTTCTAGCTGACTCCACTGGCTAAAGGAGTGGGTGGCCGTGTGGATACCTTGTCACCAGGCGGTGCTGTGAGGGCTTCCTTCCCACCTGCATGCTCACTCACTCTCCCAGTCTACCTGATGGGTAGATTTCCCATGTGACCAAAAGGAAAAGACTAAAAATGGCTAAAGATTGAAAGGACCAAAAGCTTACAAAATTCCAAGTGAGGGCAGGATGTGGAGCTCAGGTCTGAATCATCCTGTAGTTCCTGGCATGTTCCCACTTGGGTGTCTCAGCCAGAGTTGGGGAGAACACAGCGCTTCCTCCCCTGGCCCATCTGGGGTGTGGTGACTGCCCAGGAAATGCCAGCATCTCTCAAGGTGGGTGAGATCAGAGGAAGCTCCTAGCGGCTTGCCTGGCTTTTTCAATTCTGAGTCTCAGAAACACAGCAGTGCTCTTCACTGCTTGTTCAAGCTGAATTGTTTTTTCAGAACAGGCAGCTTCACTTCTGTTTCTTCCTATGTTTCCCTTTATGTGGCAGAATAATATTAAACCCTCCCCATTATTCTGTAAAACCCAAATAATACAACACACACTACGCAGCCTGGCGTAAAACAACCACAAAAGCATGTGCCAATGGTTTTGAAAGCGATACACAGATACATGTATTTTCCGATCTCCATTATGACAACAGCTACTACTGTGTTTAAAGGAACATTTTGGGAACACGCTTTACTTTTTCTGTGTCATAAAGTCCAGGACTACATCTTGTCACGTTTAGAGGAGCCTGCAAAATCATCCTAATGTCTTATGGTTCTAAGTCATCAGGAAGGCAGCTTTCAGAAAACTTCATACGATATGGGGGGCAGGGGGGTGGCGCCCCGCCCTCAGTGGGGAAATGCTGAGAACAGGTCTGAGATATAGTAACGCAAGTATTGTCTATTGAGGGAGTTAAAAGGAGGGGCTTGGAAAGCGTGTGGGATCAGAGGTTCTGCTTCTGGGGGAGCAGAATGTTCCCTGGAGGCCTGGTGTGAAAGGGAGGAGGGATTAGCTGGAGGAAGGATCTCAGTGAAAGGACAGAGCATCACGGGGTAAGAATGAGAAAGACCAGAGAAGTGGGGAGGGGTGGAGGAGGAACATCTCTATTACGTAGTGAAGAAGCTAGACTTCAGAGCAGAATGGGAAGAGGGCAGGGCTGAGCTAGGACCCTAAGCAAGCCACACAAATCCCACCCTATGTACTGCACCCCCTGCCCCAATCTCCTGCTGTTGCTGGTCCAGGCAAACCAGAGAGTCTAACTGAAATAAATATAAATTCAAGCCAACCTAGAATCCTTACAAGGTAAGAAAAATAGAAGTGAGTCACAAAATATGCAGGCCTATGAAAATAGTCAAGAAATAAAGGGCCACAAGTGAAATATCATTAACAAGCCATTGCAACTGTGAAAAAAACACCATGAGTCAGGAATTCAAAAAATGAGACTGAAAATGGATAAACAAACAGGGGATGTAAAATGGGAGCTTATGAAACTAAAGAGAGGAACTGAAGGAGAAAAAATCATCTCTGAAATAGTGAATTAGAAGGTGCCTAAGGCGATAGAGGTTGCCACTGAAAGTCCAGCAAGAATAGAAAGGAAAGGACTCAGGAAAATACAACAAAAATAAAGAAAGAGAGTGAAAGGCCAGAAACAGTGACTGCTGGAGAAAGATCTAACACATGTATAATGGGAGACACTGAAGATGCAAAGCAAAGCCATGGAACAGAACTAAAATTTAAAGCTGAAATTTGAGAAAACTTTCCTGACATAAAATCAGACATGAACCCACAGTTGAACCTTGAACAGCATGGGTTTGGACTGTGCAAGTCCACTTATATGTGGATTTTTTAAAAAACTAAGTACATACTACAGTACTACATGATCCGTGCATGGATGGTCGAATCCATGGATGTGGAGGGCCGGCTGTCAGGTTATATTCAGGTTTTTGACTTCATGGAAGGTCAACACCTCCAATCCCCAAGTCGTTCAAGGATCAACTGTAACTTGAGATAGTCCACTGTCATTCTGGGGATGGTTAACTGAAACTTATGCTCTAAAGCAGTTAGACTTTAACAGTAAAGGTAATATGAGCTGGGCCTCCAGGCAAAATGGCTGAGTTACTTACAAAGGAAAGAAAATCAGGTTGGCATCAGACTTTGTGACAGTGACGTCCAAAGCGGGACAACAGTGGCCGCACATTTTCAAGAAACTCAAGAAAAGAAAAAAACATGAGCTAAGGATTGTCTATCCAGCCAACTGTCCTTTACGTATCAAGAGTTTAGAAAAACACTTAAAGATGCAAGAACTAAAAGAATATTGTACCCACCAGCCCTATTTAAAGAATCTACTAGAATTAGTGGTGTGTCTGGGGTGGCAGAAGTGGTCTTACCCAGATGCAGACCATAAGGAGTTGCATGATCTGGAGATAATTTAGAAATAATAACAAAACTGACTAAAATCCAGTCTGCTTTTTATTACCACTGTGCTCCAGCACTGTTACAGTATGTCAGATGGCCAATAGGTACATGAAAAGATGCTCAACATGGCTAATTATTAAAGAAATGCAAATCAAAACTACAATGAGGTATCATCTCACACTGGTCAGAATGGCCATCATTAAAAAGTCTACAAATAACAAATGCTGGAGAGGGTGTGGAGAAAAGAAAACCCTCCTGTACTGTTGGTGGGAATGTAAGTGGGTGCAGCCACTACGGAAAACAGTATGGAGGTCCCTTAAAAAACTAAAACTACAACTACCATATGATCCAGCAATCCCACTCCTGGGCATATATCCGGAGAAAACTCTAATTCGAAAAGATAACATGCACTCCTATGTTCATTGCAGCACCATTTACAATAGCCAAGACATGGAAACAACCTAAATGTCCATCAACAGAGTAATGGATAAGGAAGATGTGGTACATATATACAATGGAATACTACTCAGCCATAAAATAGAATGAAATAAAGCCATTTGCATAACATGGATGGACCTAGAGATGATCATACTAAGCAAAGTCAGAAAGAGAAAGACAAATACCATATGATATCACTTGTATGTGGAATCTAAAATATGACACAAATGGACTTATGTACAAAACAGAAACAGACTCACAGACAAGTGTTTTTTGTTTGCCAGGGGTTGGAGGTGTGGGGGAGGGATGGATTGGGAGTTTGGGATTAGTAGATGAAAACTATTATATATAGAATGGATGAACAACAAGGTCCTACTGTATAGCACAGGGAACTATATTCAATATCCTGTGATAAACCATAATGGAAAAGAACATGACAAAGAGCGCTAGAGCAGCTGGCATTTTAGGGACATCCCCACATTCACATGGGGTCCACAAGCATCTGGGCCATCCTCCCCCACACAGAGATCGGTGGCCAACTCGAGATTCCCCCCATCGATGCCTCTTGCCTAAGATCCATTTCTTCTGTCTCCTGGCTGGCATGACAATGATTAGTTTGTAGCCTTGGGAGCTTCTGGAGTGTAACGGGAAAGCAGCCCCTGCACAGGGAGTTCAGGGAGAGACCAAAGAAAAGAGGCAGACCCAGCAGGTTGGTAGGTGGCAGGCTTAATAACAAAGGAGCTGGCACACGAGGCTTGTCCTGGGAGACTGAAAAATCAGTAGATCTCCACACTCGCCCTCGAGAAACTTAAAGTTTTACAGAGGCCTTCACGGGGGTCAGTCAGGTGTATGGTCCAGATGATCTCAACAGCAAGTTAACCATCTCAAGGCTGTTTTCTTGAAGCGGCTCCCAGGGTGGGAATGGTGGGGAGGGTACATACGGGCACAAGGGAGAGGTGGGGAGCCTGCGGTTGCCCAAGGCCAGTTCTTGGGTCACCTGACGGTCATATCTTCTCAATGACCTCCTCCGGCAATTACTTATGATTTAATAAACATTGCATTCCATATGGCAATGTATTTGGATAACTGCCATTTTTACAGTCATTCTCTGATGTATGTAGACGCAGGTACACATGTATATTTTGAGAGTAAGTTTATAACCCTTCAAGTAAGTTCAGAATCATTTAAGCTCCATTCATGAACAGGCTCCTTCTGTAGGACTACATATTCCTGCATTTAAATAGATTTAGAAATAAACAATGATAGCACAGAGATTTTAAAAACAAAGAAACAGAACTTGAGTTTCTTCAATTCTTTCATTCTGTGTGACCACTTGGAGTGTTTATGTGTGCTTAAAATTTAAACAGTAAAACAGAGCACGGACTGTAAGGTGTAATAATTTGGTTTGATACTGAAATAGTTGATGGAGCAAATATTTTACTGATTTTGAATGTTCTTTATTTTTTATATTTTTTAATTTTTCTTTTAATTTTTCTTTTTGGCTGCGTTTTGGGTCTTTGTAGCCACGCGCGGGCTTTCTCTAGTTGCAGTGAGCTGGGGCTACCCTTCGTTGCAGTGCATGGCCTTCTCATTGCGGTGGCTTCTCTTGTTGCAGAGCACGGGCTCTAGGCGTGCGGGCTTCAGTAGTTGTGGCATGTGGGCTCAGTAGTTGTGGCTCATGGGCTCTAGAGCACAGGCTCAGTAGTTGTGGTGCACGGGCTTACTTGCTCCATGGCATGTGGGATCTTCCTGGAGCAGGGATCGAACCCATGTCCCCTGCAATGGCAGGCAGATTCTTAACCACTGCACCACCAGGGAAGTTCCAATCATCTTTTAATTAAGTGAAATTTGTCCTCTATTATGTGATATCCATAATATATTTGACACCTCAAGTGGATCATTTTTAACACTTCCATCCTCTATATGACAAAAATATTTTTAGTAATTATATAATAACCAGTGATGGTCACTATTTCTTTGATTTTATGTGTAGTTTAAAAATAAATTAATTTTAAATATGAATTTCTGTTTTAAAGATAATTCAAGGGACGTCTCTGGTGGCGCAGTGGTTAAGAATCCACCTGCCAATGCAGGGGACATGGGTTCGAGCCCTGGTCTGGCAAGATCCCACATGCCACGGAGCAACTAAGCCCGTGCACCACAACTACTGAGCCTGCACTCTAGAGCCCACAAGCCACAACTACTGAGTCCACATGCCACAACTACTGAAGCCCGCACACCTAGAGCCCGTGCTCCACAAGAGAGGCCACCGCAATGAGAAGATTGCGCACTGCAACAAAGAGTAGCCCCCGCTCGCCACAACTAGAGAAAGCCTGCACACATCAATGAAGACCCAGTGCAGCCAAATAAATAAATAAATAAATAAAAAGATGATTGACACCATTGTAAATCAACTATACTTCAATAAAAAAATTAAAAACAAACAAAATAAAAGATGATTGGGGAAACTTTGGCAAAAGCACTGGTAGTGAGTATTAGCTATGTTTTTAAATTGTATATGTAAGAAATAAGACGAAGGCAGGGATAAATGTGGAAGAATAGATATAAAAGTTATGTGAACTGACAAAATAGAAATAATCAACAAAAAAAAACAGGTGGAATAGGGGGAAAGAAAGGGGAGAGTAGAATAAGCTCATTGATTGCCCTGCAGGTAGGAAGGTGAGGTCAAACGTAACATTGAAAACTGACAAATTGAGTAGGAGTGTTCATAGGGGGACTTCCCTGGTGGCACAGTGGCTAAGAATCTGCCTGCCAATGCAGGAGACATGGGTTCGAGCCCTGGGCCAGGAAGATCTCACATGCCGCGGAGCGGCTAAGCCCATATGCCACAACTACTGAGCCTGCGCTCTAGAGCCCACATGCCACAACTACTGAAGCCCATGTGCTTAGAGCATGTGCTCTGCAACAAGAGAAGCCACCGCAGTGAGAAGCCCGTGCACCACAATGAAGAGTAGCCCCCGCTCACCACAACTAGAGAAAACCCGCACGCAGCAACAAAGACTCAACACGGCCAAAAATAAATATAAAATAAATAAATAAATTTATGAAGGAAAAAAAGAAGTGTTCACAGAACCAAAAATGCAGACCTTCCTAAATAACCCACCCCCAGGCCCCAAAACCAAACTTTTAAAGAAGCAAAGAAAACAGACTCAGACTGCATAGTGAAATACACACAGTAACCATAACGCAAAATAATATGACAGACTGAGATCAAATATTCCAGCCACATGGATAAATTTAAGTGGCTTCAGTCCACTTATTAAAAGGAAATACTTTCAGATTGGTTCACTTGGTGGTGCCCGACTCCATGCTGTGTAAGAGTCACATCTAAAACCAAGTGGTTCAGAAATCATGGGAGGCATATAGACACAAGCCGACAGAAAGAAAAAGAAATCAGGGACTTCCCTGGTAGTGCAGTGGTTAAGAATCCGCCTGCCAGTGTAGGGGACATGGATTCAAGCCCTGGTCTGGGAAGATCCCACATGCCATGGTGCAGCTGAGCCCGTGTGCCACAACTACTGAGCCTGAGCTCTAGAGCTCGCGAGCCACAACTACTGAGCCCACGTGCCACAACTACTGAAGCCCGTGCGCCTAGAGCCTGTGCTCCGCAACAAGAGAAGCCACCGCAAGGAGAAGCCCGCGTACAGCAACGAAGGGTGGCTCCCGCTCGCCACAACTAGCGAAAGCCCATGCGCAGCAATGAAGACCCAACACAGCGAAAAATAAATAATTAAGTAAATAAATTTTAAAAAAAAGAAATCAGGGGCTTGATTCTGATTTCAACCATGGTAGAATTTGGGCCAAAACTGTGCAATGAACAAAGAGGGGCACCGTAAAACACTAAAGGCTGCAGTTTGCAGAGCACATGCAACCATTGTAGTTAAGTCTGCACCAAACATCGAACATGGAGAAAACTTCAAGAAGCAGAGACCGCACATGGGGCAGGAGGCGTGGAGAGAAACATAATGGTTCCAGAGACAAGGGCAGCCACTCTCTTATCTGAGACATGCCAAGGGGGCACATGAAATACGCCCCCAACATACCAGACCTTGTACCACAATCATAGAGAACATGGCGTTGTTCCCAGAATGCATGGAAGGTTTATGAAAGTTGACATAGATTCTTTTACAAAGAAAGCCTCTATAAGGTTCCATAACATGGAAATGTTCAAACAACATTCTGTCACCGTAATGCAATAAAACTCAACGTTAACCATAAGATAAAGAGCACAAAGGCCTTTGAACTGTATTGAACTGTATTCAATAAGTTCCTGGGTGAAAGGAAATATATAAAACAAAATTGCATAATTTCTAGAAATGATGATAATGAAAAGAAATACATCTATCTAGGGGATTCACATACAGCTGTGGTTATGGCCTTGAAATAAAAAACAGTGAATGAATTCAACATCCAACACAAAATGCTGGATAAGACAGCCCAGTAAACTGGCTGAGAGCAGAGTGAAGAAACGAGATCGGAGGAGGAAATTCATGAATTAGAACAGAGGAAAGCAACAGAACTAATAAACATGAAATCCTGATTCTTAGGGGAAAAATCAGGTGGGCAAACCACAATCTAACCTAATTATGAGAGAGAGAGAGAGAGAGAGAGCACACAAAGACACAAAATAAAACATGACAATGGGGAAATGACTAACAAAACAGAGCCTGTTAAAAAAAATCATTAGAAGCCACTTTTTACATTGCTGTGTAAATAAATGTGCACCTGGATTAAAAAAAGGGTACTTTTCTAGGAAAATATAATTACCCAGACTGACCCCAGTAGACACATAAAGTGTAAACAAACCAATTTCCATTGAAACAGATAGAAAAATCTCCAAACCTATATAGCTTCACAGGAGGATTCTATCAAATCTCAAATAACGTATAATCTCAATGCTACTTAAATTATTGTAGAACATAGAAAAAGATGGAAACGTTAAGATTATTCAATAAAAGAAAACTGCACACCAGTCTCACCTAGGAATAGTGCTGAAAAATTCCTAAATAAAATGTTAGTAAAAGAGAACCTTTTAAAAAATGGTCTTGGGACAACTGGATAGCTGAATTGGGGAAAAATCCTGTCGCCTCCATGTTCCTCCTTTACTCTCATGCTGCTGCCATACTCACAGCACTTCTGACACCAGATGTGTGGGGTGTTCCCACACCAAGCAATTCCGTGCGACACCAGCTGGGTGTCCTACAATTTAATTCAATTCTGACACCATCTACCTGGAGAGGGCATCAGATCCCACAGGGTAAGGGCTCAGTCCTACAAAACTGCTCCCACCCCACTTCAGACACCAGTCCCAAGTCCAGGTTGTCACCTGTGCTTCTGACCGATTGACTATAAATCTGAGGTTCCCAAGATCCCCTTCTCAGGTTTAGTTAATTTCCTAGGGCAGCTCACAGAATTCAGGGAAACACTTAACATTTACCAGTATATTGAAGGATATGATAAAGTATACAGATTAACAGCCTGATGAAGGATGAATAAAGTGAGGTATGGGGGGTCCTGAGGGCAGGAACTTCATCCTTGTGGAGTGAGGGTGTGTCACCCTCCCAGTACGTGCATGTTCTCTGAACCCCATAGTTTTGAGATTTTTATGGAGACTTCCTCACATAGGCATGATCAATTATCAATTCCATTTCCAGCCCATCTCCCTTCTCAAGAGAATGGAGGGTGGGGCTGAAATTCCAAACTTCTAACAGTGGCTTGGTCTTTCTGGTGAACAGCCCCATTCAGGAGCTCACCCAGAGTCCTCTCTTGGGAGTAAAAGCCACTCCTCTCACCCAGGAAATTCCATGGTTTCAGGAACTGGGGGCAGAGACCAATATATATTTTCTATTATCTCACTATAGTCATTTGGAAAAAGAGAAAATTTAATTGATATCTTTTATCACATACCAGCCTATATTTTAAGTGGCTCTAGATAGATAGTTACCACAGGTACTGGAAGAAAACACAGATAAATTCTTTTATAATCTGCAGGTGGGAAAAATTATGATTCAAAACCCAAAAGCAACATAAGAAAAGATGAATAAACTCAGTTGCATTAGTTAAAAAAAAAAAAAAGGAGAAACAAAACCCTTTCATACGAATGGGAAAACACCATAAGCAAGTAAAAGAACAAGTAATACCAGGAAAAGGGCCAGTGGTTAAGACTCCGCGCTGCCACTGCAGGGGGCATGGGTTCAATCCCTGGTCCGGGAACTAAGATCCCACATGCTGTGTGGCACGGCCAAACAAACCAACTAACCAGGAAAAGATGATTGCAATTTAAATTAGAAAGTTTGTTTACCTAAAATATGAAGAGATAATAAAAATTAAAAGGAAAAGACCAAAAACCCAATGGAAGATGGGGAAAAGGTGTGAACAGATAGTTTACAGAGAAATAAATGCAAATGGTCTTTTTTACTTGTATGAAAAAGTGTTCAACCTTTTATGTGAGAGAAATATAAATTAAAATTACCCTGAGATAACATTTCTCACTGCTTAGATTGGCAAAAACCCAGGTTTGACGGTGCTCTCTCTTGGCGAGGTGATGGAGAAGTACAGCCCCTGGAGGGGACAGACCTCATGGACCTCAGCTGACCCGGACTCAGCCATCCCACCTTCCCGAACTGACTCCGAAGACAACACCCAAAATATAAACATGCTCATGGCATATGGAGACCCCATTTTAGTAGGTCTTCTTTTATATCTTTCAACAAAGTGATAGTATTTTTCTGTAAAGGTCTTGTATTCTTTACATTAGATTGATTCCTCAGTATCTATTTTTGGCTATCGTCCAGGGGGTGTCTCTTTTTAAAAAATATTTATTTATTTTATTTATTAGGCTGTGCCAGGTCTTAGTTGCAGCACACAGAATCTTTAGTTGTGGCATGTGGGATCTAGTTCCCTGATCAAGGATCGAACCCGGGCTCCCTGCATTGGGAGCACAGAGTCTTAACCTCTGGACCACTGGGGAAGTACCCTAGGGGGTTTCTCTTTGGAAATGGCCTTTTGTGATTGTTGAGTTTATGTGTTCTGCTGTTCAGCAGCCTTGCTGGGTCGTTTATAGAGTCTTCTGGATTTTCTCTGTGGACAGTGTGTCCCCTGCAAATAATGCTAGTTGGACCTCATCAGTTACGATTGTCATCCTTTGATTTCTTTTTGTTTTGTGATTTCTTTGTTTAGATGATGGGACAGTGTCAGGCAGAAGTGGAGATGCTCTGAATTCTT
Source organism: Mesoplodon densirostris (assembly GCF_025265405.1). Classification (NCBI taxonomy): domain Eukaryota; kingdom Metazoa; phylum Chordata; class Mammalia; order Artiodactyla; family Ziphiidae; genus Mesoplodon; species Mesoplodon densirostris. The sequence goes on from NC_082664.1 coordinate 153,202,460, forward strand.
GTCCTATTCTTTCCTGTGGGGCCATATCTAATGGTCTCCCATTCAGCAGGGTGTTGGCTGCAGGCTTGCGGTAGATGCTCACTGTCTGTTAAGCATCCCCTTCTCATCCTCATTCGCTACAATTCCCCCTCCCTTTAATTATGACTGCTTGTTGAATTTTATGAGGTGGTTTTTCTGCATTGGTTGAGATAATCTGCTCATGTGCTAACTTATGTGATTGCATTAATAGCTCTTCTTTTTCCCTTAAATTTATTTTATTTATTTTTGGCTGAGTTGGGTCTTCGTTGCTGTGTGTGGGCTTTCTCTAGTTGTGATGAGCGGGGGCTACTCTTGGTTGCAGTGTGCGGGCTTCTCATTGCGGTGGCTTCTCTTGTTGCGGAGCACGGGCTCTAGGCACGCAGGCTTCAGTAGTTGTGGCTTGTGGGCTCTAGAGCACAGGCTCAGTAGTTGTGGCGCACAGGCTTAGTTGCTCCGTGGCATGTGGGATCTTCTTGGACCCGGGCTCGAACCCATGTCCCCTGCATTGGCAGGCAGATTCTTAATCACTGCGCCACCAAGGAAGCCCAGTAGCTCTTCTAATATGACATCAACTTGACATCCCTGGGATAAACCTATACTTCATCGTGACGTGTTTGCTTACAAACTGCTGGGTTCACTTGGCGAATGTTTTATTTAGGATTTTGGCATCTGTTTAGAAGTGAGTTTGGCTCTCACTTACCTTTCTCATTCTTTCTTTGGCTTTAGAACCAAGGTTATATTAGACCCATAACATTCAGCATCTCACCCTTTTCTCTGGTGGAGCACGATTCATAGAAGACTGAGATGATCTGTTCTTGATGGTCTAGTTGAAGCTCACCTGTAACACCTTCTGGTCCTGGTGGATTAGTACTGGGTGGGTTTTTAACCACTGACCACATTTCCTTCATAGTTCAAGTCTTTTCAGGATGCAGGAATGAACCTCATGGCCTTGATCGTTTTCCTTCAGTACTAGCATTTCTCTTCTTATTTGTGAGTGTGTGCCCCACCCCCAGGATTCTCCTCCCTGAATGCACAGTCCCCTGGTGTTACCCTCTGCCTCTCAGGCTCAGGCGGGGGAGTTTCCCAGTTCTAGGGGCTGGGACTCAGCCTCCTGCTATCCTGTGAATGAGATGAGTGCTGTGTATGAGAGACACTGGTTCATTAAGAAAATCGTGGCAGGGCACCCTCCACTGGGTGCCAGGGGAGGCCCTGTCCAGCACCCCTGAGCATTCTGATCTCATTTCTTTTTCTAAAAAATCGAAATATAGTTGATTTACAATGTTGTGCTAGTTTCTGGTGTGTAGCAAATTGATTCAGTTATACACACACACACATTCTTTTTCAGGTTCTTTCTCTTATAGATTATTACAAAATACTGAATATAGTTCCCTGTGCTATACAGTAGGACCTTGTTGTTTATCCAATCTATATGTAATAGTTTGCATCTGTTAATCCCCAAATCCTAATTTATCCCTCCCCTCAACCTTTCCCCTTTGGGAACCATAAGTTTGTTTTCTAAGTCTGTGAGTCTATTTCTGTTTTGGAAATAAGTTCATTTGTATCTTTTTTTTTAGATTCCACATATGAATGGTATCATATGATATTGGTCTTTCTCTGTCTGGCTTACTTTGCTTAGTATGATAATCTCTAGGTCCATCCATGTTGCTGCAAATGGCATTATTTCATTCTTTTTTATGGCTGTGTAGTATTCCATTGCGTATATATGTATCCCATCTTCTTTATCCATTCATCTGTCGATGGACACTTAGGTTGCTTCCATGACCTGGCTATTGTAAATAGTGCTGCAGTGAACACTGGGGTGCATGTGTCTTTTTGAACTATGGTTTTCTCCGGATACATGCCCAGTAGCATTCTGGAAAGTGAGGCACCTTCTGCACTTGTGCCTGCCACAGCCCCCCCACCCCCGCCTTGTTTCTGTCCACATTGGGCACACAGCCTTTCTAGAAGATGCCTTGTTCCCAGCACAGAGATGCTGAAGAGCACACAGAAAGGAGAGCCTCACTGGCTGACGTGTCTCTCAAACCGTCCAGTCTTGGGGCAGCTGGACCCCTTACCTGTGTCCCATTCTCAGTCGAGAGGCAGTAAGAGCAGCTTGGGCTGTGGACTCAGGCAGGCCTCAGTCCCGATCCCTGCTCTGACACTCAGGTACTGTGTGGCTGTGAGACAGGATGTAACCTCTCTGAGCCCCATTGTCTGCGGGCTGACACAGGAGGAAAGCAAACATGAAACTGAACACCTCTGGGTCTGGCGAGGCCAGGCTGAGCAAGGTTTTGGGGGAGGGCTGGTGCGCTCTGTCCGGGTGGGTCAGCTCCTCCCCTCCTCCCCCTGCCCCCGCCTCCTTCCCGCCCAGAGGCAAGGACTCTGTCCCTTGTGGCATTTTTTGCCAAAGGAAGCCTTGGATGTGCCACCAGCTTGTTCACGTGACTTGCCCAGCTGGCCCTGCTGCATGTGGAAATTACAAGCAGCCTTCCCCTCCTTTGTCACAGACACAAGACGGCGCCTGCGGTCACCTTTGTTTAGGGTGGCCCAGTGTTCCGAGGTCCGGAGTTCTCAGAAGCACGGCTGAGTGTCCTGAAGTGTTGGGAAGGGGATGCCACCCACAGTTGATGGGGCTGGGGGCTTCCGGGCGAGTGGCACACCCCGGGGGCGGGGTTGGAGTGTGTTTATGTGGGAGCCTCGGATCCAGCTGTTGGGCCGTGGAGCCCATTTGGGGCGCACACAAGGGAGCTGTGATTGCTCAAGTTCTGCAAGGGGGGTTCTTTTTTCCCACCTTCCTTTAATCATAAAAGAGCAATTCTGGCAGCTCGTGAGCTGTAACGGCATCACCCACGAGAATCTTGGTCTTGATGTGGGTCTGTGTCCCTCACCACGTGGGTCCGTCCCGTGGGCTGGAATAGCGCCCAGTTTCCTTCTCCACAGCCTGAAACGCAGCTGGCTGTCCAGAGGCCTCTGCTCGCACCAGGAGCTGGATGACATTTTTCCAAACACATTGAGATTTGGGCCTGCACTGCTCAGTGGGCCAAAGCACTTGATTAGTGTGAAGGGCTCCATGCCCGGCAGGTCAGGGGACGTTAGATCTTAAAACCCTACGGGTCTGATCCTTCTGCTCCCTGTGGCTTCACCGGGTCTGGGTTCGGGAGCTTGGCGCTGCTCATCTTCCCAGGAGTGCTGGAGGCGTGCTCTGAGTCCTGCTGGGGTGCACTGCCCGCGTCTCCCCATCCACACCTGCTGCCTGGCCCAGACCCCGTGTCCAGGCCGGGCCCCTTCTCCTCCCCACACCTCTCTCCCCTCCTATGATCTTTCTGTGGCTCTTCCTCTGTGGGTCCTGCCTTGGCCCGGTTTTCCTTTCACCAGCCTTCTCCTGTCGTTGGTCCACCCCCCGACCCTGCATCCCTCCTGGCCCGTGTCCACTTCCATCAGTTGGTCCAATTTGGAGGCAGTTAGCCCACCCGGCCAGGGCGTGGTCCTCCCAGCATCATTCAGTTTGTCCACCAAAGTGCTGTGCTTCCCGCCCCTGAGGGGCTTACAGGAGTCCGCTTTGAAGGACCACCAGCCATTCATTCTCAGGGCAGCCTGGCTTCTCTGGGGGTGGGGGGGAAGCTGTGAGGACTCTGACCTTGAGCTGGAACCCCGTTTCTCTCTCTCAAGTCCCCTGGGACCCCACCCCGGGTGTCGTCAGGCGTGTGTCCTTCGTAGGCTCCCACTTGGCCGTCTCAGGCATGACCCCCCTCGCTACCCTGGGTCAGTTCTTGGAGCAGGTCCTGTGTCGTTGGTCTGTCCATCTGTCCATCAGATACGAGTGGGCGGGCATGTGCTCTGCTGGGGTGGCCCGCCCATCCCACCCCCAGCTGGGCCTCTGAGGGCGCTGGGCCACCCAAGGGCTCTGCCGGGCTGCGGTGTGATGCCCTAACACCCGGGGTGGGTCCCGGCTGGCACAAGGTACCCTGCAGGCAGGAGTGGGCAGGGCAGACCTCACCCTCGCTCCTGGGGGTCTTGGGGGTCCCGGGGGTGGTGAGATGTTTGCTCTTCATTCAGGAGACCACCTCTGCTCCCCAGCAGCCAGCATCGCCTTCCGACGCAGCCAAGTAAGACAGAAAGCGAGGGGCCTTTTCCTATTAGAAACAGGGTGAACATGTTTCCGAGGCCTTGCTTGGCAGAAGCTAGGACACGGTGTGGGGGGACACCCTGTCCTTGTGCCCCTCACGGCAGGGTTTGGAGGAATCACACACAGCGCTGCAGGGCCCTGGGAGGAGGGGCACTGTGCTGGGTGACCCCGGAGGACCTGGTGTGCAGGCGGGGGAGGGGTGGGCTTGAGTGGCGGGGTGTGCAGGGATGCGGCCAGAGGTGGGCCGGGCCCCACCTGCCAGTTTGGACGCGTGGACGGGCCAGCGGGGCACAGGGGGCGGACGGGGTGGGGGGAGGTCTGAGACAGAGTGCAGGCGGGATGCTCTGCGAGGGGGGACACAGCTCCCCAAGGCCTGGGTGACTCTTGCTGGTTTCCGGAGTGTGCAGCATGGCTGCTGGTGGTCTTTTCCTCTTGGGCAGTTGTGAAGCAGAAAACCCGTCCAGAGCCAGCCTCCCCCTGCCCAGCACTGCGTGTGTCCCAAGTGTGGACTCCTCTCGGTGTGGGTGCTGCCCTGCCGAGGCCTGGGGGGGGTCCCTGGGGCAGCTAGATGCCCCACTTCCCTGACGTCCCCAGGTCCCGGGCTGCGGGGCGAGTCTGGATTTGCTGGCATCACCAGGGCTGTGCGAGTAGGTGGTGCCCTGCGAGGTACAGTCTCTCGGGGGAGGGCAGGGGGAGGGGGGCTCAGCGCATGGTGAAGTGAACCCGGGGCCTCAGACCCTGCAGGTTTGGCCCCGACTGTGACTTTGAGCTGGTCACCTACCTCTGGGTCCTCAGATCCTCGTCTGTAAGACAGGTGGACAGTGGGGTTCAGACCTGATTTTTTGCTGAGCCTTTCTTGGGTCTTTGTATCAGTCATAGAAAGAAAGGAAAGGAAGGAAGGGAGGGAGGGGGGGAGGGAGGAAAAGGGGGAGAGCAGGGGATGGAGGGAGAGGGCAAGCCAACACAACTGTAGCCTGCTAATCATAGCAGCGCCTATGTATGAGGCTAATTAAGAGAACATTTCATTGTAAAGCAACTACTATTTTAAAAACATCAAATTAAAAAAAAAAAAAAAGAGTCCATTTCTGTCTGAAAGCCACCTTGAGGTTTTCTGTAAGCACCCAAATGTGAGCCGGGGTCAAAGCTATCTTTCAGAGAGAGGGAGGTGGTGCAGAAATGTTTGACGTAAATTGTGCCCTTAAGCCCTCACATTTGGCAGACTCTCTACTGACCATTTAGACTTGCCCTGTTGCTTTTGGAGAAGTTAAAAAAAAAAAAATCTGATGGAGTTAAATCTAATTTCTGCTAGATTTTGATTGTTGTAAGGCTTGAATGGTGGGCCTGCCTCCATACTTGTAACGAATTCAGGATTTTGTGTAAACCACAATGAGCACAGCCTAGGATTTTGACACAGGGCAAGATTTAGTGCAACATAATTGAGCTTTCATTCTGTTGCTCTCTGGGCTGGCAAAGTCATGGTATCTCCTTGGGCCTCAGTTTCCTCATTTATTAAGACACCTGAGGTAACAGAAAACCCATCCCATGTGGACATAAACTTTTCTTGTGTAATTGAAAAGTCCAGATGGATGGTTTCAGACAAGGCTCGATCTAGTAGCTTGACCTCTTTTTCCTGGGTTCAATTTCCTTCTCTCAGCCCTCTCTTCTATTATATCAGCTTCATCCTAAGGCTGGTTTTGTAAGAAGATTCTGACTGTGTATATTTCTGCTTTGGCAGTAGAGGGTTTGTATTTGGTCCTCAAAGTACTTGTGTCTTATTTAAAGTCTAGTCATTGGAAAATAACTTGATAAGGATGGACCCAAACAAAGTAAAACAAAACAGCAAATTGTCATGATAAAGCAAGACTGGAAAGAGGCCTTTGACAACCACGACCACCTGAAGGACACACTGATGACGTACTAGAGCAGCTTCCTCCCTGGGCGTAGTGGGAGCGTCGCATGCCTGCCTGCGGGGCTGGCATCCAGCCTGCTCTGGCATCCGGAAGTGTAATTAGAGACCTCAGTAATCGGCCAGCTTTGGTGATGATGCCAGGTTGGAATAACCTCTGTGTAAAAATGAAAGCTCTCATGAAATACATCTTTAAAACCAAAGGCAGCCTGGCACTTGGGTTAAGGTCCTGGCACGTACAAAGTCACAGGTGTATCAAGGAGGGGAGTACCTTGGGGAAAAAGGAAGTCATCGCAAGCCGGCTGTGGGATTCACTGGAAAGCAGACCCTGCAGCAGCAACAACGTCCCCCTCTTTTGGGAGGGCTTGGATTACCCCAAGAAACCTGAGGTTTGGCAGGTGTAAACACTTCGGCTTACAATTCCAGCCCCGCTACCCTCTCCCTGTGTGTTTCACAGGCATGTGTGGGGAGAGATATGCAGGGTGATCCTTGCCTGAGTCCAGCCCTACTTGGAGAGTGAAATTCATTTCCTTGTCCTTCTTTTCCAGATGAGAGGCTGTGTATTGGTGGTGTGTGTGGTGAGTCATTGGCCTGGATGACGCTGCTAGGATCCTATTCTTAACATACAGTTTGGGGGCCTCACGTGGCAATTTTGTTTCTTGTCAGCTTTTGCCAGTACATTATTTTCTAGCATCTCTGTTAGCATACTTAAAAAAACCCAAACCCATCTTTGACTTTTCTCCTGGAGGCTGGTGTGGGATGTGGAAGCCCCCAACTTGTGTGGTGTAGTAAACAGGTGGCCTCCAGGAGGGGTGTCACCTCCCTGACCCATCCCCCTGCAGCAAGTGAGGGAGTGTCAATGAAAAATCCGATAACAATCATGCTAAGACGAAAGAAAAGAGAATTTTATTCAAGCCAAATTGAGGATTATAAACTGGGAAACAGATTCTCAGAAGCTCTGAGAACTCCAATGATCAGGAGTTAGAGACACAGTTTTATATACATTTTTGAGATAAAGAAATTATGTATCATATTGACAGGTTAGCATTGTGCACACAATTCAACAAAGTTGTTTTATTTTTCAATTATGCATGTACAGACAAGCCTTTGGTCAATGTGACCCCTTGTACCCTTGTATGAGATGAAAAAGAAATATATTAATCATACAATTACAATATTACAATGCTGGCATCTAAAGGAAGAGGCCAACTTTTCTCAAAGGTTGATTTCATCCTCCTGCTTTGAGGAGGTCATGTACTGATAGATGCACATTGCACATTGGGAAAGGCCTGCCACAAAGGGGGCATGTCATTTGTTTTTTTATTTTCTTTCTGTCTTAGTTTGATTGTCCTGCCCTAGAATATTTATGATTTTCCTCATCAGGAGCCATGACATCACTCCCAGGATGGGCTGGAGAGGCCTGGGGACAGCTCTGCACAGCTCAGCCCCTTTATCCACCAGGTAGAGGTGCCCCTGCATGACCCTCAAGGCAGAATCCTGTCTTCTCCTGGGACACTCATGATTCGGGAGAGTGTGGGCCTGGGGAATGTGTAGGAAGGGGTTTCAGAGTAGTTTAATGGGGTCCACTTAGTGGGGTATAAGTGGTGCTGGGTGACCCCTGACTTGCCCCAGGAACCTGCCTCCCTGTGGGCTTACAGTCTTCCTCTTGAACATGTAGCATCCTTGGCGGGCATCCAGACCCTCATGATGAGGTGAGGAAGCTCCCAGCAGACTAGGGCTGGCTGCTGTGGGTACAAAGCGGACAAGCCAGGGGATTCTGGAATCCGGGAGTAAGAACCCTTCCTGTGAGCCAGGTGCTGTCGATAAGGCCCTGGGTGTGGAGGCCCCCCTCTGAGGGGCTCCCAGAGGCTGGTGAACAAGCACTTCTTGGGGTGATGCGTGCTGGGGAGAGGTAGCTGCAGGGCAGCAGGCTCTGGTGGCTTTATAGCACGAGCCACGTGTGTCTTCCTTAGTACCTGTGGACGCCTCATTGAAGCCACAGGGCCATCCTGTTACCAACCAGGTTTCTTGGCTTCCTTAATCAACAGAAATTGATAAGAGACCAGACAAGAAATTCAGACAAGGCTTTATTGGGGCCCCTGCTGCAGCAGCGGGGAGCGGGAACAAACAACAGGTTCCCTTGCTTGTTCCTTATATAGGGTGAGGGTAGGGGTGTGTCCAGGGGTCAGGCCAGAGGGGCAGCTTAGGTGTTCTGCCCGCCCCTTAGGTGGTGTTGTGTGCAGGGGGCATGCGCAATACCCGGCTTTTGCTCCCAACACCCTAGTTTTGCTCCAGCCCTTCAAAAGTGGCAGTTGGGATTTTTGGTCTCTTTGTATCTTTTGTCCAGAATTTGCCCCAACTGCGCATGCAGGTAGTTATTTTCAGTCCCATATAGCTTCTTTGTATTTTGTTGCTTGTGGAGAGGTGTGTCCAGATGCAAGCACTGCAGCAAAGGGTCCCAGGTCCCAGCCTGTCTCAGTCCCATGACATCAGTTTACAGGAGAATGTTATTATCCCCGTCTCACATCCGAGGAAACAGAGCTGCTGAGTCCTGGGCTAGCATCCACCCTCAGCCCCCGACTTGGCCCCTCTGCCTTGATTTCCTCCAAAGGAGGGTCCACCATTGTCCTGAAAGCTGTGGAGGGACCGGGGGACCCCCAGAATCCCGGGGGTCTCCTCTGTTTCTGAGGCAGAGCCCGAGGTTCAGGGTGATGGAGGAATGGTTGTGGTCACAGCTCACGGGCAGAGAGGTGCGAGCTGAAGTCCAGTCTTGGTCTCACTGCCTTCCGCCGTCTCTGGTCTGGGCGAGCTGCTGGGGGTGCCGTCCAGCTCCATGCTGCCTGCTGCCCCGGCTCTCCAGGACCTGTCTCGGGCTGAGCTCGAGGTGGCCACTGCAGGCAAGTTTGGGGACATCATGCCCTTCGGGCTCTTGTCTGAGCTGGGTCCTGACTGGCTGGGAGATGAGACAGACAGTCAGGCATCCTGGTCCCCAGCAGCTGAGCATGGCTGTCTGGGCCCCGCCCTTCAAGGTGAGGGCGGAGCATCACTGGGGGCGGGACGTCTTCCTCACCTGCACCACCTTTGGTGCTGTCAGAGGGCCCTGATAACACACACGGTCCCCTCCACCATTTGCATTTCTCACCACGTCTTTTTCCTCCTCTTGTCCTCGGGGTGCCAGCCGGAGAGCGTGAATAATGAGAACAAACACAAATGATCCAAGTTCTCAGTGGTCATTTTCCCGACAAGCCAGGGTCAAAAAGAACACTAAAAGAGTGGCTTAACCTCCTCTGTCACCTCATCTGAGTGCTTTTTTAAAAAAGGAAAGCAAGCTCAGAATAGATGAGGCATTACTGTTGCTTCAGCTGTCACTTTATGGCAAGAAAAGTGGTTGTTTCACTTAAAATGGATTTGGACATAGTTCTTTGAATGAGTAAATTGAGGAAAAGAGCCCGTGTGAGATTTTGGATTTAAGCCCTTAAGTATGAGGATTTAAAATAAGTGGTCTTGCGTAGTTCTGTGGTGGTCCTTCAGGACTGGCAGAATGGGTCTGCTGGATGTGACTGGTGTGGCTGCTTTAACTGGACCAGTTGACTCTGACCAGCTCAACTGCTGCTCAGGAGTGAAGTGTCCTTCTGCTCTCTGGGACCTGCAGGAGAGGGAGGGGCGTGCTGATGACCAGATCCCGGCTTCTGGGCAGCCCTGCTGCGAGGCTGGGGAGAACAGGTAAGGGGGTGGGCCACACCGAGTGCTGCCAGCACTCCTCACCCCCTCAAGACCCACCCGGGAATCTGCTGCCTGCCTCTTGGGCTCAGGCACATACTCTCTTAGCCTGAAAAAGTCTCCCTATTTTTTTTTTCTTTTGGCCACATGGAGTGGCATGCAGGATCTTAGTTCCCCAACCAGGGATCGAACCCGTGCCCTCTGCAGTGGAAGTGCAGAGTCTTAACCGCTGGACCACCAGGGAAGTCCCAAAGTCTCCCTATTTTAATACGTTAATAGAGCACATCCTTCGGCTCCCTCCTCCCCTACCTAGTCACAACTTCCCATGACTCTCTACCCCTTCGATGGGGGCTTTTCTAAGTTATTTATGTCCCCAGGAGAGAAGTCATTCCTCAGTCACCCAAAAGGATGACGTGCGTGCCTATCACGGGTTCCTGCCTTTTACGATCCACCATTTGCGATTATTAATCAGTGTGAGTTAATTCAAGTCTTTTGCATTACAGTTTTGTCATAAGATATTCAGCATACAAAAAGGTAAAAAGAATCATGTGATGAACACCTGTGTACCCACAACCTGCTTAAGGTGGAGAGTATTACTGTATTGGTTATCTATTTCTGTGAAACCATTTATGCCAAAGTGTAAGTGGTGTAAAACAATAAACATTTATTATCTTCTACATAGAATCTGTGGGTCAGGGACCTGGGAGCAGCTCAGACCCAAGGGTCAGCTCCCTGGGCTCAGGGTCAAGATGTGGGGCTGGGGCTGCAGTCATCTGGGGCTTGGAGGATCCACATGGCTGTTGGCAGGAGGCCTCAGTTCTCAGCCGTGTGGACCTCTCCATGGTGCTGCTTGGGTGTCCTCACGGCATGGTGGCCAGCTTTCCCCAGAGTGAGTGATCTAAGAATAGCATATGCCTTTCATGGTCTGTTCACTAGAGGCAAGTTACTAAGTCCAGCCCACACTTAGGGAAAGGAGAGGTAGGCTCCACCTTTTGAGGGGAATGTCCAAGAGTTTGTGGATATGTTTGAAACCATCACAACGACTAATACAGCTAGAGCCCCTCCCTGCTGGCACCCCCTTGCCTCCCACACAGAGGTACCTGTTGTGAGAGTTTGATGTTTACACTCACTACGTTTGTCAGCATACCTGCTGCACCTATGATTTTTGCATGTCTTGAAGCATGATGTAAATGATATCAAATTGTGTGTTTTTTCTGTAGCTTGCCTTTTTTGCTTCACCTAATGTTTGTGAGATTCATCCATATGCAAATGTGTAGCTGTCATTCAGACCTTTCCACTGCTGTGGGGTTCATTGTAGGAATGTGATGTAATCTGTCTGTTTAGGTGCTCCCCAGTTTCTTGCTGTTAAGCCTGTTAGGAGTACTCAGTGCGTCTCTGTGTGACCATGAGCCAGATTTGTCTAGAATATTTAGCAAGGATGGGAATTGTTGCAGTAGAGAGTACACGAGTCTTCAAATTTTCTCAAAGCAGCTAAATTTGTTTTCCAGAGTGGGTCTCCTGATGAGCACTCCTGCAAGCTGTGTGTGTGAGTCCCCCTTGTCCTATGCAGTGACAACACTTGGTATTGTCAGATTTTTTTTAAGATATGTATATTTTTAATGCTTTTCTTTTTTAAAAAATTTATTTATTTTATTTATTTTTGGCTGCATTGGATCTTTGTTGCTGTGCGTGGCCTTTCTCTAGTTGTGGAGGGCGGGGGCTACTCTTCGTTGCCATGCCCCGGTTTCTCATTGCTGTGGTTTCTCTTATTGTGGAGCATGGGCTCTAGAGCGCAGGCTCAGTAGTTGTGGTGCACAGGCTTAGTTGCTCCTCGGCATGTGGGATCTTCCTGGACCAGGACTCGAACCCAGGTCCCCTGCATTGGCAGGCAGATTCTTAACCACTGAGCCACCAGGGAAGCCCTTGTCAGATGGTTTTTTTTTGTGGTACGCGAGCCTCTCACTGCCGCGGCCTCTCCCACTGCGGAGCACAGGCTCCAGTCGCGCAGGCCCAGCGGCCATGGCTCACGGGCCCAGCCACTCCGGGGCATGTGGGATCTTCCCAGACTGGGGCATGAACCCGCATCCCCTGCATTGGCAGGCAGACTCTCAACCACTGCACCACCAGGGAAGCCCTGTCAGATGTTTTTAATGTTTGGTGGGGGAAGCGTATCTATAAGGGGTCTTAGTTTGTTTGCATTTCTCTGTCTGCCAGTGAGGTTGAACATCTTTTCATATATGTATATTTATTTTATGTATTTATTATTCTGTGAATTACTGGTTCATGCCTTTTGCTCAATTTTTGAGTTTCTTATTGATTTCTTAATGATCCTTCATTTGGTTTACGTATTATAAATATCTTTCCCCATTTCTTCCTACCAGCATAATGTGGGAGCTAAGAGCATGGACTCGGGGGCAAGTGCCAGGATTAAATCCCAGCCCTAGCACTTCCTGTGTGGCCTCAATACCTTATATGAGCCTGTTTCCTCATCTGTAAAATGGGGATGATGACCACCCTCACTACCTTGCAGTGGCTCTGGGAGGATTAGAAGTTCCCACCTGTGAAGCATGAGTGCCTGTCGTGGAGAGCACAGGATGGACTGAATAACTCTCGCTGCACCAGGCCCTGAGTGGCCCCCCAGACTGCGTGCCCGCCCTGTCATTTTGCCCGGAGCTGTCCAGAGCGCTGCATCCTCTTTTGATATGATTGGCAGGCAGTGCTTCTCTCTGGCTCCCAGTCTTCTGGATGACCCTCCCTTCAGCATTCCTGAGCTGCCTGAATAGAAAATGAAATCCCAGCCTCTCTCCAGGAGATGGCAGGGGGACTGGAAGGCATCAGGCGCCTTGCAGCAAAAATAGAAACCTCACTTGCTTAGGAGGGAATAATAATGAGGAGAGCCAGACAGACCCAGGCTGGGAGGGTTCATCTCGACCCCCGCTTCCCTCCCGGCGTCTTTGCAGACCTGGTGGATCGCTTTCAGCCTTGGCATTGAGTTCTGGTTTTTTATACCTTAGTGTCGCACTGTCCTTTCCTTCCACAAAGCCAGGGAAGGAGTCCAGAACACAAGACTGGTTGAATATCAAGAACCACTGGAGAAACGTGTCAGGATCGCACTGTAAACACCCCTGCCGCAAAGAGCAGGGGGAACTGTGCTTCTGTCCTCAGGTCACCGTCTGCTGCTCAAGGTCAAGTTTATGGAGGATTAAGGCCCAGTTGGGTCAGGACACCTTTCATTGATTCAACCCCATTGTTAATTAGCTCAACACTGTGTAAGGAGCTCCCAGGTTTATTTAGTAGAACCCCAGAGGATTTTACATAAAAGCAAACATGGAGGGACTTCCCTGGTCCCTCCATGGCCCAGTGGTTAAGAACACACCTTCCAATGCAGGGGACGCCGGTTCGATCCCTGGTTGGGGAACTAGGATCCCACATGCCATGGGGCAACGAAGCCCATGCACCACAACTACTGATCCCTCGTGCCTCAAATAGAGAGAAGCCCAGGCGCCACAATGAAAGATCCCTCAACTAAGGCCCAATGCAACCCCCCAAAATAAATAAAAACAAACATGGAAAAAGTAAATTAGAGAGACTGAACATTATAGCTAGTTCGGGTTATAGCAAATTTCTGGGCTTTGAAACAGATGGAACTACCCCACATCTCTGTTGCCAGCTCTGCCTTCAGGGTGGCCTCACAGGCCCCATGAGGGGAGCAAAGACCCCCTTGAAAGAGGAGTCCCCACTCAGTAAACTAATCACACAGAAAGTCTCCCTATTGGAATCTGGAGCAGGAAGTGAGGAATCTGGGGGCAGAAGGTTAGCATCCCCAGTGGCCCATCGCCTCCAGACTTGGAAAACTAAACTTCCAAGAATGGAGGGTTTTGACCATTTTAATGGTAGCGATTTGTATGTTATCCTTAATTCAATATTTCAAGAGTGTGTTTAGAAGCCACCTTCTCAAACAAAACAGTTGCTTTTTGAGACCTTTGAAGATGGATTTGAAAGCCAGTCTGTTCCCAAAACATTTGCACAAATGAGAATCTCAAGGTTTGAACTTTTGATTCTAAAGACACACCTTCTTGCCCAGAAGGAGCGAAATAATACAGACAGGTATTTATAAGTTGAGTTATTAGCATTTGAGGGCTTTCCCTTGCAGCTTGCTAGGGGACTCCGTTATTTAGAATTCAAGATTTTTACTTATAAACAGCCCATTGGTGCCCATCAGTGGAGCATCTCAACTTCACCATCACTGTCTCCCAACTCCGAGCCCCTTTCTTACCATGATCTGGGCTGCGTCATCCATGTCCATTGGGCTCTGAGGACCTGGAGCCCCTCCCTGAGCTCAGCCCCTGTTTCCCCATGGTCACTGGTCTATGGCCACTTCTTGGGGCCCCAGTTCTTTCCCCACCCTGTTATGACCCTGCTATGCCCATCTGACATTGTCCCTGAGTGTCCCCTCAGGAAGCAGCAGACCCCCTGCCCCCACCCCTGCCCCACAATAAACCACATATATCCCAACCTGGGGGAGCATCCGCGCCACCTCCGCAATTCCTTCCTGTGGTTCCAGCCACACCTGAGGGGACACTGGGCCATCTCACTGCATCCCCCAGGGCAGCTTGGCTGAGCTGCAGAGCCAGGTCCCAGAAGCCACCTCGAGTAGCGGCTTACCTGCCAGATGCTGACCTTTGCCAACTGACTGTCCCCTCTGCGAGGCAGCCTGTGCAGGCGAGTCCCGCGTCCACCTGGGCTGGCCCGAGAAGACCGTGCAAGCGTGAACCCCCATTCCAAGCTTTCCCTTGTGCAAAGGTCCTGATAGTCCCACAGATACCTGGCTCTCAGTGCTGGCTGCAGCCACCAGGCTAGGACCAACAGGAGCCACATCTGAGCTGGCTGTGATGTGCTGATGTCTGCCTTTGATGCACCCTGACCATGGCCGTGGTACTCTGCACACACCCACCCCAGCCCCCGCTCAGGGCTTCTGCTCAGTGGGGCCCCGTCTTCCATCAGGAAGTGCTTCATGGAACCTGGGATATTGCTGCTCATCAGATCGTACCTGTTCTACACCACAGCTTCCCAGGTATCCCCACACCTGTGTGCCCAGGGGCCAGCACCTTACAAAGGCCAGCATTGCCCATTTAACTCAAGGAAATTCAGCCGTAGCTCTCGGGTCAGCTGGAGGAAGAAATCTGATTTCCGACAGTGGGGTGGTGGTTCTGCTGTGTGTGCCCCCGGCCTCTCTGTAAGACCGAGAGGTCAGCGCACCATCTGCAGGCAGACTTTCCGCCTCTGCTGTGGACAAGTGACCTCTGTCCCCTGCTCCTTGTCCCCAGGTGCCCCTCAGGACAGCTCCCAGGTCTGGGAGTCCATGAAGCTGTGGATGTTGCCTTAACTTTGCGAGAAAATGCTTATGAAGATTGGTTCTGACCCCTCTCCCACCAGCACTGCCCCTTCCTGGGCTCCCTAGGCAACATCTCCTGCTCTGGGTAAGGGGCCCTGTGATCTGGCTTGTCTGGGACCATTGCCATTTTCCTGGTCCCTTCCCCAACCCCCTGGGCCACCGTGGAGCCTCAAGGATCTTTCTGAATCTGGGACTTCCCACTGATTCCCCTGCCATAATATCAAAGGCGCTGAGTACGTTCATCAGCAAATCTATGAACCATCCACTCTAAGGAATATTTGGAATTTCTGTTTATCTCCCGAGTGTCTGGAAACGTGGCACTTCAAAGGCTCTATTTGATCATAGATCCAACTTATTGCCAGAAATGTGCACGTGGAATAATGGGGACCCTCCAATGGCAGTGGAGGTGGCATCCTGTGGGAAAATTAATTTCTCCCGAAACCAAATGCCAGCTGCCTCAGCAACAGTGTTCGTAGGAAAACTGAACCTAATGGTGTTTGAAGTCAGGCAGCTGAAAGACTTTTCATGGAAGTGTTCTCTGTGCCTGGATTCAGCTGTGGGGTCAGCGCCCAGGGCCAGGGCCTGCCTTTCGTTCTGCACTCGTTCTGAGGGCTGGGGGCCCTGGACCTTGGAGAATCCAGTTGTCAGCATGTGGGACAGATGGAGTCTCCTGGGCTCCTGGGACTTCTTGTTTCCTGTCTCAACCAGGGAAGTTGGGCTACAGGGTAGCCTAAAAACCAACCAACCTGTGAAGGGACCAACAACTTAGACAGTGGCTTGTTCTAATCTTGTGGGGAGAGACCTGTGTGCTTAATTTCCAGCCTGGAGGTTGATGAGGGATTATTCCAGGAGTGGCTGTGAGTTGCCAGAAGAGCAGGCTCTTGGATTTCTGTCTAGTCACAAGTGGCTGAGAGGGACAGAGGAGGTGACCCGGCCATGGCTGCCCCCAGAGCGGGTAGGAAGAGACCCGGGACGTGTGTTTGGTACAAAGAGAAGTGACCGGGCCACACATGGCTGAGAAGAACCTGAATGTTCCAAACCGTATTTGAATCTCCAAGTTCATCCTGGCCTCTTGACGGCGTGGGCCTCCCGGCTGTGCCTGGCCAGGGGGTGGGTGGACTCAGAGCCAACCAGGGAGGCGACAGCGGACCCCCAAGGACTTCCTGGATCTCCCCACTCACGACTTCGTTGGACTTGTCTTTGAGATGAACCATCTATCTGGAGATGCAGGTCATCAAAAGAACACAGCCCTGCTGTAGCCAGTGCAAGCCAGGGGTCCCCAGAGCGGGGGAGAGGGCACCGCTGAGGGAAAAGGAAATTCATATTTTTCTTTAGAGAAGATGAAAAGTGGCACTGGGTCCAAGTGGTAGGTGACCTTGCTGTTGAGTTAAAATGCTGCTGGGAAAATGAGAGGAGACAGACATGAAAAGAATGCTAATGAATAGCGGTGGACGGGAGCCCGGAGCCCTGACTCCCCGCCATCCACAAGGGGTGCTCGCGTGAAGCCTATTAATAGACACTTAAAAACCGGTTCTAAATTGAGCTGAGATGTGGGCCTGTTTTCTGCTGGTGGAAGAGCCTTACGTAAGGCGCCGGGTACTGCTGGTTGTCCTTCCAGAGTGCTTTGATGGTTGCACACCTTGGTTGGGAACCCGCGGGGAGCAGGCGAGATGTTTGGGCTCCAGGTGGACGACACTGTCCTTTTGAGCGGCTCGAAGACAGTGGGGTGGCAGGGAAGCCTGCAGACCAGCTCCGGGGTCCCCCAGGTGCTTCTGGGCCTGGAGGGCTGGGAGGTGCTGGACTTCTGGGTGGATGGGCCCCTCCACGGCCCACGGTGTTGGGGGCGGTGGTGGCTGGAGGGCCGGGAGGGAGGGAGGGACAGGTGCGGAGGACTCCAGCCTGTGCTGGAGGCTTCCAGGCCCCTCCCTGCTGTCCTTCTTGGTCACTACTGGTCAGAGCTGGGGTGGGGGTGCCCAGGCAGGACAGTGACCTTTCTGAGTGACCTGCTTGAGGTCACAGAGCGAACCTGGGACAGAGTGAGGAATTGAGCCCGCCCTCCCAACCCCCCAACCCCCCCCCCCCGCCCCGCCCAGGGAAGGGTTCTGGCTGCTGGATGTGACATTTAGTATGAGCACTAGCCCCCAAATCCCTTCCTCCTGGAGGCGCTGTGGTGGTGGGGTTTGGCGGAGGAAGGCTGTTGATGCTGCCGTGACCCCAGGCAGTGTTCTAGAGGTGGGGTTTCACCTTCCCATCCTCCTTTAAGGGTGGTTCCCACGGTCCACATTTTACACATGATGGAGCCGGGGCCGACGCCATGAAGGGATCTGAGAGGCAGCAGAAGCACGTACCCGTGGAAAGAAATTGAACAGCGAGATGCAAACATCCAGCTCCCCCTGAGTAGAGCCAAGCAGGTTACGGTGCTGTGGCTTGATCAGAATGGAGGCGTCTGCAGCCTTCTAAGGGTTAGAGCATCATTTTCCCCTTAGATATGGACCCGAGGCATCTGCACTGGGCCAGTTTTGGGTGGCCCCCAAATTTCCTCATTAAACCCCACTGCTAGGAATGTCTGTCCAGGGAAATGAGAGCGGCTGTCGGGCTCCCTTAGAAAAGTGGACCTTTGTGATGAAGTTGAAGCCTTGGCTGCCAGTGCCGAAGGCAAGACCCTGTTGTCTTCCCCGAAGAATGACGCCAGCCCCTGTGACTTCAGATCCCGGGGCCAGATTGAAGGTGGACTTCCCGACCAGCACAGCTGTTCATGAAATGCTCCCAACTCTTCCATTCCCAGCAGATGGGATGACGGGGAGGAAGCGGCCATTGCCATGGTTTTGAAAGGAACCAAGACATTCCTTTATCACTTATCCTGTCTTCAGCCAAATTGGAGGGAGGAAAGGAATTTGGATGTGATATTTCAGACCCAGAAACCCCGTCCTCTTGTACTACCCCGGGCTCCCCGTCCCTGCAGAGGGACGGGCTGGGGCTCCTCGTGCTCCACCATGAATTCCTGATCCACCCCATGGCTCTTGCCATCCTGATGCCCTTGACTCTTTGGCTTTCCTCTCCAGCCTGAGTTTGCTGTGAAACCCGATGTCCTCTTTTCTGTTCTCTTTATAAAACTGCGCCGCCCAGGAGGAAGGGTGGGCTGGGAACCTGGGCAGAGGAAACGAGAGGTGGTGTGCCTCCTCTCTCTCTCCTTTAATCTCTTTTCATCCCCCTGCAGTCCCCACACGCACACCCACCTCTTCTGAAAGTGTCCCAGAATACCGGTTCTGCCAACTAGTGGGGTCAAGCTTTGTTGTGGGAAAATACATATTCATGAGGGCTTTGAGGAGCTTCATTGAAATGCTGAGAGTCTCTGCAGCCAGAGTGATACATAAACCATCGCTTTATTTGTCCAACACAATGTGAAGGCAATAACCATGTGATGAATGGCTAAAGAAACATTTTAAGTATTTGTTTCGGGGTGATTTCTGATCATCTCATTAGAATTATAATTGGTTCACTTTCCCAGGTATTCAAAGCCTCTCACTCATTTAAATTTCTATGCTCTATAGGAGCACCCGTATCATTCCTGAAACCAAAGTAAATTCCTCTCTTTTCTTCTGTTTTATTCCAGAAAGATTTCATCATCAGGAGGGTTTTCGGGACCTTACCAAACCGCTAGTTTTCGGTAAGAAATAAGAGGTAACCTTGCGTGGCGTGAGGTTTTGCTTCTGACGTGTGTGAAACGGGGCTGTTTTATTTCAGGGACGCTGCCCTGCGGGTGGGGCTGGGCAACTAGTTCTTTACCTCCTGGGGATTTGGGTCTGTATAATCAGTACTAATCTGAGCACAGAGCATCTGAAGCTGGGGTCTGATTCACAGTCAAGGGCCGATGAGCACTGGGCCCACTGCTGGGCACTTATGTTGTGTCCACGAAAAATTAATCAGTCATTCTCAGAAAGAAATGGAAAATTTTATTCAAGCCAAATTTGAGGCTTATACCCCAGGAAGCGCATCTCAGAAAGCTCTGAGAATGTTCTGTCCGTTGGAAGTCAAGGCACAGTTATTTAAGTTTCTTGAGACGGAGCGCTGCACATCAAATGACTCATTATTGACAGATTACATGATCCAGATCTAAGCGTCATTGTGACCCCTTATGAGATCAAGAAGAGTGTTACCTTTTAAGGACTTGTCCCATTGATGCTAGGGGAGTGTTGCCTTTCATGCTTGAGCAAGTATTTCTGTGATGGGGGAGGTTTGGTCGATGCACAGTGCAGACACACAGTGCACAGTGAGGGGAGAGAGGAGGCCAAAGGGCAGCGAACATTTTTTGTTTAGATTTTTCTGGTCTTGCCATAAATATGAATTTTATTTCTCAGTTGCCTGGAAGTGATGCCTCCCCCAGGCTCCCCAGTGCACACACGACATCCCCTCTTCATTATACTATGCTTCTGTAAACCACAGTCCTCATGGTGTTACCAAACTCAGGTTCGGCTGCTCACCACCCAAAAGCCAATCATTCGAGAGGCAAGTGTCTGTAGAAAGGAAAGGTGCAATCTGAGGAGATGGTGGACTCACGTCCAGAGACCAACTCCGAAGATTCTGCTCAGCCAGAATAATTTTTTTTTTTTTTTTTTTCTTTTTGCGGTATGCGGGCCTCTCACTGTTGTGGCCTCTCCCGTTGCGGAGCACAGGCTCCGGATGCGCAGGCCCAGCGGCCATGGCTCACGGGCCCAGCCGCTCCGCGGCATATGGGATCCTCCCAGACCGGGGCACGAACCCGTATCCCCTGCATCGGCAGGTGGACTTTTAACCACTGCGCCACCAGGGAGGCCCCAGAATAATTTTTAAAGGGAAACATAGGGGAAAGAATCTTAGTGAATCATCAAGGCAGGAGGTTGGGTTCTGCATCATTCTCCATTGTGTGTGGACTGGCTGACTCTTCAGATGTTGCCTTGCCCACGTGATCTGCCTGCAGGGCTACTGCGGGGGTAGAGGGCTAGTTATTTTTTTTTTAAAAGATCTTTTTGGGGCCTCCCTGGTGGCGCAGTGGTTGAGAGTCCGCCTGCCGATGCAGGGGATACGGGTTCGTGCCCCGGTCTGGGAGGATCCCACATGCCGCAGAGCGGCTGGGCCCGTAAGCCATGGCCGCTGAGCCTGCGCGTCCGGAGCCTGTGCTCCACAACGGGAGAGGCCACAACAGTGAGAGGCCCGCGTACCGCAAAAAAAAAAAAATAAAAGATCTTTTTGATGTGGACCATTTTTAAAGTCTTTATTGAATTTGTTACAATATTGCTTCTGTTTTATGTTTTGGTTTTTTGGCTGTGAGGCATGTGGGATCTTAGCTGCCTGACCAGGGACGGAACCTGCACCCCCTGCATTGGAAGGGGAAGTCTTAACCACTGGACTGCAAGGGAGGTCCCAGCTAGTCATTCTTTAACTACTTAATTCTTCATTCTTACTTCTTTCTATCTAGGAAAAGAATGGACAGGTTAGGCAAGGCATGGTACACATTCAGGAGAGCCTAAGTCAGGAGTTAGTTTCAATTGCTTCGTGATCTCATTCCTATAATTAAGTTTTTAAGGTTTGAGGGGGACAGAAATGGGTAAACAGGAAAGGGGCAAGAGTGCTGCTTTCAATGGATTCCATCATTTATTTGTGTAACTCCCACCAGATTCCTGTTCAGATTGAAAGTAGATACACATCACCAACAATGCGTACTGTTTGAAACCTTCCTCTATTACTGGTCTACGAGAAGTCCACCATTTTGAAATGCCAGGATGCCGAGTAGAAGACTTTAACTCAGATTACAAAGAGCAGTCTTTTTTTAAAAAAATTAATTTATTTATTTTTGGCTGCATTGGGTCTTCATTGCTGCGCACGGGCTTTTCTCTAGTTGCGGCAAGCAGGGGCTACTCTTTGTTGCGGTGCACAGGCTTCTCATTGCGGTGGCTTTTCTTGTTGCGGAGCATGGGCTCTAGGTGAATGGGCTTAGTAGTTGTGGCACACAGGCTCAGTAGTTGTGGCTCATGAGCTCTAGAGCACAGGCTCAGTAGTTGTGGCATACGGGCTTAGTTGCTCTGTGGCATGTGGGATCTTCCCAGACCCGGGCTTGAACCCGTGTCTCCTGCATTGAGAGGTGGATTCTTAACCACTGCGCCACCAGGGAAGCCCACAAAGAGCCCTCTTAAGTTTACCAGGGATGAGGGGTGGCCCCGAGTCGCTGTCACCCTGTGGGTGAAGCTGTCCTGTGGCCCTCATCCCACTGACCTAGGGTGGGCTCTTGGCTTCCTCTTGCCCTGGAGGACCTGTAGCAGCAGATTTGCACAGGTTTGTAGGCCAGGTGCCAGCCAAGCACCTGGTACAGGGGAGGTTTGTGGGATATGGGTTCTGGGCTGAAGGTGCTGGCCTCTTCTTCAGGGGCCAAAGACACCCCTGTGGCTGGATAGTAGGGAAGCTGGTGTATGGGTTGGAGTATGTCTGTAGAAGAGAACGTCATTGGGGTGAGGAGGCTGAGCCAGGCATGGTGATCATGATCCCCAGAGCAGTTCCCAGCTTCTGGTGGATTCCATGGGTTCTTATGCATTCATGGTGTCGACTGGAAAAAAAAAAAAAAAAAAAGCACAACCTAAAAGTTAAGAATTATGTTTCATTTGGTGGACTTTCTGAGGACTTCAAGCCCAGGCACAGCATCTCAGGTAGCTCTAAGTGACTGCCCTGAAGAGGCAAGGGAGGGGGAGCCAGGACATGTAGAAGTTTTTGCAACAAAATCATGTAGTCGGAACATCAAAAGATTACTCTTAACCGAAGAAAACCAGATATGTCAAGTTAAGGAATTCAGTGCTTTTCTATGTATGAGAAGATTCAAGAGTCTGGGCTCACTGAAATCATTCCTTTGATGTGCACCTCAGCTATCTGGGGCCAGTGTCCTGTGTTTTCTCATCCTAAGTTCCCTCAGGGCTCATAGCTGGGGCTATGGTAATGGCCGATGGCTTGATGGCCACAGCATCCTTTGTTTGCTCATACTGCAGGCAACATTTTTCATCCACAGTGGGAAGGAGCATTTGCTAGTTGCATGGAGCAACGCTGGGCAGCTGTCCAGAGTGTCGTACGTACGGTGGCTTTGGGACAGCCAAAGGAGAGGAAAACTGCATTTCCCAACGGGGAAGCTCTATGCGAATTCTGAGGATGATGATAACCACCAGTGGAGATGGGATACTGGAGTGTCTAGACAATGGTTCAAAGCCAACGTTTTGCCTCTGGGGTAGCAGAAGAACACAGGCCTTGCTACTTGGAGCTGCTGAGAGATCATTGTTTTGTAAAGCAAGGCAGCTTCATTTATTCCACTCGATAATCCAGCATCTACCCTGCATCTGCGGTGCTAATCACTGTGTTGTGCTTGGGCAGGAAGTCCCTCACGTCAAATTGGGGAGCGTTCTTGTCCCAAATGTCCTAGATGGATTCCATGGTGGCTTTGAAACCTCACACCTCAGATTGGGACTTGAACCCAGTCACACCTCGGGTGGGTCTTGAACCCACAATTTCCCAGCTGACACTGCACACCTGGTCTCAGGACTTAAGGAGGCTCAGGTTCTTTATGTCTCGATGCAGAAAGACTTCAGCAAGAGGCAAAGTGATAGGTAAGAAGTATATTTATTAATGTAGGACGCTTGTGAAGGCTACAAGCAGACGGGCAAGAGGGCTCTGCCCTGAGAACTAAGTGGGAAAGCAGGTTTATTTAGAGAGATACACACTCCATAGACAGAGTGTGGTTCATCTCAGAAGGTGAGAGGCCCTGAAATATGGGGTGATTAGTTTTTATGGGCTGGATAATTTCATAGCTAACGAGTGGGAAAAGAAGGCGCAGTGATTTCCGGGAATCAGACCACCACCCACTTTTCGGCCTTTTATGGTCGGCCTCAGAACTTTCATGGCACCTGTGGATGTGTCATTTAGCTAGCATATTACAATGAGCATATAACGAGGCCCAAGGTCCACCAGAAGTCGAACCTTCTGCTATCTTGGGCCTAGTCGGTTCTAACTGGTTTATGTCATGTCCTCCATGGCTCTGTCATTCTTTTAATGGCTGTGCCCTGCCCCCTCCCCCATCTCAGCTTTGGGAGTGTGGGAGTGGGGCACAGTCACAAGGCATTTAAGGGACATAGAACAATCAGCCCCCCTCCAAGGAAGCGGAGGGTGCAACCTCAGAGGAGTTGCATGCTTTTTAATGGGTTTGGGCATAGGAATAAATGAGTATTTTTCTGAACATTTCCTCAGCTGTCAGTCTTCAAAGCTTGTGAATTTACTTTTGTGCTCTCAGCAAAGCCTTTTCCTTCCGGTTTGATTTTCCATTTAGAGTTGTAAACATACTTCAGCCTTAAATAGAGTAGATGCATCAACCGCCCTCTGCTGCGAAAATGCTGAAGAATTTTGGGGGATTCTGGAAGGGGAGGAGATTTTTATTATAATTGACAGTAGGGATAGCTTGTGAAGGTGTTGCAGGATGGGCGACCCCTTCCGGGGCCCAAGAGCGGGCTCTTGTCTAACACTCGCAGATGAATTGTCCGAGGAGATACACGTGCTGACAAAGCAAGAGACTTTATTGGGAAGGGGCGCCCGGGCGGAGAGCAGCAGGTAAGGGAGCCCAGGAGGACTGCTCTCCACGTGGCTCGCAATCTTGGGTTTATGGTGATGGGGTTAGTTTCCGGCTTGTCTCTGGCCAATCACTCTGACTCAGGGACCTTCCTGAGATCTACCTTCTTAAAAATTTTTTTTAGGAACATAGCATCCCTTACTGTTAACTAGGCGCTGTGTTGTGTGGCATCTCTCTAGAACTGATTCATCTTGCAAACTTGACACTTTATACCTCCCTCCACTCCCTGTGCATCTCTCAGCCAAGATGGATTCCAGCGCGAGGGTTTCTGGGAGGTTGTCAGGACATATTATGGGCTGGCATCTCCTCCCTTCTCCTTTCATCCCCTCCCGAATTCTCCCCGTTAGTTTTCGGTGACAGCACCGTGTTCTTTTTCCGCACCTCCTGTTGTGAGACAACTTAGGCAAGCGGTTATCATCGTTCCTGGCCAAGGTGGGCGGCTTTGGTCAACAGTTCCCTAACAGAGATGTTACTGATGGGGAAGCAGTCTCACAAATGACAGTGAAATTCTGGCCTTCTGGGAGCCCAGGTTCTAGCAGCCACCACACTCCGTCTGCTTTCTAGGGACTTTCCACCGTGAAATTGGCTTCTTGAGGATTTTCTTAATGAAATTGGAATTCTCATTGCATTCTGATGGATACCATGGGGCAGTTCTGTTTGTGCCTCTAGGGTATAAGGTATTTCCTTCTTCTGAGCCCAAAAAAGACCTAGTGGAATATTTATGCATCCCAAAATATCATTAGAGTATCAAAATCAGCTGCAAATGACGAGAGGCCAAGGTCTCTTGCCAGTTGTACTCACCCATCTGCAGTGTGACAGGACTGTCATTTATGTGAATATACTCATCAGGATTCTCTGCAGAAAAGCATATTTCTTCTGTGAGAGAAAAGTGGCAATGAGATGGATATTTTTAACTGACAGTTTTGCCAGAATGAATCTCTGGGAGGAGAGATCTTCAGAGAGAGGAGACCTGGATATATTTATTTTTCTACCACAAGGGAACCATTCTGTAACTTCAGAATACTAATCCTCAGAGTGTGTCTGCTGTCCTTCCACAGGATCACTTTGTGAATATGCTTCCACTCATAGTAAAACTGGGGGGCTGTGTTCTAATTTTTCCCCCCTGGGAGAATTAAATTCTAGGCCTCACTATTGCTATGATGTCTATCCACCAGGCCCTTGATCTGTAAAATGCGTGAGTCATAATTATATAAATGCAGTGATCATCCTGAAGGAACGTTGGAAAGATTAATAAGCTGTGTTTAAATCATGGACAAGTCTCAGAAAATACATAAGTTAGAAGATGTTGCGTTTGTGAAAATGGCTGGCTCTTAAGATGTCAGCATGCCCTTGTCCAAGTACAAACACGTGCCAGTGCTGTTTAAAATCTGGCCAAGAATGGTCCTAAAACATAAGATCCTAAGAAAGACAGAGATATTCCCAGTCACCAGACATTAAAAGAAAACACGAAGTGGAGCTGCTATAAGAGTGGGGGAGTGAGGTTCCTGATGGAAAGTGATGGTTAAGGTTTGTGATATCTTAGTAGGAGAGACAGAATCGGATGGGTGGACAGGGTAGTGAGCCTTGTAAAAGATGCTTACCTGTCTGGGACCCCAGGTGATGGCAGAGATGTGTTATTGACCAGGTGGGAAAGGATGCAGGGCAGCGGTTGTCCACATGGGTAAAGAGCAAGTGAGATCCCTACCTCACAGCATACACACAAGTCAATGCCAATAGGACTCAAGACGTAAATGAAGGACATGATGTTAAAATACATAGAAGAGATTTTCTGTAGGCCCTTGAGGTAGGAAAAGGTAAGACATACACTTGCGCACAGACACATCATAAAAGACCATTAATATTGCAACTTCGTTAAGAGAAGGGGCACTAACGTTTAAAGCAAACTACTCGCTGGAATAAATATCTGTGATGCATTCTTTGTAAGAGATTGTTATTCTGTCTGTATAAAGAACTCTTTCAGATTAATAAGGAAAAAACAACATAATTGAAAAAAGTGGGCCAATAATAATAAGAAGAAGGTGGGGATGATAAGGTTTTCAAGCCTGAACAGTGTGTTCATGGCTGTTTGTGAGCTTGCTCTCTACCCCTGCTTCTCTTGTGTTTGAAAAGTTGATAAAAGAAGAGGTTCTGTTGAACACCTCAGTGTAATTGAATGGGGTCCTACTGCTCTCCGCTTACAAAATCAGACTCACAAGTGTTGGTAGAAAAAAAAAGTTGTCTTTAATCAGAATGCCGGCAATCTGGGGAGATGGTGGACTCAGTGTCCCCCAGAAACCACCTCCGAAGATTCTGCTTGGCCAGGAAAGCTTTTAAAGAGAAAAAAGGGGAAGTAATCTCAGTTAATCATGGAGATGGGGGGTCAGAGTTGTCGCCCTCCCTGCCGTGTGCAGGCTTGTCAGTCCTCGTGATCTTTCTTTAGATGCCAACTTGTTCACACAGTTTGTTCACGTGATGACTGATGGGAAAGCTAGGGAAGAGATCTGGTCATCTATTAATTCCTTATTCTTCATTTCTACGGAAAGAACCGACAAGTTAGGCAAGGTATTGTGTGATCAAAAGATTTGAAAGGTGTGCTTGGGCTGGAGATGAGTAGAGCCTGGGGGTGCCTGGTTTAAGGTTAGTGACAGTATAGCTCTGCTAAAGTGACAAGGAAAGGGGCTTCCTGCTAAAGGTGCTTTCCTGCAAAGAACTGCTTACATCACGTGTGTGCTCCACACAAGCTCACTGCTCCTGTGTCCCTCTGGCAGGGCTGTCTTGCTCCTTTGCATTGGCTAATAATCCTCTAACTCACTGTAATTGCTGACTTCCTGGGCTGACCATTTTACAGGCAGTTCTGCATTTCTCTCTTCATTGAAGTGCTCAGGACTTGTTTTTTCTCCCCCAGCTTTATCGAGGTATAACTGGTCTACCAAAAACCTGCACGTCATTCATGTATACATCTTGATGAGTTTGGACAGATGTATACACTTGTGTGACTATCACCACAATCCAGGCAATAAACATACTCATTGTGTCCGAAGGTTTCCTTGTATCCCTTTGGTTTTTTGTTTGTTTTGTAGTAAAAACACTTCACATGAGATCTACCTTCTTAAAAATTTTTTTTAGGAACATAGCATCCCTTACTCTTAACTAGGCGCTGTGTTGTGTGGCATCTCTCTAGAACTGATTCATCTTGCAAACTTGACACTTTATACCCCCCTCCACTCCCCCCCCCCCCATTTTATTGTCTACCTCTGTCCAATTGACTGTTTCAGATGCCCCACATAAGAGGAATAATGCAGGCTCCATCCTTCTCTGACCGATGTATTTCACTTAGCATAATGTCTTCCAGATCCCTCCTTGTTGTTGCAAATGGTAAGGTCTCCTTCTTTTTAAAGGCTGGGTCCTGTTCCATTGTCTGTGTAGACTGCATTGTCTCTGTCCCGTCATCTGTTGGTGGACATGGGTTGTTTCCATGTCTCAGCTGAGTGAGCCGGGCTTTGCACAGTGGTCTGGCTGGGTTCCTTCAACAGCAGCGTCCAGGCAGGTGGTCTTTTCGGCTGTTTCTGGCTCTCTTTTCTATGTGCTTCTCTCCATCTCGATGGACAGGGCTCAGAGGCTCCCTTTTCAGGAGCTTTAGTTGGACATTTAAGCCACATTTAAACCTGCCCTGTGCTTTCCTCCCTGAACGCTGATCTCTTTGTGGGCTTGTTCACCCACTTGTTCTGACCCTTCACAGTGTCCACCATGGATCGTCGATGCTCAGGAAACCTGTGATCACTGTGTAGCTCTGATTTCTCACACTTTCAGAAGCTCATTTTCCTCATCTGTCAAGTGGGGACTCATGGTTTGGGGGTGTGGTCATGAGAATGAACCACATCACAGATGGGGAGGGAGTAGCACATAAAAGCTCCCCACTGCTGTCATTTCCTTCCTTGGAGGAAGCAAAGAACAGCCATTCCGATTTGCTTTCCAGCCTTTGTGTGTATGTTCTCAAGTACTTGGAAACGTCTGCTCTGACACCAATTTTTTTTTTTTTTTAAGTTGCATGTGAGGAGAGAAAAATTTCATCAACACCTTTTTTAAAAAATGAAAAATGTGTCAAGAAAATAGCACTCCGAGCTGCCACTCTGTTGAGCCCAACATAATTCGTGTGATTAAATGAAAGGAAGTTAGCCATTTCAGTATGTAATTTTTTATTAATGATATTCAGATCCAGTTAATTATATCCAGTTCTAATTAATTACATTAGTGTGTACATTGGTCTTCTCCAACTGTGCTCTGTGGAGTCCCAGGAGATGGTCCCGAAAATAGCAGCCCACATTCAGGTCGGGCTGGGACACACTGTGTGTACCGCCCCCTCTTGGGTCCCAGAGTGCCGTATTAAAGGCCTTGACAAGTCCTACAAGAAAGCAACTCACTTAATTCACTTAACACATCATTTTCCAAACTTATTTTACTTACTTTTACCATATGTGCTTCTAGATGCACCAGGAAATGCTACTTGAAGTCAGAACAGTTCTTACACCCTAGCTTGGTCTTGGACTGCTTGATAAAGTTTATGTTTATGGAGACATTCCTTAAGTCTCCCCGATCAACACAGCTGGGGTCCCCCATTGTGACAGATTGTCTTGAAAAGAGTTGATTTTTCACACAGTCTGTGGCTACTGCAGACTCATCTTGGACTAGTCACGTGATCTCCTTCAGTCAGTTTACACATCTGTAGGGAAAAATGGGGGAGGCATGCCAGCCCTTCAGGGGGGCTGTCAAGGTGAAGGTTAGTCCTTGGAAGTGCCCCCGCCACTCCTGCCTGTGCCCATCTGTGGCAGAGACCCTCATTCACAAGAAAGGCCAAGTCGTTGACCGTGTCCTGGCCTCAGGGCTCAGATCTGAGACTCAGCTCCTGGCGAGGTCCTCCTAGGAGGTGTGAAAGGGAGCACCTGACCTCCGCTTTGGTGATCAGCCTCCGGGGGATGTGTCCAGTGCTTTGGCCGCCATGCACCCTGAGTGTTAAGGGACGTGACGAGTGGACCCCGGGGGAAGGTGGCCCGTCAGTGTAGTCGGTTGTGCAGAAGGAGGTGAGTCTTGACCGCACATCTCGAAAGGTGAGTGTGCTTTCCTGGGAGAGAGAGGGAGGGAGGCGGGGCAGGACAGGGGTGGGGACCCTGACGCAGGAGCCAGAGGATGAGGTAGCAGGGGCCAGACTATCCTGTTTAGGTGGACATGCAGAACCCCAGGCAGGGCTTCACCAGGGGGCCGATGCCAGAGATGAATGTGGAAGTGGGGTGCAGGGGTGAAGCCCTGAGCCCTGGCGACGCCTCGTGTGGCCCTGGGGAGAGATGATGCACTGAAGGCTGTGGGGTGGAGGAGGGCCCCAACGGGAGACCCTGGGGGAAGAGTGTGGAGAGGGTCCCTCCCGGAGAGGGAGTGGTTGGCGGGGGCAGGAGGTGGTAACTCAGGAGAGAGAAGAACTTCTTTGAGGTGGGAAAGAATTGTTGGATCCCCGCTTCAGGAGGGATGGAGGCGCTTTCGAGGGGTGGGTGGAAGCAGGGAGTCAGGCCGTGGTTGGAGGTGGACTCGGTGAGGAGCCGCAGGGGCCTGAAAGTGGGCAGAAACCAGGAGGGCTGGGCTCGGGACTCTCAGTGGCCATGGCCGGGTGGTGGCAGGTGGGAGACAGAGGAGGATTTTGTACATTTATTTATTTATTTTTGGCTGCGTTGGGTCTTTGTTGCTGGACGCGGGCTTTCCCTAGTTGCGGTGAGCGGGGGCTACTCTTCCTTGTGGTGCTCAGGCTTCTCACAGCGGTGGCTTCTCTTGTTGCAGAGCACAGGCTCTAGGCGCGTGGGCTTCAGTAGTTGCAGCACACAGGATCAGCAGTTGTGGCTCTCGGGCTCTAGAGCGCAGGCTCAGTAGTTGTGATGCACGGGCTTAGTTGCTCCATGGCATGTGGGATCTTCCAGGACCAGGGCTTGAACCCATGTCCCCTGCACTGGCAGGCGGATTCTTAACCACTGCACCACCAGGGAAGTCCCGAGAGGAGGATTTTAAAAGTCAAAGTGTATGTAGTCTTTTTCTTTTGCATGAAAACTGTCCAAACAGGGGGAGAGGAGAAAGGGTGTGAACAGAGGGGACAAGGTATTTTTCAGTGAGGATGGAAAATGGATGTTGGGTGTGGGTCAGGGATGTGGGGAAAAGAGGTAGGTGTGAGGTTGCAGCGAGGAGGGAGAGGGGCCTGGGTGCTGGTGGAGAGAGCTTCTGATCTTCTGGAGGGAGAAGAGTCCAGGCATTTCCAGCTGTGACTCTCTTCTCTCTGGGAGGCAGAGTGAAGCCTGTGATAGCAGAAAGGAATCCCCGTGACGGAAATACCTCCGGCACCTGCGTTAATCTTTTGAACGAATAGCTCCAGTCGTGGCCTCTGTGCTTTGGGACAGCGGATATGGTTCATCTTAGGTCGATTCTGAGAGTCGTCCCCAAGGACGACCCCCAACATTATTTTCAGCCATTGAAGGTGCTGGCATATCTGTGCGGCTTCCCCAAGTCCTGGCTGAGGAAGAGCGGTGCTCCTTGGGATGTTTGTCTTGTTTTTTTGTCGCTACCCTGTCTTGCCAGCCCCGCTTTGGGTCCTGCAGCCCAAAGTGTGGTGGGAGAGCTGGGGAGCGGTTCCAGGCTGAGACCTGGCAGTTGCCAAAGAAAATTAACT